>NC_137464.1:66872617-67348479 GCF_964235325.1 Thermobia domestica
CTTCTTGGAATTGAAATGGGTTAATAATGAGAGAGTGAATACTCTCCTCTCAATTTAAAGTAAAATATTTCCAGGAACATTTCGTTGAGTTGATTTGATTTTGAGTTTAACGCGCCTTTCCACAACGAGGCTATATGAGATGGGACCTACTGATTAACGTGGAATCCGAACCACATGAGCTCCTGCCGAGAATCGAACCCGGGTCTCCCACAGCAAAGGAGCGTACACTAACTACTTAACCACGAACTAGCTCGTGAACATTTCGTAAAATGTACTAGTACTTTTATTAATCATAATATTTGTTTCACTTGAGATTAAGGACTTGCTCGTATAAATTGGGGTTGAAATTAGAGGGAAGAGGGAGGATTGATTGCTTCTACAATGTACAGTATCACACTAGTATAACTATGCTATGATGTTTCACTATTTTATTTTATTTTTTTCTGTTTGATATACAGAAAATCACGAAAATGCTTGCACAAAATGAAATATTCAGATTGATGGGGGAATAACACTCACTTGTCCATTTACAGCAACGTTGATTGTGTCAGGGCAAGCAAAAATATGTTTTTCCATTTCTCGCCTTCCATTTTATTTTATTCTTTCAACGTTTTTCTATTTTACAGAAGGCGTATTCCACAAAAAAAAGTGTCATTTATAAGCAACCTTACACTTGAACTTCTCGTCTGCAAAATCCTAAGAAAAAAGTTGTGTTGCTTCAAATGCGTCTTTAAAATTTATTAGAAAACATTACTTACATCCGACGAGACGATGAAATTTCTGCGCCAGATATAAAAGAAGTATCATTAGAATGCAGCACTGAGCACCATTGCCCGATTGTGCTGAATCGCGATTTCAAGTTTACGATCTTTAAAAGCGGCTGCAACGACATCTGGACAAGAAAGAGCAACATTTCTTTTGATTCTTCAAAAAGTGATTCGTATTCCTTCTTCTTCTTTTCTTCTTCTTCTTTTTCTTCTTCTTCTTTTATTCCGTAGCATCTGTAAAAGGAAAATATATCTTTGAGGCAACTTTTTGAAGGCATTTGTTGTTGACTTGTGGAAACAGAATAAGATACGCTGTATAAAAAAAAAAAAAGGAATTTAATGCAGAGTACAAATATGTAAGTCAATGTTGGACAGTAAAGTAACATTGTATTGTAAATAATGCGACTCAAATTCAGAATTCAATCACATATCTTTTAAGAGTTGAAAATCACTTAGCAACAATTTTTGTGCAATAACGCGAACATCTTGATTCCTGTTCACTGAGATAGAAAAAAGAATATTTTCTGTTAGATAAAAGCTTCCCTGCAAACATAAATGACTTAAATTATCTAAATACATTTTCTCGTTCAATTTTTCATAGATTCAAATTATCTAAATATATTCTCTCATTCAAGTTATCATAGATTCAAATTATCTAAATACGTATTCTCTCATTCAATTTATCATAGAATAAGTTATCTAAATACATATTCTCTCATTCAATCTATCATAGATTCAAATTATCTAAATACATATTCTCTCATTCAATTTATCATAGATTCAAATTATCTAAATACATTCTCTCATTCAATCTATCATAGATTCAAATTATCTAAATACATATTCTCTCATTCAATTTATCATAGATTCAAATTATCTAAATACATTCGTCATTAAATCTATCACACATTCAAATTATCTAAATACATTTTCTCATTCAATCTATCATAGTTTCAAATTATCTAAATACGTATTCTCTCATTCAATTTATCATAGAATAAGTTATCTAAATACATATTCTCTCATTCAATTTATCATAGATTCAAATTATCTAAATACATATTCTCATGAGACTCTAACATTTGATGATGTTTAGTAAATCCACTGTATTAGCTTTAAGCCCACTGACTAATAAGGGGCATTATTTTCCTGATTTTCTCTAAAACGACCTGGAATTTTAATGACATTCTTTTACTGATTTCATCTTCAAGTCTAGTTACTTGTAACTTCTTTTCAAAAAAATATATTTGCATTATATTTAAATGTAATATTACTTAAATTAAGCTTGTTTAATCAATATTAAAATTACATAGGCTATATAACATTTAATTTTCACAAAGTATTAGTAGATTTGAAGAAGAAATCAATAAAATCACGTCTTTAAAATTACAGTTAATTTGAAAGAAAACAGGAAAATGATCCCTCAACAATGGGAAAGTAAAAATGGTGCAAGTATTCAACACTGATTATTATTATTATTATTATTATTATTATTATTATTATTATTATTATTATTATTATTATTATTATTATTATTATTATTATTATTATTATTATTATTACTTTCAAATATCTAGTATCAATATTAACAAACGGAAACCATATTCACGAAGAAATTAAATGTCGACTAAAAGCAGGGAATTCGAGTTATTATTCAGTTCAAAATTTCTTGTTGTCGCGAATTCTGTCAAAGAATTTAAAGCTTAAAACATATAAAATAATAATTTCATGCCTGTTGTTCTGTATGGTTGAGAAACATGGTCGCTTACTCTGAGGGAAGAACGTAGACTGGAAGTATTTGAGAACAGAATCGTGAGACTAATATTCGGACCGAAAAGGAACGGGAATGGCGGAAACTTCTTAACGAGGAACTACATAATTTATACCATTTACCAAACCTTATTAGGGTCATCAAATCTAGGAGGTTCAGGTAGAAATGTAGCCAGGGTGGAAGAAGATAGAAATGCTTTCAAAGTCTTGACTGGAAAACAAATCGGAAAACGTCCTCTAGGAAGACATAGGCGCAGATGAAAGAATAGTATTAACATGGATCTCGCAGAAGTAGGAATATAAAGTAGAAACTGGATCCAATTGGCTACGGATAGAAGTTAGTGGAGAGCTTTTGTGAACACAGCATTGGACCTTCGGGTTTCATAGGTCATAGAGTTAGTTAGTTATTAGTTATTATTTTACAGTTTTGTGGACTATACAGTATAATATATATCTGTCTTCAATGCATTTTACACTGCCATCCACAAGCTAAACTTCTCAACTGGTTTACGATATGATGACGAATATAATAAGACCGTATTCAGAAAATATATTGTCATTACAAAACATTCCATTTTGGAGGAGCGTAACTTAATGACGAAATCCATTTCTCTGATGGAAAAGATTTTCACTTCAATCGTAGATATGTAGATTTGTGATAACTAACACTGTATTTTGAAATTCTCTTGGAATTTCCTCGTATACTCCACTATTTTCTCCGTTAACGCTACTTTCATTTGCCATCCATTTTTCTTAAACTTACTGGTATAATCATGTAACTTGAACCAAACAGTTCATTTTAACTCTTCCTTCCGTAATTATCATGATTAGAATTCATAAAATTTTATTTTAAATTTTCGGAGTTTATTTAACCTTGCTGGAAAACCATCACATGCAATAAATTAGAGCATACAGTCATGATATACAATCTCTCCTGACCGTCTGTCCTAGATTACCTATTATTAATAATATCTGAAAGACTGTACTACCCCTAAATTAGATTTCCCAGAATCAAGGGTGGCAAAAATTCGTTTAATTACACACTAGAACGATATAAATCGGGAAATCGTTAGAACTCTCCGAGAATCAGGTTTTCTACAATCGTTTATAAATGTGATTTTTTTTTTTAAATTGAATCCTATCTAAACTGTTTTCTCGCACTCGAAAATGAGTTCTTCACTAAATTTCGTGAAAATCGCTAATGCAATTTTTTCCATGATAATATTGAGGTTCACCAGAAATTAGTTTATCTAATACAACCCTAAATAAATCACCCAAAGTTGAGACTTAGGTATATCGCGTTTTCGAACTCGAAAATGGATTTTGTCAAATTTTAGGTAAACCTTTAGAATCGTTTTCAAGTTCCGTCAATCATTTAATCAAAGATTATTGCTTTAGAAAGGATGCAATGTGAAAACTTCAGAGCTCAACAACATTACTTTATGAAAATGTATCTCTGATTTAGAGTTTGAAACAAAGATGTTATATTTCAATTTGATAAAATTGTTTAATATTTTCCTTTCCTTCTTCTTTCAGGTCCTGCTTAGAGACAAACTTCATATTCTGAAGCTGATAAAAGAAGCCTTTACATGATCTGCGAAGAATCACTACAATGGACTACAGTTTGTGTTGTCAATTTAGCTATTTGACAATCCTACAAAACTAACCAACGAAGAAAGACGATGAAAGAGTGATGCCTCTTACATAAACTTAATTAGTACTTTTGTAGTCCGTATAAAGTAGTCATGCCTGAAGAATCAGCATATATTATTAATGGTACTTTCATTGGTGATAATAACTTCATTAGTGTCAATGCAGTAGTAAACGAAAGCAGGGTTTTAATGCCTCCAGCACAATTGCTGGATTCTACTAATGTAGTGTACCGCTTGGACTCCCCTATTAATGTGTCTGTGTCCGTGTTACTAGTGTTCCTTCTCTCTCCCATGATTCTATGCAGCAATTCGTTAATATTAGCTGCTGTGTACCGATTCAAGAGATTACGAACTCCAAGCAATTATTTCATAGTATCACTGGCGTCATCCGACATTGGAATGGGCATCTTCCTTCCTGTGGGCTTGTACCTGGAACTCACCAATCAGTCTGTGCGACACGTGTCCCTTTGTTTATTTCCGTATTGTGTTGCAGTGACTTTATGTAGTGTTTCTATCCTAAGCATGACAGCCATTGCAGTGGACAGATTTACATCACTATCTCAGCCGCTCAGGTACAACAATCTAATTACTCATGCTTCTGTGCAGCGATATATAATAATTTTTTGGATGTACTCGTTAATTGTTGGATTCTCACCGTTGCTTTACAGTGAGTGCAGCCGCCGATTTAGTGTTGTGTCCTATTGTACTTTTTCAATGGTTGACAGAAACGTACAACTCTTCTTGTTCTGCACAATTTACGGTCCTTGTGCCGTTATTGTACTTACGTGCTACTGTTATATCTATGTGGTCGCGCGTTATCATGCTAGGGCTATCTACACTGTTGAAATGTCTCTTCGTCAGTCCGGACAACAAGATAGCAACCACACACGGTATGGACAAACACTGGCAATTACAGTTGGACTGTTTTTAGTGCTCTGGCTTCCATTCCAAGTTTGTATGTTCATCGACATGTTTCAGAATACTCACATTCTTCGAGGTTGGACATGCATTTATTTAGCATTTCCCATTTTAGCAAACAGCGCCTTTAATCCATGGGTATATGGCTACCATAACGCCGAAGTAAGATTTTGTGTACACAGGGTACTTGAAGAGATTGTTGGCAAATTAGGATTTGCCCAAGTGTCAACCTGTCGAAGTGTTTATATAACGGAAATGAACAGTTACGCATCAAATGTTCGACTGTGCACAGTTTCACCTAATTACGGTGGAGTCAGAACACTAATTGGTCATCACAAAGACCCTACAGAGTGTAGCACAATGGCTACAGTGGCAAAAGAGACTGTTGTGCATCTAGAGATTCCAATAATTGAAGAAAAGACTGTGATATAAGCAGAAAAATTAACTTGTTTTGTTGTTTACTTGACAAACAAGACTGCAGTATTTCGAAAGGGAAAACGAACGTTATTTCTATTTTGCTTTTGCAAAACCATGAGGAAAATAATGATTTGAGTGATCCATAAGTAAACTGGAAAGTGCAAAAATATTTCTTTTATAAAGAAAATGGATGTTTACATTATTCATGATATTGCATTTAATTTTTTTTTTTTTCATTTGTTAACCGATTTTACAGAACTTTTGCTTTTCTCACGATAATGAAAACACGTATGTGCTACAGGATTAATTACTGTTATATTTAGTGAACAGTACACAATTTATTGTCTTTATGTTAGGTAACTAGCAACTGCAAGTGGGAATATACTCTAAACAGTTAACACTGTATATAATTTTCAATTTAATTATATATAGAATCCTGGATGAGCTCATAATAGTTTGTGCTTCATTATCAAATGCATATACAAGGATGGATAGATTTCTGCACTTTGTATACGTTTTAGTTATTGTAAAGTCATTTTATGGCAATATTAGATGCTGAATATCCACAGAATATATTTGTTTCTCTTCAGATGGCTGTCAGTTGTTACACAAACGGTTCTAAGTAAATTAATAAATACTTCGATACGATCTTCTAACGAAGCTTCATTCATTCTGAAATAGATCTGAGGTTTTAGATAGTATCGTATGAAAATTGCGTTCAATGATATGTTCTTCAACACATTTAATGCTACTTTTGAAAACTTGGGTGTTATACATTCACCTAATCTTTTCTTTGTTCGATTTTCAAACTGTTCCTGTATATATGCATGTAATGTTGGTTTCCATTTTATTTCATTTCCTGCTCTTACAACTTTCAAAATCACTTTAATATTAAAATTTCAGGAGAGTTAGTTTTATGTCAAGCGTAGCCGTTAGTTGCAAGTTTTTCATCAATATTCAGCATAATATAAGAATGTACAAAAAATCAAAAGTTATATAAAATGGGATGACACTACCTAGATATTTTGTGGCAACCAGTGTTACTAACATTTCCAACTTAGGATGCAAATCTCAATGTAAGTCAATAGAAAGACATATAATGTACTTGCCATATATTAACAATTGTAAGTATTCTTGAAGATGAAATCATGAAGCAACAACTACAACGCAAAGAGTAAGAGGTATTCCTGATAGGTCATTCCAAATTAGCTTGCTTCCACTTAAAAAAGTACTGCACAATGTTACATCAGACAGGTTGTTCAAAGTTCAGGTTTCATTGCTCTAGAACATACTTACAAAATTCGAATTTTATATTGTTCTAAGGTAAGGAAAAAATTAAACGCTTTGTGTTTAAACATTAAACTACTTAACAATAAAAAAGAATATTTAGAGGTTGTTCAGAACACAGCGACAGAAACTAGTTTCATAAATTGCTATATTGTTAGTTTCTTAAATTTTGAATTATTAAACTCTAACCATCATTTGAGCAGTTTTACGAATTACACACTATTACATTACTGGAATAGAAATAATTTTGTACATTTACATTTGAAGGGTTAATTGAGAGTGTTGAAGGGTTCTTGTAACAAATTTTTAAATTTTACAAGAGATTCTTTTTCTGTTTTTTCCTTTATTTTTCGCATTATTTTTTTTATTAGTATAGACCTATTAGTAATTTAGATGAGTATGTGGAGTCACAAACAAGCTAAATTACAGAAGATAATTTGTGAAACATGGTACGAAATCTAAAAACAAAAACCTAGCATTTGAAATTTCAAATTTATTACATGATAATTTATTCAAATCAACCCTTCATTTGATATCACTTGAAAGAAATTCATAAATTAAATTTGTTATACAGTAATTCTATATCGAATACGCTTTTGTCTCTATTAAATTTAGATAAAAGTAACGCGTTAGCAGTACGTAATTCAAAATTTAAACTATCAAGATACAGTAATATGCCCAATTGACAAAAGAAGCATTGCATGGAAGCTTGTACTGTGGCACCTATAAAATTCAAATTACCGACTATATCAAGGATGTTATAAATAGAGGATCTGCCCATATGTATCGTCATCCTATTAAATCGATGAAGCCAAAAAACAACCGAGCATCGGCTACTCTCGTTTCCGCCATCGTCTGATTGGCTACTTTCGTTTCTGCCATGATTGTTGGCTCAAAACATTGCGATCCTATTGGGCGAAGTGAGCAGAGTAGAGGTGGCGAAACTGTGACGTATGGCTTCAAGATTTTGTTGTAAGGGCAGATCCTCTATTTTATAAGATCCTTGGACTATATTTAATTTACTGTGTAGTAATTTACAAAAATAAACCTACTTAAAACTATGCCAAGTGTCGGTAGAGTGTGCTAAAGATTGTTTTCAGAAAAAAAATCTTAATGATTGTATGTATTTAGTAGACTCATATTTCTTCCTTTTACTGTGCTTTCTAATTACAATTTCTGAAATGTTTCACAAATGGAATCTAACGGAATGTAAAGCTTACGTTTTTTATTAAACATTTAAATATTTAAATTTATGAAATCAACTTTAATAAGAATCTTTAAACTTCATAGACATGTGCCAGTTAATCGTAAATGCAATCATAATCTTAGTAAATGATATGTCTTTTTAAACTCTTTAAGAAATACTATTTGAACACAAAATTACAATTGAATTATTTAATTTGGAAAGAACAAATAATCGTTTCACCAAATTTGAGTCAGTTATATTTTCTGGAGGTACTCAAGTTTGTGAATTATCTATAAGTCAATTGGAATTCAAATATAACTAAAACTGAGTCAATTAACCTTCTTTTAAACACTTCTTAAATATAGGATTTTATATGAAAATGAGTCAAGTTTGGACAATATTTATAGTAAAAGTAGTGTTCAAACTAAAGCAGTTTAATTTATTTTGCTGATCATTCCTAAATATAAATTTTCGTATTAAAATGACAAATTTGCACGTTATTTACATTGTAAATAGTGTCTTAATGTAGGCAAAACTAACTACTTGTCTGTAATTTTTGTTTAATTACGAAACACTAATTTTTGTATGAAAATGAATCAAGTTTACACATTATTTTCAGTGAAAATAATGTGCATAGATGAACAACTAGAGTCAGTTAACATTGTTTTATGTTCATTTCTAAATTCATAATTTTGTATGAAAATAATGATGACATATACATTCGTAAATATTTATTTTGTATCAAATAACCTAAGTTTACACAAACAGTGGAACGGTAGCTCTGATGCGAGGGACCCTGATTCGATTTGATGTGTCCAAATCAAGGATGTTATAAAATAGAGGATCTGCCCATATGTATCTTCATCCTATTAAATCAATGAAGCCAAAAAAAACAACCGAGCATCGCCAACTCTGATTGGCTACTCTCATTTCTTGCATCGTCTGATTGGCTACTTTCGTTTCCGCCATGATTGTTGGCTCAAAACATTGCGATCCTATTGGGCAGAGTGGGCAGAGTAGGGGTGGCGAAACTGTGACTTATGGTTTCAAGATTTTGTTGTAAGGGCTGATCCTATATTTTATAAGATCCTTGGTCCAAATGTTTTCTCAAGATTCTCTCGTCTCGTTAAGCATTATCATTCCACCAATTTTCCATAACATTTGCTAGTTTATCATTGGTCTACTTCTGCTAAAATAACAACAATACAATGTTAAACTGCAACTTCCCTTTTATTTTCAAGTTTGCACATTAGTTACATTCTCTATATCTGTAAAAATTCGACTGCTACGCCAGGTACACAAGTCAGGGATACAAATTGAAGTTGAGAATGAAAGCTACATGCTGACATATACATAGATGATACTAATTAGAAGATGTTAAAATTAAATGGTAGATAAAACCATAACTGTTAGCAAATATAGATAAAAACTTTAAAATACTTGTAACTGTTAGATTGTAAGTGATTCAATTGTATGTTCCTTCATGATATGTCGCTGAACTAACTAAAGAACAGTTAAAAGCAGATTGTTTTTTCGAAAACAAAAATAGGAAAACGTTTCTCAATCTGGTTGTAAGTCAAATATGAGAAGATATAGGTGCTCAAAAATGAACAAAGTATAAAAATTCATTAAAAAAAATTAATTTTATGAAAAAATAAATAATTCATTACTGTTGTAGTATTGTTTTACGATATTATTGTAGATGGCTTTCCATCACTATATTGTGATAACTGAAATACGGCCTATTGTATAAAGGAATAGAGTTTTACGGTAAAATAATGTACATATGAGAGAAAGAAGCTATTTATATTTTGAAAGTAAAGAATTAAGGTGTGCAATGTACTGTAATAATAATATTAAGTAAAATATACGCATATTTTACTTGCTCATTTTAGAAAAGAAATATATTGTACGGTATATATATATATATATATATATATATATATATATATATATATATATATATATATATATATATATATATATATATATATATATATATATATATATATATATATATATATAATGACTATCAAAAGACATACATGTTTTATTGTGTGAAGCTAAAAAAAACATAATCTGTGATCTTGTTACGTGTCTTTCAATGTAATCTTCCATGTTCGTTTTGCTGACCAAATGTTTTTGTCCATGTTATTTTAGCTCTTAGCTTCATTATTCAAAATTGTTTACATTTTGACAACTCATATAAACGCCTTGTTTGGAAGGAACGATGTGCTGTGAGTAATGATAATAAACTACGTATGTTTAGCGTGCTTTACGGAGGACTGAAAATAAATACTTTTGGGATCAAATTGACCATACGCTTTCAGACTAGTTTGGATAAACGGTAATCCAAAATAATGCTGTTGAAATTCTAACATCTTAATATTCGACTATTCAAATAATGGATTTCTTGAATATTCGTTATTTGAATTAAAATTCGTTCATCTGATAACGAAAAATTATTCTTAAAATTATTCGGATAACGAATAATCATTGTAATAACGAGTTATCTGAATAATTTCTAGAATATTCCCAATATTAGTCAGTATTTTCTGTAATATAACTTTCTTTCTCCTAATTTAGGTCACATTCGATCAAAAATATGATAAATATTATTTTTAATATAAGTACAAGATAAATAACATTACTATATTTGTAAAATGTATAATAACATTAGTTTTGTAAGGGAATAAAAGACAATAGTTGGATATCCCAAAAATTTGCTTTTTCTTGTAACCTTAACAGGAAGAATTTTTCTTTCTACAGTAATAATTCTAGACTGCTCGGGAGAAACAGTTTAAGTCAAAGAAACACAGGTTTTCAGGAGGCATTTTTTTTAAAATATTTTACCAAGCATAAGTATGAATCACTTATACTAACAGTTCAACGCAGTCCAGAAGTGGGCGTACCCTTAATTGGTGTTTTCTGACGGTTTTAGGTTTTACCCACATTTGTTTGGTAACATTGCTTGGCATTGTCTGCTATCCATGCTCATTTGGTTTTTGTTGTTTTCTTCTTGGTAACAGTTATTTGCAGTGAAGCTGGAGTAATCAACAATGTGTGATCAAAGTCCATATAGCATTGAACAAAGATTAGTTTTTGCGGTTTGGCTTCACGAAAGACGTTACACAGGTGAAATTAAATGAAATGAAATTTGAGTTTTACGTCCCTCGGTTATGCCGGTGAGGCTAAAGGAAACGGTGAAGATGAGAAATGAATGAAATGGTGGAATGAAGAAAGTGGGATGAAACGGGAGAATCCCGAGAAAACCCACGAGCACAGTGTTTGTCCGCCACAAAGTCCACACGGTGCGAAGTGGAATCGAACCAGGAACCCCAAGCACCGGAGGTGAACGCTCTACCACTGAGCCACCGCGCCCCCTACGTTACACAGATGACACCATGGAAAGTGTTAAAGCGAAATTTACAGACCGCTTTGGTATTAATCCACCAAGAAAAGCAACAATGTTGGGGTGAGAAAAACGTGCATTTGCTACAGCCAGTGTGAAAAACCTTTCCCGAGGCGGTCGCCCTATAAAACAGAGGGAAACGTGCTTTGAAGTGGAAGCATCAGTGCAGTAGTCGTCTTCAAAATCAACACGTGAAAGGTCTTCGGAGCTTGGTATTCCTTGAATCCATGATGAGGCACATGAAAGAAGATCTAGAATTGAGGGTTTACCGTCCAATGCATGTGAATGAACTGAGTGACGCCGACGTGAATGCGCGGTTGAATATTTTTTTCTTTTGCCCGTTTTTCGTAAGTGGGAAGAGGTAATAAAATGTAACTTACCACAATAATAGGTAATGTTATTGTACACCCGAAAATACGAATCGGAAGAATTATCAGTGTTGCCATCCATAGAAATTACAGTGTGACCAGAATTTGAATTACTCAAAAATCTAGGTAAAGGCAGCGACTAGAAAAATGAACTCAACGGTAATTGATGACATATCATGCTGTCTATATTCCTTGTTTACAACTTTTTAAATAATATTTGTATTTATTTTATAAAACACATAAATTATTACAAAATAAATAAGTTATTACAAAATAAATAGAAATGTTATTTAAAAAGTAGTAAACAAGGAACATAGACGGCATGATAGGTCATCAATTACCGTTGAGTTCATTTTTCTAGTCGCTTCCTTGACCTAGATTTTTGAGTAATTCAAATTCTGGTCACACTATAATTTCTATGGATGGCAACACTGAAAATTCTTCCGATTCATATTTTCGAGTGTAGAATAACATTATGTAATATTGTGGTAAGTTACATTTTATTATCTCTTTCCACTTACGAAAAACGGGCAAAAGAAAAGATATTAGTTTTTCAAACATATTTAGTAGTCTGCCCCTTTAAGGCGTTCTCTTCCAAACGATCCCGTGATGCAGTCCTCTTCACAGACGAGTGTGCTATCTACCGGAGTATGCATTCTCGAAACGTTGTAATGTAGTGGAAGGAAAACCCCCGATTTTACAAACAGATGGAGAGAAACCCACCACACGTGATGGTGTGAGTTGGAATGAGTGCAATACATTTTTGGGCCTTACTTCTTCGAAACGTTTCCTGGCCGCTGGATTGGAAGAGGTTGTACATCTTCACTAGCTCCCTTTGACTGGCCTCCAAGAAGTCCCGATCTGACGACACTAGACAATGCTCTCTGCGGTTTCATAAGGCAACAAGTAAGAAACACTCGATATTACAAAACGCAGGAATTACGAGCAGCTGCGGAACAGCCTTCACCATCGTGACTCCAGAGTATTTCTGCAAAACATCTGCGAGAACTTGGCGCAGAATTCAGCTGTGTTACTACATGGATGGTGAGCATACCGATGTTTATGACTCTTAAGACTTCAAGGTAACTGTGTACAGACATTCTACCATAACTAATACTATACTGTTGAAACTAAAGGAGGGTACAGCCACTTCTGGACCACCCTGTACAAAGACGTGATTATTCAACTCACGTTTAGAATTGACTTGCCAAGTTAACCGGGGGTGGAGCATTACATATAGATCTCCAATTTTGACTTATCTCATTTTGACCAATTTCTGACTTATACTGTTCCTACCGCGCTTTCTAGAATTGTTATATAGTGGTATGTTATATAGTATCTGATTTAAAATAGTTCGTACTCCTTTCTTTTTTAAAACATTTTTGATGCAAAAATCAATATTTTTATAATGAAAGACGTTTAATATTTTTATAATGACAGTGTTTTTAGAGCAAAGCGGTGTTTGAACACGAATACATTGCTTCCGCATTTGCCTATCATTTTATATTAAATCTTAGTGCTAATTACAGAATATTACTTTATTGAAACAACCAAGGCTAATAAAGTTATCAATACGCGTTTTAATTCCATAATAATTTACAAAATTAGTTTAAGTATTTTCCCAGGGTAGCAATGTTGTATCACGCTACGCTTGTGTTCTGCTTCCAATAGGTATTTTTGTTGTTGTTGTTGTTGTTGTTACAAAATTAATAATATACCCACTAAGAAAAGTACCTACATATGGCTGAAAAAAGTGTCATATGACTAGGAACAAGTTTGTCTAGTATGATTATAGCAGCATATAACGCATATTAAAAGTACATAATTTCATCTGTAAACAGCAAATAAATAATATTTCATCAATAAAATATTCGATTGAATCGAACATCAGAATACATGTATTTGATACTGATTTGAAGTTGCTACATAGAACATAGTATTTATCTCCTGACTATAATAGTAATATTGCTATTATTAAATAGGCAAGTAACATTAGACATAAAATAATACAGTATTTACCCTGTTGAAAAATTATTTATTCTTCCAGCTTATGAAACAGAAACGTGCATACGTTCAGTTTGCATGTTATCTGGATACGTGAACATATGCGATAATGTCCTGAATAAAAATGTCTAGTAAGGATTGCAATTTTGTATATGTGGAGTAAGCACGGAAATACCATGTTTAAATCACTACAAAAGGAGCGAGTTCATCTTTCTCATGGGCCTTCTTTACTAGGACACTACTTTTGCTAATACCATCATTCCGATATTTTCAAATTGAATCAAAAAATATTGGTTATATTTACGTTGTAATTCTATTGCTTCAAATTATTCAAATATTATTCACAATTATTCACAATATGTAATTTTTTACATAGTCAAAAATGTTGCAAGTTTCACTTAATATTGAGAACCCCTCATGTAGACTTGCTGGTATAAAATTATATGCAGCTTTCATTAGCTTATATTATTATGTTTTCATATTATATCTTTAAATGGTAGTTACGATAGAATAAAAAAATGCACTGTTTTTAAACATGCTTGATTGATTGAACGTTAAATGGAAACGTCCAATTAATGAATCGATTGAACGAATGATCTTAGATTAAGCATCTTTTAAATGCGCAAGTCATCTTGTGTGTTCACCCTTAATCATACATGAAACATTAAAATTTGATACATCTATAGCATGTACAGTCATGCTTACCTACTTTTTAAAATCATTCATCCATATGTGACATATATGCACACATGGAATATACATAGTTCAGCTAGATAACACTGTGTCCACGCGTTTTCTCTAGGATCTTGCGTTTCTTTGCACATTCTCATTCCACCAATTCGTTCGCAATTAATCACCCTATTTCTTTTTTAGTCTGCAGAGCATATTTCCAGGACATAAAACTAGAAAACTAGAAATTCAATTTCATTTCCATGGTATGTATAAAATTAGTGTGTGAGTATATATAACATACTCAGAAATACATGTTTTGAATATGTATACTATACACACTCAGATATTTGTGAATACGTGAGATTAAGTGTGTATTTATATATTTTCTACATACCTATGTAGGAATAAGTGACTAGGGTTTACAGTAGAGGGATAATAGCATATATATATATATATATATATATATATATATATATATATATATATATATATATATATATATATATATATATATATATATATATATATATATATATATATACACTAAAAAGGAGAACAATTATTTTAAATATGACCGTACGTGTCAATGAAACACAATGAAAATTATAAAAATCAATCAGTCATGTAAAGTTTGAATCATGTTTTAAACGTAGCTGCTAATTTCCAATATAAATTGCACTAAATGGTTTTCTACAATTACTACTAAAATATACAAACTAACAACGAATGAAGCTACGAGGTACGGAATCTATTTTTGGAGTTTCATTAAATGAAAGTATACTTTACAATAGCTACAAGTTTGTTGTGATTTTGTGAAGACAATAATTAGTTAAATAATTTTAAAAAAATGGTTACATCGTTTCTTCCAATAGAGGCTATAGATTACGTTTCATTTTAGTAAGTATTGTACTGTATATAGGTATATGTATGTATGTATATATTGCCTTGCTTGTTATTAAACATTCCAACTTTTGTCTTAATCCGATCCATTCATGAATCATTGTACTTCACTACTACTTGCTTTATTCTCTTGGTGGCCTAAACAATACAAAAGACGTTTGTATTTTATAGATTTGTTTCGATTTTTTGTAAAACTTATTATATATTATACATTATCTATATGCTCAGCAATAAAAATGTATGTAAAACTTATATACTTCTCTTGTGTTCATTGATAAACACTGCCAATATGAATTAACTAGTTCAAGCTGTAATTGGAAAGTTTGAATGCAAGTGTTTTTGTTGTTGTTATGTTTCAGAAGACGACATATAGCCTACTTTTCTTAAATGACTTGTTCACTGAGAAAATGAACGAAGTCCATAAAAATTAAATTTTCATAAGAAACCATAAGAATAATAGATATATCTATACGTTGGAAAAAGTAGACAGAGTAACACAATTCAATAGACTCGTAGAGAATTCATTTCAAAATTCGTTAGCTTCAGTGAGATGTGCACCCAGAAATGTTAGTTAGGAGGGGTCCAGGGGGGGGAGTTCAATATTACAAGTCACTATATCTATGTAGTATTGAACGGATATCAGAACAAATGACAGAATTATGTTATTTTTATAATAGAAAGAGTACAGATGAAATGGAAGATCAAATTTTCATGCTACATTAATCATTTCGCTGCTAAACAAGAATATTTTATTCAGAAAGTGTACAAATATATGTTGAGTTAGAAAGTTTTGGACCCCTTGAGTACGCCCCTGGTGTAATTTGAAAAGCATGAACTTAGTTCCTTTCACCACCAGATGAATAATTGCAAGGGTAATAATAATAGCTACTGTTTTAAAAACATTTTATTCTTTAATTAATTACCTACGTGAAATAAGCGTTACAAATAATCTCACAATCATTATACATATACAAAGTTACCCTTAAAAGCATTGTGTGTTACTCTTTCTATCCTAACAACAGTGGTATGTTTGATACATGAGCTGGCAAGGGATGTTTTATTTGAACTTTATGTTTGCTTCAAGTGTTCCACTTGTTCCACGTGGCCAAACTATCGGTCTTCCTAACAGCGTTACAATGGTTACGTGATTTGGTTCGGCTGGACATGTGAGCAAGTAGACAATGGCGTTTTAATCATAATAATGTTCCATGTCACATTTCGTTGGTATCGACCTGTAGATGCAGCAGGAAAGTACTCTGAAGGGGGCATAGGTGGTAAGTCGGCCGTATGCTTTTTTTTTTTTTTTTTTTTTTTTTTTAAGCACTTCGCGAATTAAATGCATATTTCTTGTATGTATGAAATAATCATTCTATATAGATTAGCTTAGCTAAAGGACATAAATGCTTATAAATCCTTTTATATTTTTCTTGTATATCTTTGTAATAACTTCCGGAATTTCAAACACCTTCCGGAAGTTTCATATACCTCATCTATTTATAATACTAGTAACGGATTTCATTTAAATGTCCCATTATTTTGTTCGTAAAGCTTGCATAATTCAGCCGGCAGTGTGGAGTTTGAAGACTATAAGGAATGTATTCAAAAAATTATATAAATGAACACAAAGAAAATCGCCTTTTATGCTTCATACTTAAATAGAAAGTTGTTGTATAAATATGTAATGTAGTTCATGTAAACTGCAGGACCCAAGATGCACCTTTCGTTCTAGAAAAGAATATCGATGAAAATTCTGAAGAACTGTACAGATGAATGATTTCACAAATGAATCTGATAACCAACATGCATTATGCTTCCCAATAGCTGTTAATTATTGTATTAAACATGTAGTAGTCAACATGGAAATGATAAATTCAACTTTTTGACATCACTGCAGTCTGGTAGAACCAAATACATATACCAATATTTTTGGAAGACAATAGTTATAATCCGAAGAACTGCACGATATGTCTATCTTCGTGTTTTCAATATCATAGGTTATTGAAAAAAATGAAATGAAATTTTTGAGTTTTACGTCCCACGGTTATGCTAAAGAAGACGGTGATGATGAGTAATGAATGAAATGGTGGAATGAAGAAAGTGGGAGGAAATGGGAGAACCTCGAGAAAACCCACGCACACGGTGTTTGTACACCACAAGGTTCACTTGGTGGGGGGTGGGATCGAACCCGGGACCCCAGCACCAGAGGTGAACGCTCTACCACTGAGCCACCACGGTCCCCATTGGTTATTGAATGTAGGCACGGAGCCCAAATGGTGAATTTTCATTTCCACTAATGTTAATTAAAATATTTAAGGTTATGTTTGAGGTGCTCCGGATCTGTGAATCTCTCGTGCTCGCTGTTATCATAGGCACCCGCAGCGGGGACGAAGGGAGGCAGTTGTCCTCTCTTGAATCTTTGAAATAAGTTTGGTACTTAGAAATATATATGAAGGCTACACCAAAAAAAAAAAAAAAAAAAAAAAAAAAAAAGAATTTTTTTGCGAGAAAGCCAATATGGACACTACCTGTTGCTGCTAGTTTTGTACTACTAAATGAACTACGAATATTATGAAAAAAGTGACTCGTTGCAGAAAAACTTACACAAGAAAATCAGCTATACAAGGAAAGAAGGCGCCCATCAACATTTTAAATTGCTTCTCCTGACAAAAATGTAAAATGTCGATTAGCCTCTTCTTTCCGTGTATCCTTCATATTAGATTTGCTTACTCACTCACTACAGTATTTAATATATCTTCTTTAGTTAATAAAGGTATGCAATGCGCGTCAATAATAGCTGTTTTAGATGAAATATTATATGCATTAAGGTTTGCATATTCGCGACTTCGCTTGTATGTCGGTTTCCCCCTCCCCTTGAAAAACTTCTGCGGATGTTTCTGGCTATTATACTACAAATAGGTGTTGTAGACTTTGTGAGAAGTCGAGTCCAAGACGTGTACACTCATGTCCAAAATTATTGTCGCATGTCTATAAATACAGGGTGAGTAAAAAGTCCTTGGACACCTGCATAAGTTTGAAAATCGACGGGAAAAGTAAAAAGTGATGATGGGAACAGAGGTTTGATGAGGGGCCGCAACTTTTGGAGTGTATGTCATTCATGGCCGCCATCTTGAAATCCGCCATTTTGGATTCAAGTCATTTTTTTTCAAATGGGAAGGGGGGTGTATGACACATCAAATAACACTAGCTTGAGCTCAGAATTTAGTGGTGTAAATTGTTTTTTTTTTCTATCTTGTACAGTTTAGAAGTTATTAATGTTCAAAGGTGGAAAATTGCCTTGATACTGACCCAGTTCTCTCTTTGTTCCAGGTGATCTAAAATGGGTCTGACACGTGAACAGGGGGTCGAAATCATCCTTATATCAGGGGAACGCAGCTACCGAACAATAGCAGCTGACTACAACAGACGGCACCCAGACAGAGAACCGGTATCGCACAGCACGGTGGCTCACGTGATCACCAAATTCCGGGAGACGGGCTCTGTTCAAGATAGGGCACGTAGTGGGCAACCAAAGATCGCCACCAATAAGGAAACTGCAACGGTGGTTGTTGCGTCGTTTGTGAAAAGTCCTAAACGAAGTACCCGTCTTGTGTCCCTAGCATGTGCAATAAGCCAATCCTCCGTTGTCCGGATATTGCACGCCAATCAATGGTATCCTTACAAGCTGCACATGCAACATAAACTGAACGAGGATGACCCTGATCGCCGGTTGGAGTTCTGCATGTGGGCTACTGAACAACACGAACTGGATCCTGCGTTTGCCAAGGGCATACTGTTCACCGACGAGGCGTATTTCATTCTGAACGAGCAGGTTAATCGACATAATTTTCGATACTGGTGTAACGGAAATCCGAACTAGGTTGACCCGAGTCGAGAACATAGTCCAGCGAAGGTGATGGTGTGGTGTGGTATATGGAACACCCGCATTATTGAGCCATTTTTCATATACAACACCTTAACTGTACCACAGTATCTGATGCTGCTGCAGGACCTTGTGTTCCCTGCCACACTGAACGCTGACGGCATTTTCCCATCTTATTTTCAGCACGATGGAGCCCCTCCACACTATGGACTTGGTGTCCGTGGATGGTTGGATGAACAATGCCAGGGAAGTGGATTGGTCGCCGTGGTCCCGGGGAGTGGCCGCCCAGATCCCCTGACTTAACGCCCCTTGATTTTTATCTATTGGGACATCTTAAACAGATAGTGTATGCTGAGACAATCCGTGATTTGAGACACCTGGAGGAATAAGCCTGTGACCAAATTTCTGGAGACATTCTCCTCTGTGTGCAGTCAGAGTGGTTGCGGCGACTACAGTTGTGCATTGCACGGGATGGACAACACGTAGAACATGTGTTGTAGCATTCAGTATAAAGGTAATTTTCCACCTTTGAACATTAATAACTTCTAAACTGTACAAGATAGAAAAAAAACAAATTACACAACTAAATTCCTGAGCTCAAGCTAGTGTTATTTGATGTGTCATACACCCCCTTCCCATTTAAAAAAATGACTTGAATCCAAAATGGCGGATTTCAAGATGGCGGCCATGAATGACACACACTCCAAAAGTTGCGGCCCCTCATCAAACCTCTGTTCTCATCATAACTTTTTACTTTTCCCGTTGATTTTCAAACTTATGCAGGTGTCCAAGGACTTTTGACTCACCGTGTATGTTATTCTGGGAATATAATTTGATAAAGAATTCCCCCGGTATTTCTTATAATGTTAGTATATGTGTAATCAGCAAAGATATGTATGTGGCAAATTTCATTTCAAAAGAGCAATAAATAAGAACAATAAAACGAAAATAAAATTTTCTTGTCTATTTAGCAACATCTTATTTTAATTATTATAATTTTCATATTTATAATTCTTTTCCTATGAAATTTACCACAATTATACATTTTCAGATTATATACATACTATCAGTATTAAAAGTACCCTTCAAAATCATTATCAAATTATATTCTTACAAGAAGACAATTATATATATGCGACAATAATTTTGGACATGAGTGTACGTACACCGTAAACCATGGTAGCTCCAAATTTGGATTATAATACTTAGGAAATACGAAATGAAGTATTTAATTGAACGTTTCATGGTTCTTGCATTTTATAATAATAGGGACGAATGATTAATGAAACTGAATGACAATGAAAAAAGTTAGTGGAGTGAAAATGTGGAAGAACCTGGAGAGTATCTAAAACATTTTAACACACGATGTTGTCCACCACAATTCCACATGGCCTCGAACCGAACGAGGGGCCTCTGGTAGCGGAGCTAGTGCTCTCAACAGGTCGGGTTGGGTCTGGTTGAAGACCGACCCGATCCGACCCGTGACCCGAATTGACTGATCCGACTCGAGTGACCCGACCCATGATCCAATCCGATTGACCTGACCCGACAGCCCGACCCGATCTGACCCGATTGACCCGACCCGACAACTCGACCCGAGCTGACCCGATTGACCCGACCGACAACCCGACCCGAGCTGACCCGACTGACACGACCCGCCAACCCGACACGAGCTGACCCGACCCGAGTTGACCCGACCCATTTGAGAGCACTATTGTAACGACACTGGGTGAACGCCAAAATGAACTCCCATTCGGAATTAAACCCGGACCACGTGTACCGAAGTCTTACACGTTAACCACTAGCTAGATCATACGGGGGATTTGTATATGCATCTTAATGAATATTTGGCACTTTTGAGGTTTGGTTATTTCTTTTTATAACTGATACCAATGTCCGACGTGGGAGAAATTTATTTTTTTTTTCTTGCTTTAGTTCTATGTGACGAAATTTTTCTTCAAGGTCAGTGTTCTCACCTGCTCGGAAGGCAGTAGCAAGAGTCTCTTGACAGAGACAAAAGGAAATCGTTTAACTACAATGATAAGGATTGATGAAACGGGAGAACACCTGTGATTTTTTCGAACCCTTCAACTTTCATTCCAAAATAAATTCTTATGATTCCGGGACTCGCGCCACTTTGATTTTTCTATCTCGGTAATTAAAACGTATTTTACAGTATATATAATTGCAAGTAAGAAGATACATAATATGAATTTTGTAATTTAAAATTTAAAAATACAATATGATAATTATAAAGTACTAATTTTATTTCATCATTTTCAGCCCAACAAATTAAATTCAAACAATTTGCACCTGGGTCTTGGTCATCAATACTGCGTCTTTGTCTTGCACAGTCAAGTCTTGGTCCTGCATTTCGTAGTCATGGTGGTCTTTCATGCTATACAAGAGCCAAGAATGCTCGCCTCATCGGTACAAATAAAGACCAAGTGTGATTTTTGATTATGGTCTTTCATACTATAAGGAAAACAAGAAAATATGCTCATCGCTACTTGGTGATCACCAAAACACGGCCAAGAGCAAGATTACTATGCACTTCGTCTTGCATATCCAATCTTTATCTTATTCTTGTATCGATGTTCTTGGGCTTGGTGAAATAAAATGAAATATTCAGTTTAAGGTCCCTCGATTCTACACCGAGGCTAAAGGATATGGTGATCATGAGAAATGAATGCAATGGTGGAATGAAGAAAGAGGGAGGAAACAGGAGAACCTCGAGAAAACCCACTACACGGCGTTTCTCCACCACAAAGCCCACTTAGCACAAGCTGGGATCGAACCATGGACACCATGCACCAGAGATTAATTCTCTACCACTGAACCACCGCGGCCCTGCTTGGGCTTGGTCGTCCATATCCAATCTTTCTTTTGGCCCTGCTTAAACAACTTCTAGTTTTGTTCTAAATCCAGACTCCATATTGGCGTAGATATTAATATTACAGTCGATTGGTAAAATCAATCTTCCACATTTGAAAATTAAAGTACACACAAATACAAAAATAAGCATTTACCATAAAAACACTAGCTGCAAGTGTTCAAAATAGATTTATGGTTTCTATAAAATCAATTGAAAATTGCTATTTTTAATTAGGTATCTACTGAAAAACAGCAGCTTCCGACTCCAGCCGAGTTTAAGCTCAACCTAAACTCAGTTGACCAAAGTGAACTGACCCGACTGACCCGACCCGAGCTGACCCGAGTGACCCGACCCGATAACCCGATCCGACCTGACCCGACCCGAGCTGATCCGATTGACCCGACCCGAGCTGACCCGATTGACCCGACCCGACAACCCGACCCGAGTAGCCTGATCCGACAACCCGACCCGAGTTGACCCGACCCTCCCCGACCCGTAACCCGACTCGAGCTGACCCAACCCGTTTGAGAGCACTAACCGGAGCGCTCTAATGAAAGTTATATTTCAAAACATAGAGAAACGAGAACAATATTTCAAAATTGACTTTAATGTACGTTTGTATTTCAAGAACATTAGTTAAAATACCGGAAAGGGAATCGCGCCACTGAATCCATTAGAAACGAAATGAAATTCCCCTATTAAGCACTTAGGACTTCAGTAAAATAACTTTACCATACTTCCATATCCAATTTTAAAAAAATTAATAAAATCAAGAATAATTAGTAGACCGTTGAGTAAAGTATAGGCTCTGTGGTTGCGAATAAAATTAATCAATTTTCGTAAGAATTCTGTTCTGAACGTTTATTTTATTTTATTTTATTTTATTTATTTATTTATTTTTTGAAAAAATGAAAATAAAACTAAGTTGTTTTCTAAATGATATACGGTACGCATATAAATTTCTAGTTTTTCTCTGACACCTGCTTATCGCTGAGAACGTCATCGGTGTAGTCAAGAGATAGCAAAGGTCACGCAAACGGAAGGCGAAGGGATTCAGTGATGGAAGTTGTTCCTGCCTGAGACTATAGATGAAAATTGTGTGTGTCTCCATTCCTGGACGTGCAGGTGTGCTAGAAAACCCAATGTGTATATTCTTACTTAGCATACAAGAATCACACATGGCATTCCACTGCAAAGGAAAGGAGAATAAGCTACACATTCAGCTCTGTAAGCTACAAATAAGAGTTTTGTAACATACAGTACTTTACCAAGCTAGGCCTCATTTTTCTCAATTTTAGTTTAAAATGTAAAGAGAATGACGAATATAAAATATTAATTGAACTAATTGTTGCCTTCAATTGTTTCGTATACTTTATAAATTTGAATATACAGCAGTTTCCACGACACGAATTGGAAACCCAAATTTTTAGTTTATAATAAAAATTGGTTATTAGTTATTTGTTTACTTACTAATTAGCTATTAGTTATTAGTTTATGGATCTATTATTAGTTTACTTAACAGGCTTTTGTAAAAACGCGTCTACTAAGGTTTTATTTTCCATAGTTTTCGATTGGAATGGGTGCATGGTTTTGAATTATCAATAAAATACAGGCATTTATTGAGCAAAACAAGTCTGTTGTGTAGCACAGTATGTCCAAAAGTTGGTGTCTCCAATTTCATCTTTTGCGGTAATGCATAGCGAGTTTGGGTATCCACACTAGTCCCTGAAGAATTAGAATTGCAAAGGACACCCTTACTTCGTCTGTGTACGTGTCGATCCACGCAAAGTAGACTTCTTTTCTTCAGGAGGCATGTTTTAGGCAACAACGTCTGACTTGCAAACCACTAGTTTCAAGCACAATCAACTGCAAAAGATCATCTGAGAAATAAAACTTCAACAATTCAAGAGCATTATCCTTATTATCCACATCCAGTTGCAAACCACTATTGTTAGAAAACACTTCTGGTAACACGCGCGTACGTAGTCTTGTACACGAGGTACCAGTAACATCTTCAATTTCACTCCCATCGTCTCCATCAGAATCAGAAAAATCTGAAATATCGGATAAAAAAAAATCATTGTCACTAGAACTAAGCAGGTGTTCAATGATGTCGTCGCGTCGTCTTCAACAACACGTTTCTTACTTGCGATTGTATTCTGAAAATTATATACATCTACACATAGGGTTTCTCACTGCTTCAGAAACAAATAGCGGAAGAAACAGAATAGACAGAGATGTATTCATGCTTTAAATAGGCCAGTTAATAAAATATTGTTCCTTCTTTTTCTTCTTGTTTTGGATGAACTTCATGTAGGAAAAGCCTTCATCCACTTCATAAATACTGATAGTGGTGAGATATTCAAGAAACACGTATTAATTCGCTCAACGCAGGCAGATTCACTACACTATGTACGAGAGCGTATTATTACGCCCAACACAAAATAAGCTACAACGACCAGGAGCGTATTATTACGCCGAACACACTGAAAAGAAGATCTCAGTCAGAAAATTACACAGGGAAGGGATCCCACACTCCAAAAATCGATTTAAAACTATACTTACCCCTACACGAAGTTTACGTTCATAAAAATAAACCACTTTGTCATTAATCAAAGTATTCTGAGTTGTGTTGAATTCCTTCAATACTTTTGTTCAGTACTTTTTTTAAAACAAAAATGAA
This sequence comes from Thermobia domestica, assembly GCF_964235325.1. Taxonomy (NCBI): domain Eukaryota; kingdom Metazoa; phylum Arthropoda; class Insecta; order Zygentoma; family Lepismatidae; genus Thermobia; species Thermobia domestica. The sequence goes on from NC_137464.1 coordinate 66,897,409, forward strand.
TGATTAATTTAGGTTAAAGTTAAATGAAATAAGAACATGCATATTGTTGGTGCTGTAAACTATTATATATAAATTAAATAAGAATATGTGTATTGCCTACGCAGTAAATTACCATATACTATTATACTATCATATATTATCATATACTACTATTTATGTCCTACCTTTCGCTTGTCAGAATCAGGTCACTCTACGCTAAACTCAAAATCAAATCAAATCAAATCCATAAAAAAAGGTACATGTGTTCCAGCTCAGACATAAAGTAGACCACGATCCTGAATACTGTAAATTATCGTATTTTACAACAGGAGATCCAGAAATGTGTGACTGTCAAATAAACAGGCATTCAATAGCTAACTGTCGCTTTAATTTTCTCACAAACTGGCTAGAAAAAAAGTGCTCCCTATTAACACGTTAACGTATTTCGATGCTGTTAGACCACAGCAAAGAAGACCTTTAAGGCCGTGTCTAACGTTTTGAGCTGAGATCATCAGTCCCTATATAATAGCATGGTGAACTTCTTTCCAAAATATTATGAAAACTGTTTGTCTTATGCAGTTCAAACTTTCTCCAGATGTTAACCTACCCCAATACTACATGTCCACTTTCTTATTTTTAATATAGCTCTTATAGTTCATTAATATTACATTTTAAAAATAAATCTGACAACGCTGGAAATAATATAAAAATAAACACAAATTCAGGTATTGGAGAATCGCCAGGGTTTCTTTTCCTGCTCGTGAAGGTGCTGATACAATCTCTCCTGATTCATTCACACCATTGTTCCTCACTGATCTTCAAAACGTTGGTAGGGGAGGATAACAAGTTACGAAATGAGAAAAGATTGTTCATCTAATAATGTAGAGAGTGTATATTCGAAGTTATGTTGGTTGACAATCTGATCATATGGTTCGGAAGAAGAAAGGGTTGCGGAAAACAAGACTGGCTGCTGTCAGAAATGAGACAACCTTATCTGCCTACACATCTTTTTACTTGTATTTTATAACAAGCCTTGTCAAACAGAATGCACTTTCTCTATTTTCATTTTTCGACCATTTGTCTTGATTTTTGCGAGGTGAAAACGATGACACAACAGAGGAAAGCCAAAACTAAAAGCATTATTATCAATATTTTGCTTTCCAAAATAAGGAATGTAACTTTAAAAAATAAAACTTATAACCAAAAGAAATATCTGGGAAGATGAAAGAACAAATCATGGAATTTCAGGCGTGTGCCTAACAGTAATATACAAAATAAATAAATAAATATTACAATATTTCTGCGGATCTAGATCATTTGGACCCGACATTGGTATTCCAAGCATAAGCAAGTGAAATATTTTTTTCACTTGATTTTGATTGAAAACCTTATTTCCAGAATTGATTGAAAAGTTCGAGGGAAAACAACGATAACTCTAATTTTAAAACCGCGTGAGTTGGTTACAGGGTTACAGAAAACAATAATAACACTCATGTGAGCTGAATTGCTGAAAGAATTAAAGATTAAAAAAAAAAAAAAAAAAAAAACATACTGAATATGCTGTTGTTTCATTGACGCTCATATGAGTGTTATCATTGTTTTCCCCCAAACTCTTCAATTTTATATATATATATATATATATATATATATATATATATATATATATATATATATATATATATACAGGGTGATTCAATAAGAACGTACTAGGCCTATATCGCAGCTAATACTGCACGTAGAGCCTTCAAACAAAAAATTGCATTGGAATCGTTCGAAAGGACATTAAATGTCATGCAACTTTTAGAGGACAAACTTTGTCATATCCTTTCCCAGTTATCCCATAAAATATTCACTATACACTTGGAAAATAATAATATTTATAGTAAATAAATGACATGGCAGAACACAATAAGTGATTTTATTAATTTTGAAAGAGGAAAGGGAAGATATTTAAGCAATTCAGACTAAAAGCAGTTCACCAGCAGATATCAGAGTAAAAGCGGCAAGAGATATCGAGAAACGTTTTCCTGAATCGATTTAGCGTCCTAAGACTAGGTTCCACCTCCTCCGTCAATCTCCTATATAAATCGGATGTGATAGAGATCGACCACCTACGGGCCATAAATAAAAAAACTATAATAGCTGGCGATAAGCGGTTTTAGGGAATTGATTCAACGTCTCTAGAAAATATACCATCTCCACCCCTATCTCTCTATTGAAAACCGGAACTGGTAGAAATTTACTACTATTTCCGGTTTCAATGTTGCTTTTCATAGAGCAAAAACTATACGATATATCGAAAAGCAGTTCTAGGTCATTTTCTTCTTACACACTTATTAACTCTTTTGCAGTTCGCCATACAACACAACATCCTTTTTGATCTCTATGTAAACATTTGTCAGTTAATGCGACAAATAAGCTAGTTTACTCTACACTATACAATTCGAAACTACTTTTATAAGATGAACACTTGCCTCACTTCAAAGCAACATAGACAGATTTTGTGAAACTATTGTACGTCGTTAGCCCCAACAGGTAACCTGTAGATATGCCTCTACCGTTGAGTTCATAAGGAAGAGAACTTATGTTGTCTTAGTTTCTTGTTAACTACTTTTTAAACAATAGTTGTATTTATTTTATAATAACTTTCATAAGCTATTACAAAATAAATAAGTTATTACAAAATAAATACAAACATTATTTAAAAAGTAGTTAACAAGTAACCAGGACAACATGATAAGTAATCAACTATCGTTGAGTTCATTTTTCTAGTCGCTGCCTTAACCTAGATAATTGGGTAATTCAAATTTTGGACTCATTGTAATTTCTATGAATGGCAACACTGATAATTCTTCCGATTCGTAATTTCGGGTGTAAAATAACATTATCTATTATTGTGGTAAGTTACATTTCATTATCTCTTTTCCCTTACGAGAAACGGGCAAAAGAAGATTTGTTAACTTTTCAAAAATATTTAGTAGTCTGCCCCCTTAAGAGTGGATGGGATGAAGTGACATGTAAAAATAATAAAAAATGACCGAAATTAGTGTCCAAGCCAATAGTTTTCGAGATCGCTCAAGTGAATAGTGACACAACGCTCTCTTTTATGTTCAACATTCGAAAAGCTCGAGAACGGGCTAGGAACAGGGAGTGACATGTCAAGATAATCGAAAACGACAAATAGTGTGCAAATCGATAAGTTTCGGGGTCGCAGAATTGAAAAGTGACACTTCCGATGCCATTTAAGTCCAAGTTTATTTCCATTGACATGAGAGGCGAGAATATCTGAGGGGAGAAGAGGGTAACATGTAAGAATAATCCAACATAACCGATATTATTGTCCAATCCATGTTTTCCGGGGTCGCCAAGATTAATAGTGAAACTTACGATGTCGTTTAATTCCAAGTTTAACCCCTCGGCATGGAGTTGAGAAGGGTGACGGGTGGCGAATAAAAAATGTCCAAAATTGAAGTTATCTGTTTCTTTGTGATTACATCATGGGAAAATGGGTGACTCGTTTAAAACGAATTTCAGAGCATAGTTAATACCTCCCCAAGCTAGACCCTTTTATTGGCAAGAAACCCTAGCTCTCTAGGAGCGGGAAAGGATTGACATATAATCGAAAACGGCCGATATTAGTATGCAATCTATAGTTAGCGGGGCACTGAGATAAATAGTGACACTTCTAATGCCGTTTAGGTAAAAGTTCAGCTCCCATCGGTATGTCGGGTGTGAAAAGATGGGGAGAGAAAGGGATGACATGTAAAAATAATCAAAAACGACCTATATTACTTACCAATCCATAGTTTTTGAGGTCCATAAGATGAATACGGCCATTTTTTCTATGTCGTTTAAGTCCCATCGCTATGGGGATGAAAAACATGTTCAAAATCTACGTTATCTGTTGTTTGTGATCACTGGAAAACGGCTAACCAGTTGGAAAAGAATTTTTTGAAAGCTCGTTAGTACCTGTCTCAAGCTGGGTTCATATTATGTCACTGTAACTCATTAATTCCCACTCTTTTAAAAATGTAATTTAAAGTTGTTCATATTTTCTCTTTTGTGCAGTACGTAGAGAAAGTAATAAAGGTAATAAATACATAAATAAATAAAATAATTTCTGAATAAATTGTGTATCCTCCTACAACTCTCTATTGGGGATTATGCCAAATGACACTTAACACATTTTTCCATGCCAGATGATGAAAAGAAATACTCAAATGAGATCATGGCAGTTAACGGGTTAATTAAAAGATGTATGCTAAATCCAGTGCCGTAACTTGTGGGGGCAGGAGGGGCAACTGCCTCCCTAGGGAAGCTTCCGCAATTCGAGGGGGGCCACTTTAAGACAAAATTTTCTTACTCCATATACGATACGAACATGGAATTATAAATGAAGCATCAAACAGGTTCACTACATTACATAAACAAAACAGTACACAAAAGGTTAAAAAAAGAAGAAGAAGAAGAAGATGAGTCGTGGGCCCATTTTAATTAAAAAAATCTACTATTAGGGGCCCTAGAAATAATATTTTGTTGGTATGGCTTTGAGATTTGTCAATATTGTCCCCTTAATTAATTTATGGAACGGCACCAGGGGCGTGCGGGAGGGCCCACAGGCTCCAGCGGCTCTCAAAGAGTAAGAGAAAGATGGAAAAAGGGGCCTATTTTCGAATTTTGCGGGAGGGTTCAAAACAATTTTTCCTAGGGAGCCCAAATATTTATGCTTACCCCTCCAGAAAAAAATCTAAGTTACGGCGCTGGCTAAACCCGTAGGTCAATCTAACATTTATCTCACGCATAAATTATCTTACGAATATTTGTCATTATATTTTCATTGAATTGCGTATCCAAAGAGGGGAGAAGTTTAAATACTTTTCGATAAAGCTATTCTGTGAAAAGCGGTATTAGAATTAATAATAGTAATTCCCAATAACTTATATTTAATTCAGCAAAATTTCTGCATATCATTGTAGTACTATTACCCTTATTTTTTTTTTACCAGCTTTGTTTTTAATGGAGGTATAGTTCTTACTTAATAGTCATTTAGTATTGCTACAGTATTTAATTCAACGCCTCTTTGTTGCAATATTCGTATATGAATGAAGTTTGCAGGTAGCTGTGTGTCACTGTCAGGAGAATTAAAAACAAGAATAGATACAATAACCTAATAAACGGTTCATGGTTTTCCTATACAGCATATATATTAATAATAAGAAACTATTTTAGCAGAATTTTTTTTAAAAAAAAAACTATCAACTGTATCAGATTGACAACGATCGATATGCGTTTATAAAGCCATAACAATGTTTATGGTTGCCATTCGTTCCGGAAAGTCCGGGACCGTCACGGAATCGAGATATTTGTTCCTATCGAGATATTTGTCCTTATCGAGATATTTGTAAATATTTCTCGGGACGCTTAAATGTCCCGGATTTCAGCGAAGAAGAAAGGAAGGGAATATTTTAGTTCGCTTTTATTCACGGGATTAAACATATAATTATTCTTTTCCACTTCTGACGTAATACATGTGAGTTGTTAGTTTGTTAAAAATAACAGAAATGATTTTAAAAAATCAACGAAAGAAGTTATTTGAAGATAACAAATGCCTCCAGAACATATTGAAAATGAATTAACCATTATTAAAAAAAAAAAAGATACAACGCGAACAGATAAAACGTGTGAAAAGAAACATCATACCTTGGATGAGCTAAAACAGACTGTGAAAGCCACGAAACATAACAGATCCTGATAAATTAAAAAAACACTCACTAGGGAGGGAAGTAAATTATCTACTTACGTTTGTTTAACTAACGAGAAGGTCTATTAAAATGACTAAAAATGTAATTACTAGAGACCGGATGTTTAGGCACTAAAAACCTGGAAGATAGGCAGGCAAATAGGCACTTAAAATTTAAAAAATAGGCAGTAAAACTGGGACTAGAATATAACTCAAAATAGTGAAGATAAATGCTCAATACAATTAAAAAAATAAATTCAAGTCAGATGATCAAATAATATAGAAACATATCTCTTTGTTAATACCTTCTTTTACTGTATATACGTATAAAAGCGAAGTGTGATATATTTTGCATGTATATTTGGTAAATACATTCTCTAGAGCACTTTATAACTACACATAACAATGCAAATTTTATAGACTTATCAGTATATACAACAGCCCAAAGTTTTAGAGCACTTTATCAGTGCACATAGAAGTCCAAAGTTTCACGATATCTTATCACTACAAACTGATTACGGACCAACATACATTTTTATTTTTACAAAAAAGAATTTTTTATTTTTTATCGATTTTCTCGGAAACTACGCATGAGGATTCTATTTACATGACTACACACTCAGAATAAGATAGTCATAACTCTGAAATATCAATTATAGAAGTAAGCCCAGAAAAATCTAAAGAAATTTAATTATGCTTTTATGTTTCTTAATTGCATATAAATTACAATTATTAGGTCTACACATTAAACATGGATGACAATTTATAACTTACATTAAGTTACGACAGTCTTATTTTAAGAGTGAAACCATATTTTTTTTTATGTTTTCGTGGGGCCGGGGCCATAATTTTGCCATCACTGCCCTATAAGAAACTTTTCTGGAAAAGCTCCATCCAAGCCAAACTTCCATAATACAGTATATACTTAATAAATACTTAAGCTTCTTTTCTCTTTCTTTTTCTCTCAATATTGCTGGGACGTCACTTCCTACATTTGACACGCTCACTTATACGTATAAAGACATTCCCCTTCTAAATGCCAAACATTGTCTCACTATACTCATAGACATTCAGCCATTGAATGTCTCACACTCTCGTATTATACGTATAAAGGGCATTGTCAACCCTAGTAATACAACACAGATCACATAGCCTACACGATTCTACTCTCTCTCTTTTTTCTTCGTTTATAGTGTTATATATATATATATATATATATATATATATATATATATATAGAGAGAGAGAGAGAGAGAGAGAGAGATACAGGGTGTAACATTAACGCATTTCCAAAAGTGACAAGGTGATTGCGGACATCCAAATAAGTAAAAATGTTCCTATAAACATGGGTATGATGACGCTTCGTTTCCGAGATACAGGGTGTTCAAATGTCGAGTCCCTTCAATGGCTCACTATGGGAAAGTGAATGGAAATGTTCAATATTGCAGGAATAATACAATCAAATGGAATTATGCCTGTGCAAATACATTTACACTAATATAGAGAATGAAACTGATCAACATTTAAGGTTATTGGGTTGTCAGTGTTCCCAAGCTGGTACAAAGTGTTACGTGTTACCTCGTACAAAGTATATATATATATTTAGATGCGGATCTAAATCCAAGTCACCTATATTTTTGGATTTTGTTGTATAGTAATTTCAATGTTAAACTTGATAAAAATTTAGGGATGATGATGAAAGATGACGAATTAATTTTGGTAACTGATATTCTACATTCTCATCCACATCACTCATATGACCTACTGCAAAATGACTAGTGGAGTGAAAAAAAAATCGCTTCCTGCCCACAGATATAAAATTTTCAGCTAAATTACATTATCATCGTCCAACAAATCTGATTTATTGAATACATACTGTAATCATAGCTTCCGAAATAAGCGTTAACATTTTTTAACCACGCTTGTATATGTGAAATGACAACAAATCTTCAGGTGCTTCAAAAAACAGTATATTATCAGAGCGCATTTTTTTTTTCTTTTAAATAGACCCGCGGACATTCAATAATTAATTCGAAAATCAGAAATACTTACTTACAATCCTGGCAAGAGGCAACGTTAAAATTTCCTTCCAGCACGGAAACACGATATTTACATGTAAATACGTTGTCTATATGGAAGGTGTTTCCTGTTACCTTAGAGACAACAGTTAGCTTAGAATGTGGTGTTTTCTCGCCGACACAGCTTTTGATTAAGTTGGTGTCTGATTTCATAAATTTATGATGCATACATTTGCATTTATATCAACCTCACCATATAGTACTCGGCGTCGCCGAACTAAAGGAAAATAGAGAAGTAAACTCAAGTCATGCAATCCAGTACAACTACCTATCCCGTTACGTAACATAAGATAATGCCTAGAAAGTAACACTATAACGAAATAAGTTAATAACAAATGTCTCGGATTGAATTGAGAAGTATTCCAAAAATGTACTTGTTTTATTTTGTTCAAAGAAAATTAAATTGACTTTCAGTTTGACTTTCACCTTGACCCAATGAAATTTGACCTTCATAACAAACAAAATAGATTGTTTGGAATAACAAAAATAGAGGAACAAACAAGATGCGTAAGTAAACAAGTAACAGTGTTATATGCATACCACGCAAAGACATTTGGTTTAAAAGTATTTGAATATTCTTTCTCCCCATATGATTGGCAATACAGTGAAAGTATAATAATAAAAATCCCTTCCCACTACACCTCTTCCACCTTCACATCCCTATGAAAGGGAGATAAATGTAGACCTAAAACAGGGAGATGAATGTAACTTCAACGATATCGAGAGTATCACTATTCATCTCAGCGACCCCAAATATTCTTAATTGGACACAACATAATATCAATCGTTTTGGATTATTTTACATTTCATACTCCCCCCCCTTTCTCTCTCTTTTTCACACACACACACACACACACACACACACCAATACCGATAATCATTATAGGTATTCTGCCGTTATTGACAGATCATTTGCTGCAGCTGAGAAGTTTCCATGCTCCACGGTCCTCCGTTAACCTTTTCATCTTCACGTATGACCTTTTTGCTTTTATATTGACCATTACTTGTAACCTCCGTCCTTCCCTCCCTCTCTTTCCTGCCACCATACCCTCTATCACGTCCCTCATGATAGAATTCCTTCTCATTCAATGTCCCAACTAGTTTCTCTTTCTCTTCTCAATAATATCTAAAAGTGTTATTTTCTCCCCCACCTTTTTTAACACCATCTCGTTCGTTTTCTTCTCGGCCCAACTAATTCTTTACATTCTTCCCCATACCTACTGTAGAGACTTTTATTGTGAGTTTGTATCATTGTCATTATATTTGCATAACGTTTCTCTTTTGTTTAAAAGTTAGTTTGTGTGTGTGAGTGTCAGCAAGTTGAGCACCAGGAGATCCATACAAGACGGTCCTCCGGAATTCTTACAAAAAAGACAATATAACAGTAAGTTAAGTGTTAGCAGATGTTGTGTAGTTAGTGCAAATAAACATGTATTCATTTATCACAATTAAGTAGTTTTGTGAACATTTATTCATTAAAAGACAGAACATTGGTCAGCTCCGACCGGATCAGTGAACTAGCGTTTGATACAAACTGTGAATGTGTATGTGAACAATTGTTACACTGCTCTTTGTGTAGTTCTGTTCATGTGTGCAGTGACGTTTATTAATTCTTCTGGAAACTATGTGAATAGACATAAGTGAGAACACGTTCATCAGTGTGGACTTGTGTGTGGACTTGTGTTTATTAGTTAGTGTGGACTTACAATATTTTTCAAGATGGAGGACTCAGACAGAAGCAAGTTAGTGAAACAACGTGGTGTGTGCAAAAGTCAGCTGACAAGAATTCAAAACTACGTAAGTAATATTAATTCAACAACTACAATTAGTCAGGTGAAAGTACGTAAGACTGCAATGATTGAGTTGTATAAAAAGTTCGATGAAGTACAATCACAGTTAGAAATAAATTACGAACAAGTAGAGGACGATGCATATAGAGAGGACTTTGAAACCAGTTACTATGATGTATTAGCGCAACTAGAGGATTTTATTATTCAGCGTAGCCAGGAATTTCATTCAAACAATTCCTCGAAAAATGAGAATCAGGTGTCAAATGATCAATTAAAATTGCCTCGTGTTGAATTGCCATCATTTGAAGGACGATACGAAAATTGGCTTTCATTTTCAGACAATTTTAAAGTTATGATTCATAATAACGATAACGTGTCAGTGTTGCAAAAGTTCCATTACCTAAGGAGTGCATTGAGGGGGGAGGCGTATGATTTAATAGCGAATCTGCAAGTTACAGAAGCTAATTATAAAATTGCATGGCAATTATTGAAAGACAGGTATGAAAATAAGCGTTTGATTGCAGCTACTCATGTCCGTAATTTGTTACATATTAAATGTATCGCAAAGGAAACTACATCAGAATTCAGAGAATTTATTAATACAGCTACTAGTAACTTGAATGCATTACGAGCTTTAGATTTGCAGACACCACTAGAAGAGGTTTTGTTAGTTCAACATTTCGTTTCTCAATTAGACAGTAACACTAGGCGTGCGTGGGAGTTACAAATCACAGATCATTCTTTCCCTCCCTTATCAGAGTTCTTTGCTTTCTTGGAACGTAGGTGTCAAGCATTTGAAACTATAAAAAATACACCATCGCAGGAAGTAGTGTCAAGGTCAAGGGGTGATAAAAATAGACAGAGTGCTGAACCAAAACAAAAAGAAAAAACAACCAAATCATACGTGACAACAACTCAGTCTTTCTGTAACTTTTGTAAACAAAACCTAATACATCAGTTGTTTAAATGTCCTGCATTTTTAAACGCTGAAGCAAAAGAAAGACAAGACTATGTTCGAGATAATTTATTGTGTTTCAACTGTCTCAAAAAAGAATGTAAAGTAAAAACGTGCAGATCAGGTGGCTGTAAACGCTGTTCCAAAAAGCATAATACCTTGCTGCATTATGATGTAATGTCAAAATCAGATGAGAAAACCAGTGTTGCTAATTCACAATCAAGAAATTTTTCGAGTCATTCTAATACGAATAGGGAAAATATGACACAAGGTTCTTATTGCATTTTCAAGGGAAAACCAAATGTTACTGTTATGTTATCGACTGCTATAGTAAATGTACAAGATGCAAATGGTAAATTACATCCATGTAGAGTATTATTAGATTCTGCCAGTCAAAGTAATTTTGTAACTGAAGATTTAGTTCAAAGGTTGCGTCTACCTAAAAATAAACACCGAGTTCCAATTCAAGGTATTAATAGTGTGATTAGTGAAACAAAGCATTGTGTAGATGTACATATAGAATCAAGAATTCGTGAATTTGCAATTGATGTAAACTGTTTAGTTTTGCTCAAAATAACAGATAACATCCCAAGTAGGCCAATAGATCATGCTGATTGGAACTTGCCGACAGACATAGTGTATGCAGATCCTAACTTTCACCAACCAGACACTATTGACATTTTGTTAGGCGCGGAAGTGTTTTTGGACATTTTGCGATCGCATAAACTAACTAGACCAGGGAATTATCCAGTAGTACAAGAGACTGAATTTGGGTACATTTTGGCGGGTAAAGTTCCTACAACAAGAGATTCTAGTATACCACAAGTGTCATTTTTTGTGCAAGAAAGTAACCTTGATAGACAGTTGCAGGCATTTTGGGAGCTCGAAACTATACATTCAACAGTCATGACTCAAGAAGAAAGGCAATGTGAACGACACTTTGAGGAAAACACTACCAGAGATAGCAGTGGTCGATTCGTTGTATGTCTGCCAATTAAGCCAAGCCATAAACCATTAGGAGAATCATATAATTTAGCTCTTCGTAGATTTTACCAGCTAGAAAGACGGTTGCAGCAGTGTCCAGAAATTAACGAGCAGTACCGTAACTTTATGAGGGAATATGAAGAATTAGATCATATGAAACCAGTGAAAGAAGAACATGAAGATAATGGTATGAAATGTTATCTGCCACATCATGCAGTATTGAAACCATCCAGTACCACAACAAAGCAAAGAGTGGTTATCGACGCTTCTGCAAAGACTTCAACGGGGGTTTCATTAAACGACATACTTATGACAGGACCAACAATCCAGCAAGATTTACATTCAATTGTCACGAGATTTCGAACCTTTCCTATTGCTTTTACGGCGGATATTCAGTCAATGTATCGAATGATTAAAGTTCATGAAGATGACATTGGACTTCAAAGAATTCTGTGGAGATATTCATCAGTGGAACCAGTCAAGATTTATGAGTTGCAGCGGGTCACATATGGTGAAACATCATCCCCATATTTGGCGACGGCATGTCTTCGAAAGTTAGCGGAAGAAGAAAGAAGTAAATATCCTCGAGCAGCAACAGTATTGGAACGTGATTTTTATATGGATGATGTAAGCTCAGGATGCCATAATGTTGAACAGGCGTTAAAGCTTCAGAAAGAACTTATTCAATTATTGCAAAGCGGTGGGTTTATTTTAAGAAAATGGTGTTCGAACGAGCCAGCATTGTTGGAAGCAGTGCCAGAAGAACATAGGGAAATTCACTTACCGTTTGAATTTGAGTCCGAGTCAGGTGTTTCAACATTGGGTTTATCGTGGAATCCTGCATCAGATAAGCTTCTCATCACCAACAAGTCAGTTAAAGAATGTCTCACGACCAACATACCAACCAAACGTCAAGTGACTTCGACCATAGCAAAAATACTTGATCCTTTAGGACTTATAAGCCCTGTAGTTACTCCGTTCAAGATTTTCTTACAACAAATGTGGATCCATAAGATCAATTGGGATGATCAAATACCATCAGAGCTCTACCAGCAATGGTTAGACCTGTGTCATCATCTTCCAAGTGTTAACGAAATACAAATTGATAGATGTGTAGTATTGAAGAATTATGTTCATGTCGAGATACATGGGTTTGCTGACAGCAGTCAACTTGCGTACGGCTGTTGCATTTATGTTAAAACTGTGGACATTTCAGGCAAAACTACTGTTAAACTTTTGGGTTCTAAATCGAGAATAGCTCCTATTAAAAAGGTAACGTTACCAAGACTTGAACTTTGTGCGTCAGTACTTTTGAGCAGGCTGTATCGGAAAATAATTCCGATATTAAACATTTCAGTGAATAGTACTTACTTCTGGACCGATTCAAAAATAGTGCTTGCATGGATATCATCTCCAGCTGCCAAATGGAAGGAGTTCGTGGCAAACAGAGTTGCAGAGATACAGGAGATCACATCAGTCAACCAGTGGCATCATGTGTCGTCAATGGACAATCCAGCCGACATTATTACACGGGGAATGGATCCGAAACAGTTGAAGGAAGCAGATATTTTGTGGCATGGACCCGCATGGCTTGAATCATCTGCATGGCCCGAACAATCAGAAGTGGTAGACGAAGATGTTCCAGAAGAAAGGAAAGTAACGAGCATATCTTTGGTTAGTTATGAAGGTGACATAAGCTTTCTGGAAAAATTTTCATCATTGTGGAAACTATTGCGAGTTATTTGTTTGTGTCGTCGTTTTATTTACAGTTGTAAAAATCACAACGAGAAGAAAGTAGGAACTATTTCCACTACTGAAATTGGTGATACTTTACAACAATGCATTAAGTTAATTCAACAGATCAGTTATTCGCAAGAATTCAAGGACTTAGCTTCATCAGGCCAAGTTTCATCCCAAAGTGAACTTAAATCTTTGTATCCATTTATAGATAATGAACAGTTGCTACGAGTGGGAGGACGACTAAAAAACTCCGACTTACCGTATGATAGCCGACATCAGATCATCTTACCACCTAAAGAGCATCTCACCAAATTGATAATTGAAGCGGAACATAGAAGATTGTTACATGCTGGACCGCAGTTATTGATTTCATCATTGAGGCAAAAATATTGGATCCCACGAGCTAAACAAGTCGTTCGATCTATCATTCATCAGTGTCTAGTTTGTTTTAAATTGAAAGCGTCAGCCTCAGAACAACTCATGGGTCAATTACCATCAGCACGAGTACAGCCAGCTCGAGCTTTTATTCACGTAGGGGTGGATTTCGCCGGTCCCCTAATGATTAAGCAAGGAACTAGATCTCGTAAAGTGACAAAGGCGTATGTTGCAATATTCGTGTGCTTAGCAACCAAAGCGATTCATATGGAGTTAGTGAGTGATTTGAGTAGCCAAGCATTTTTAGCAGCTCTTCGAAGATTTGTATCCAGAAGAGGCAAATTTTCGAACATCTATAGTGACAACGGAACCAATTTCATTGGAGCTCAGCGAGAACTTAAGGAGCTTCAACAACTACTCAGTTCACAACAATTTCAAAACTCAATTCAAGATGTTGCAGTACAAGAAGGATTTACATGGCATTTCATTCCACCCAGAGCAAGTCATTTTGCAGGCATTTGGGAAAGTGCAGTGAAGTCATTTAAGTTTCATTTAAGAAGAATAGTAGGTTGCACGATTTTGACATTTGAAGAACTCAACACAGTCATAACACAAATAGAAGCCTGTTTGAATTCAAGACCAATCACCGTTCTATCCAATGATCCCGATGATCCTTCATTTTTGTCGCCAGGACATTTCCTTATTGGTGAACCTTTGATGAGCATTCCTGAACCCGATCTAGTGGACATTCCGACCAACCGATTATCAAGATGGAATCATCTTCAGAAGATGAAGCAGCATTTTTGGAAAAGATGGTCTCAGGATTATCTACATGAACTACAGCAGAGAAGGAAATGGACAACAAAACAACCTAATATTTCTATTGGAGATGTGGTTCTAATCAAAGAAGACAATACTCCTCCATTGTCATGGAAATTAGGTGTTATTCAACAAGTGTTTCCGGGAAAAGATGGACTAGTGAGAGTAGTGAGTGTAAAGTGTAAGACAGGGACTGTTAAAAGACCGATTACTAAAATTGTACCTTTACCACAAAATGATCATGTGGATTGTGTGTAAGTTGATTGACTTGGTTCAATCAAGAGAGGGGAGAATGTAGAGACTTTTATTGTGAGTTTGTATCATTGTCATTATATTTGCATAACGTTTCTCTTTTGTTTAAAAGTTAGTTTGTGTGTGTGAGTGTCAGCAAGTTGAGCACCAGGAGATCCATACAAGACGGTCCTCCGGAATTCTTACAAAAAAGACAATATAACAGTAAGTTAAGTGTTAGCAGATGTTGTGTAGTTAGTGCAAATAAACATGTATTCATTTATCACAATTAAGTAGTTTTGTGAACATTTATTCATTAAAAGACAGAACACCTACATTTCGAAAGCTTCTAGTCGTTTTTCATCACTTTTGCGTAATGTTTTTCTCCCCATATACATGTAGTACAACACTCCACATGAAACATTTTATGACTCTTTTTCTCAACTCTTCATTCAAGGTCCTACAAAACAGTCCTTTCTTCCTCCTAAAGTCTTCTTTCGCCATTACTATTCTTGCTTTTATTTCACGTTCGCACTTCATGTCATTCCTAAGAATACTACCCAGGTTAGAAAACTATTCACTTGTTCTATTTTCTCACCTCCCACTTTTATATTTGACATTGACCGCTTCGTTCCAGTTTCAGTGAATTTTTCAACGAAAAGATCTATTTCTTCTTTTTTCGACGTTTGAGTATTCAACACTTTCTTGCATACTTTTCTTCTGTTTACATTTTTCAGTTGAATATCTACTTTGTCCAGCACAAAATTATAATCAGAGAAAATATCGGACCCGGGAAGGGTCTTTGCGTTCTTTAAGCTATTCCGGAATCTATCCTGAATCATAAGATAGTCTATCTGATACCTTCGGCCTTCTATTGAGGATTTCCAGGTATATCTTCTTCTCTTGTGCTGAATGAACCAAGTGTTCCCAATTACTAGTGAATTCTCCCCTTTCATTTCTTTCGTCTAAACTATATTTGCCTACAATACTACCTTCCAGTTTTTCTCCGATTTTACCGATAATATCATTTTAAAAAATAACTAAGTTAGACTAGAGCATGTACCAAAAATCAAATTTTGTCAACTGCCTAGAGGTTGGCCGTCAAACATAATACTTTTATTTATTTAGAACATGTCTCCTTGCCCCCTTTAAACAAAAAATTTCAAAAACGACGCTTGGATACATGCTCCCTTATTTTAAATAAGGAGTTTGTACGCATAGTTCCATCTTCCTAACTTGAGGGGCTCGTAAGGTACTAAGTATTACGCAAAAATTATGAACACCCCACTCCCTCCCTTAGGGTATGCATTTTAATCAAAGTAACTTCACAGAACCTCACTTCGACGTAGTTAACCCTGTTAGAATTTTTGGTAACTTTTGTTACCATGGCGAAATATCGTCTTTGACCGCTTATTAAGGTTCTATAATAGGTATTTAAACCGGTTGTTTTATGGCTCAACTCAAGGATCGACCAAAGAAACCCCAGATGCGTTTTGGAACAGGATGGTCAATTCGGTGGCGCTAAGTGGGGCGGAGGGGCCTGAGTTTTTTTTTTTTCTCAAGGCAAATTTCTAAAAATTTTCACCCCTTTAGTTTTCAAGACACCAGATTGAAATTTTACATACGTTTTGTGTGTAACATTGGGTATTTTTCAAATTTTTTTCTGAGATTCCTACGCGAAACCAGGGCCGGGCCCGAGAGGCGCAAATGTTCCGAGGGGGTGATTTTTCAGAAAAATTTCCGGTTTTTCCGAATTTTCCAGTTCGAGTGTACTATACGGACATGTAAGTGCTACCGTTGGAAAAGGCTTGTTATACTGAAGAAACTGACGTTCAAACCATGCTTCTAGGCCAAATAGTAATGACTCTGTAAATTTTCCATTATATATATAACCTAAATTCATAATTTCAACAATTTTTTCTGCCCCTTGTTTTCAAGATACAAGATTTAAATTTTGCACACGTATTATGTACACAATAACATATTTCGTAAGAAAAGTTCAGATCCCTACGTGAACCCAGGCTCGGATCATGACTCTAGACCAAATAGTAATGACGCAGAACATTTTTGAATTATCTCTCTCTCTCTCTCTCTATATATATATATATATATATATATATATATATATATATATATATATATATATATATATATACAAGATTTCATTTTTGCAAATTTTTTATATACATTGCAACATATTCTTTCAAAAAATCAAATCCCTAAGTGAACCCAGGCTCGGGCTAGGGGGACGCAAAAATTTTGATTTTTCTTTTCGAAAAATCTTTCGGTTTTATTCGAGTTTCCTGTTTTTGGTGTATACTACGGACAAGAGAGTAATGCTGTTAAAAAGTATGCTCTATCCTGAAAAAAAGAACAAGGTCTGAACCATGATCCTACGATAAATAGTAAGGAAGCAAGCTGTTTGAGTGAAAGTCTAAAATTTACCTCAAAAAGTGGGAATCCTAAAAGGGTTTATAATTATATTCAAAAAATTCATTTTAAACAATTCAGCGAACAAACAAGATTACTTTCTCCGTTATATATTAGATACATGAGAAACGATTTTTTGTTATCCGTCTCTTTGGATCAACCAAACGGATCACCTCCATCAACTAAGTCAATTCCTCATTTTTCAGCTTCTACAGCTTGGCCAAAAATGATGATGATCCATCAAATAATTATTTATATTTTATTTTCTTTCCCGTACAGACACAAAGCAATTTTGGAGCACCAAACTTCTTAATAAATTGAGTTTTGACTCATGTCGTATAGTCTATTGTTATTATGTCGGGATGAAGTCAAGCTATATAACTTGTTGTAGCAGTGATCGACATTTTATAATATATGATCTGAAATATTTGTTTTAACTTGCAGTGATTCATAACCAGTGTTGTACAGTCGGGTGGTCTGAGACGTTGGTGCCATTCAAGATTCACCCGGTAACTCTGAGAATAAAATTTTTGTGTGTAAGCTCAAAAATTCAAGATTCGCCCTTCAAGATTTTCCCAATGTGAAATTATGGCGGTAATACTGGCAAGAAATGACAAGTATATATATATATATATATATATATATATATATATATATAGGACCGGATTTAGGGGGTACAAAGGTGCACGTGCACCCCACCCCCCTTCGTTGGAAATATACACTACCTAAAGTGAGAATCTAGCAGTAAGTTTTGCAAAATCAATAGTTTCAGTCAATTTTCTGAAGCTTGAACGAAAAGAATTCATCAAAGAGCAGACACTTAGCATTTCCAGGGCATTTCCTCATTCACACCACAGATGCTTAAGGCATTTAAAAAACTCAAATTTAATTCAAATGTACTTGCAGTTATATGTTGCACTCCCCTCAGATAACCCTGGATCCGGTCATATATGACTGTATATATATATATTAAAGGCTGGATGTATTATAAAAAACTTACAAATCAAAATAGTTTAAGGAACTGACCAGCTCTGTAAGAATGTAACACAATGTTATAAAAGTCATAAAGTAAGGTTGGTATGAACAATAAAATAAAATAATCATACATAATTCACCAAGAGGGTATGATGGTTCAATAATAGATTGATCATCTCTGGTGTGAAGGGCCCCTGGTTTGATTACAGGCTATGTGAATTTGTGGTGGACAATATCATGATCTTAGATTTTATAGAGATTCTTCCGTTTCCTCCCACGTTATAATTTCATGATCCAATTATATTTCATAATCATTCAGTTTCATTAAACATCAGTCTCCTTTAACACAAAGACAATAATTGTAAGTCGTAAAACTATATGTTTGATTTTATTTCATTTACAAATCACCAAGAATCACTAATCGCAGAAACGAAATGAAGTCAGACACTTCGACAACGTAATGCGTTATGTCCATTTTAAACGGCATCTGAAGTGCTAGTATTCATCTAAGCGACCCCGAAAACTATGAATTTGATACTAATACGGGCCATTTTCGATCATTTTTTTATATTTTTTCCTTCCCAAGTTGCGGGGCTGAATTTGGATTTAAACAACGGAAGTGTCAGTGTTCATCTCAGCGACCCCGAAAACTATCGATTCGACACTAATATCAGTCATTTTATATCATTTTCAAATATATCCACCCCTCCCTCTCTCCTAAGTTGCAACGTCAAAGTGAAATGATAGAAACCATCCCAGGCCAAACTCATCAATGTTGAAAATTTGATCGAGGTCGGTCGAGTGGTTCAAGAGATTAAGAGTCACAAACATTCTCATTTTTATTTATATTTATATAGACTAGTTGAACCTGCGCTCTCTACACAGCGCACCATTCACATATGAGCATGAATCTTCTTATCATTACTCACAACATCTGTACATGTCTCCCTTTACAGACAGAAGTAAAGACGTCTTAATAAAAATCGGCAAAGAGTACCAAAAAGGGGAATTTTTCTTGATTATTTTTTTCGATATCTCGCACCGTTTGCAAGATTTGAGCCTACTTCCGGTTGGACTTTCTAATTCATGCATGATCAGTGTTTTCTTTCTTCTGGCATGCAGTATGTAATAAGCAAATACGTTACACACACAATTAATAATAATGTCATTGATAAGTGGCGTTCATTGGGCAAAACACTCCAAACAACAAAGATTCATCTTAGACTGGAAACACGGTTATTCTTCATTTTTCATTATCGTTTGAACATGAAACAAGCGCTTGAGATATATACTACTCCCATACACAATTATGTGGTGTTGGAATGAGTAACTCGTAGGATATGATGCTTTATTTTTTTTTTAAATTCCAACACTTCCAGTGTATCCCTAAAAATGTAATAAAAAATAACGGCCATGCTTTTTAAATATTCAATTAGAACTGGACAATTTACACAAAATTTGGAATCGACCAGTGAAAATGGCATGTTACTAGCACTTGTGATTTTCGAGATCTCATTGTCGAAAGATAGGAGACAAACATAAACTTTTCTTTGGAGACAAACATATAAATTTAGCATTTTAATGTATAGAAAATTATGATTTACCTGTTTTCATTCATTTATTAGTTACCTGTATCCAATAAGTTATCGTTAATTGTATTTTGTTTCTCAATGCCATGTGTATATATTGGCAAGAAACGTAATCTCAAGCCCTTGGCACAACCACGATCCCAGCAACATGACAAGGCGCAGACTCAAGACCCCAGTGAACGAACCCCCCTCCCCACTATTACAACCGTTACCCATGCTCAGAAGAGCCCTGCACCTTTGTCCCTGGCAGAACGTAAAATCAACAACACAGGTAGCAAGAAGACCAGGTAACTCATTCTAAGCTCCACCAATACCTCCTCTAACAAATCACTCCCAGCGGCTAACCCCACACGCACAACTGAATAAATACAAACGGGCGATATTATTATTATTATTATTATTATTATTATTATTATTATTATTATTATTATTATTATTATTATTATTATTATTATTATTATTACTTGAAGATTTGAGAATTCAATGGTGCATCTAAAATCGCAGATGGGACAGACAAAAAGTGCATATGACCAACGAGAGGGAAGAAGGAAGACGTAAATGTGCAGCTTGCGAAGAAAGCACAAGGTAAACGAGGTTGGAAACCACTACAATAGGCTGATGATCGAGAGGATAAAGCCAATCGTAAGTTCAAATTCCACTGAAGAGCATAGTAAGGGTTGCTTATGAATCAACAATTGAGATCAATCAAACAAAATTAGGAAGAAATATCAAATAAAATACATTACAAGGGTATACCGCAGTAGCGGTTCGTGGTCTCTAGAAGCACCGGTTGCAATGTTGCAATATCAAAGGTATGCAGATACGCGCAAATGTTTCCCTCCTCCAGCATTCTTGAGTCTTATCCCCCCAAAAATATTAAGGAAATATGAAGAAGAAAGTCCTTTTAAGCTCTATTTGTATATTTATTGATTAAAGTGTATTCTCTAATATTGATTTAATATATAAGCTATTTCCTTTTTTTTTTTTTCAAACAACCACTATCAGTGTACGTTTATACACTATTTATATACAAAACCTCTACACTCACGTTATTGAACAAGGGATAAATTGAATATATAACATGTGCTGTAGATCTAAGCCATGAATGATATCGTTAACCCAAAAAGAAGAAAAAAAGCAAGAAAATTGCATATATTCATGACGCAGTTAAACAAAATTATTTAATTAAGAGGGCCTAAATTACGCATTATTTTAAAATGTTAGGTCTTTCTTCGTTCTTTTCGAGCTTCAAATTTTTCTGACTTCAGTGAAATCTGAAATGCTGCTCGCAAAGTTTTTCTGAATAAAAAGCATCCTTACTGCAAATATTTTCGGCTTTGTTTTCTTTAGGGTACAGAAACAGCTCTCTCCTCCGACAATATGTATTTTGTTAGCATTTCTTTGTATGAATATAAGGTACAAAAAGTCCATTTCCAGTAACCACTTATTTTTGTCTGCTGTTCTACTATAAAGAAGCATGAAATCTACATTTTTCCCTCCGAAAATTAATAATAATAATAATAATAATAATAATAATAATAATAATAATAATAATAATAATAATAATAAACTTTGTTTTTACGTGCTGAGAACAGCTAAAATACAACACTGTCTTATTCTACATTATTTTAGCAATGAATATACAATACAAGTGATAAAATTATGATTACATCTATAACAAATTATTAATAAGAAAAACACTGACAGTGTAGTGTACGCCAATTATTAAAACAAAGAAGTGTCAAAAATTAAAAGTAAAAAAATAAAAACTACTAAGTGATAGTTAACATTCTAAAATAAAGTCATATTTTATGATATGCATTCATTATAACTGTTTAAAATCCTACAGATTAAAATATGTTTTCTATTATGCGGTTGCAATAAAATTTTTACCCTTGTACCATATGTTAGAACTTTAAAATCAACATATTTTAAAATATAGTCTGAGGTACATTGGTTGTCAAGTGACTTTTCTACAAATACAGATTCAATCAATTTTCTCCTGTCAGCCAGTCGTTCCAAATTAAAATACGTTATCCAATATTCATACGTGCTAGAATAATAGTCAAATACTAACTTAAAACAAAGTATATTCTAATAAAACACTTTTGCACCATCTCGAGTTTGTTTACGAGAGTTTTTGTTAGGCTGTTCCAAGTCACTGATGCATATTCTAGTGTCGACCTTACCAGTAATTTATATAAAAGTACATATGTATTTGATTGATGATATTATTATTATTATTATTATTATTATTATTATTATTATTATTATTATTATTATTATTATTATTATTATTATTATTCGAGATTCCAGCAATTTAGACTAAGTAAGACAGATGATTATTGAAAGTGGATGATTTGAGATTAACTTTTTATGCTCTCCGCCGGAAATCGAACAGGGATCATGTGCACGAAAGATACAGAGCTAGGAATTAGACCAGTGGTAAGACATTTTCTTCTTCGTGACTCGATCGCCTCCCCCCAGAATAGGATACTTTTTATTTTAAAAATAAAACCTATCCCAAGAATTTTCATCTTTATATTATAAATGTAAAATAAAACCTATTGACTTCGAACGACCGCCCCCCCCCCCTAACAACATTCAGCCTGGATCCGCTCTTACTACCACGAGACGCGTATTTGTTCTTTGCGAGTTTGTGTTTTGTGATTAACTTCTTTCTTCCAAGCGTCTGTATCTTAGTAATCCTATCAATTGAGTGAAGCGCTGCCAAGCGGAGGAATTCGTAACTATTATAGAAGCTGACTATATACCAGTTGCAGGGTAAGGCGCAACTGGAAGGGAACTATGTGGGAAGATAGCAGCGATGCAAGAATAAATCCACTTCCCTATATTAAGAGATAGGAGCTCGCAGCCATACGCTCAATGTTACTGCTTCCAGTGGTAACGGTCGCTTCAACTGGAAATGTAAATCTCTCTCTTTCTTTCAGTTTTTTTAATTGATTTTTTTTTCAAAATGCATCAGTACTGTTTTGCGCTCAAGAGCAAAGGTTTATTTTTTACTGATACACTACTTTAATACTTAAAAATATCTTTAGTATTAAAAAAAAATATCCAGCTGCACAACCATGCAACATATAGTACCAACCGCCGCTGGTATACCTTATATCCTGTGGTAGAAAGCGTATGAATTTCCGCAGAGAATTGAGTTTAGGTCTCCCGCACCAACCATTTACCTCCCACCAAGATCTTGTTGAATTGATACTAACGACGCGAAAACCTTGAAGCAGTACATTTTTGAGACTGAAGTCCTCTCCAAACTTATCGTTTCGAATTTATTTCCGCTGCTCTTTACAAAAGTCCAGAAAAAGTGTTAATGTTACACGCGTTTAATATACAAGAATAGATTTTTTTTTTTTAAATATAGTTTTCTATCTCGAGATTCTGTTATGTATATCTACGGCATATTTCCTTCATAAAATATTACGTGGGCAGCCAAACTTTTAGCATTGCTTTGCTGTGGATGCATAAGTCTAGGATACAAGGTGCAGCTTTTATTCTTAGTTTGTTTGTTTTTGATCTTAAATGCGAGCAGAGAATTACTGTATCTACGATGATAACATTGTTTTTAGTTTAGTACAAAAAAGGGAAAATGTTTTCTCTTCAACTAAGCTAACAAATCGCATAATTACGTGTCTGCTACACATTAAGTACTTTTTTGCCTTCATGCTGTTTCTGTGTAAATAAATATTAGGTTAGTCATTATCATATTATGTACACAATGTTACTTATTGAAGCGTTACTTTAATACAGCAGTATGCAATCCGTAAAGACAAAAATATGTGCAAAGGCGTCTCATAAAGGAAACAACACCGATTAAAAAATAATGTTTTATCGCTTCAAACTAAGTGAAAAGGGTAATTTAACGCATATATAGCGGGTGGTGAAAAAATAGTGATGACGGAGTTTGTCGTCTTGTAGGAGGCCTCGAAAAAGCATAAAATGTCTAATAAGTATAGGGCGGAAAATACCCCCTTCCAAAGTTATAAGCTGCCCAAAACGATGGAAGATAAATTTTAGATCCCCATAGCTCGAGAACTATGGGACCTATCGTGATCAGTTGAGTTGAGTTGATTTTGAGTTTAACGTCCCTTTCAGCAGCGAGGTTATATGAGACGGAACCTACTGATTAACGTGGAATCCGAACCACAGGAGCTCCCGCCGAGAATGGAACCCAGTCTCCTACGCCAAAGACGCGTACGCTAACCGCTTAACCACGAAAGCCATAGTATAGCTCCTTACGTAAAAGTCCATGTTTCAAAATCGTCCGGTAAATGCATGATGAATTATATAAGGAAAATTGGGGTGCAAGAAGATTCTTTTAAATACAAATTAAGTATAAATGGCAGTATTCATGTAGATGTCATCTAAAAAATAACTTCATTTCCCTGTTAGTAATCGAAAGTGACTAATATTTCCGCTCACGGTATCTAAGTATATATATACGAGGTCTGACAATTAAGTTCACGAACTCGTTCCATAAAATGTGCTACATATCTAACTGCTGCATATTGATGTGATCAATTTCTAAGTACTCCCTTGGGGAGTTATAATGATGCCAGCGCCTACTCCACCCTTCGAAGCATTTTTGGGACTGTATTTGTGGAATGGCCTTCAGAGCTCCGGTAGTATTAGACTTAATGCCATCAATGTCATCAAAATGTCTTTCTTTTCAGACTGTTTCGATCCTTGGATTAAGGAAAAAGTCATTGGAGCTAATCCAGTTGAGTACAGTAGATGATCAACCAGTTATTTGTTTTCTGCCCATATGGACAGAAACTCCCATATTGACAGTGCGATGTGAGCATGTGTATTGTCATTATGGAGAAGCCATTAGTTTCTTGCGAAAAGTTCTAGTCGTTTTTGTCTCGCTTCTCCATGCAACCTTTGCTGTACTCCGAAATAGTACTTGGTTGATTGTTCGACCTCATGGTAGAAACTCATGGTGTACGATCCCAGGGTTACCAAAAAATATTGTTAACTCGTTTTAATTTGTGATTTTGACCATCGGAGCATTTTTGGTCGTTGGGAGTTGATTTGATTTTCAGTTTAGCTCCCCTTTCAGTTATATGAGATATATCAGACAAGAATCTACAGTTTAACGTGGGATCCGTATCACATGAGCTCCTGCTGGGTATCGATCCTGGGTCTTTGACGCCAAGGAGCTCTTTGGTCCTAGGAAGTAAGCTGTCTTTCATTGAGCAGGATTTGTTCCACGATTATACTCGAGGACCCAGATTTCATCATCTGGGATTACTCGGCCCAATACTTCGTTCTGCCTCTCCAACAGGTAGTTCACACTTCCACCCTTCTTTGCTTTTGTTCATCGGTGAGATCATCTAGAACTATTTTGGCAAACACTTGGCGTATATACCAAGGTCATAAATGAATATTTTCCGCACTTTTTCTTTATCAATGTTCACTTCATCTGCTATGAATCGCAGAATTAGTCGCCAATTTGCACACACAATTTTACGAACTTTGGCAATGTTTTCGTCTGTTTGACGTGCTACAGGCCACCTCGCCCTCTCGTCATTAGGCACTTGTTCCCCTCCTCTCAGAAAAAATAATTTAATCTATTAGTACACTGCTGTTTTCTTCATGATTCTCGCTCTATACTTGTTTCCTGTATTCCCATTACCCTTCTTCCCCAATTTCACCAAAAATTTTCACGTTTGCTCGTTGCTCCAATTCCAACTCAGTCATTTTCATGGCGGAATGCACGTACAAGGACAAATAACAATACATATCATTAGCAGTAAACAATCACGTGTCAACGCAGACAGACACTGCTGTGAGGCACTGGAATAATAGGTTTCTGGAAAAAACATAAAACTGCTTGTACAGCTGCCTTCAATCACACGGTGGCAAGTTCGCGAAATTAGGTGTCAGACCTTATATATATATATATATATATATATATATATATATATATATATATATATATATATATATATATATATCTTGTAAGGATCCCCACATCACGACAAGAGTACATGTCAACACAACACGTGCTATTGATTGTAAACAGAATAGCACACGAGAAGCTGACACGAAAGACACCGAGGAACGCCGAAAGAAGACGGACCTCACAGAAGAACCCGAAGAGGACGGATAAAAGCCGGACCACCGGGGGACCCAGCATCAGTTAACCACCTGGTCGTAACCTATCCTAAACCCTGGAGGCTGCTAGGAAGGTAAGGGGTTATCCTAACCACAACTAATCCCTGGAGGCTGCTATGAAGCTAAGGGGATCAGCCTAAACACCATACCTCGTGAGGGCAGCTATGAGCGGAGGTTCCTAGGACCAAATCCTTGAGACTCCCAGAGGCTGCTCTGAAGCTAAGGAGTTATCCGTACAGAACACTATAGCCTGTAAATATTGGTCATTGAAGAGATACTTTATTGTCAGAACTTTTGTAAACAAAAAAAAAAAAATAATTTTATAATAAAATTGGTGAATAAATCTCGGTCCATTATTGACTCTACCAAAGTCATTACTATATATACTTTATATATATATATATATATATATATATATATATATATATATATATATATATATATATATAAAGGAAGAATTTCTGACTGACTGATTGCTTGTGATTGATTACTCAAGTCCAGGCCAAATCGCTGAAGCCTAGAAACTTGAAATTTGATCAGGGCATAGAATTTGCGATATAAGGTTGCATGTTGCATTAAGGTAGGACTTTAGGAAATTTGATGAGAAAGGAGAAAAAGAGATAGGCACCAATTAGGTCTATTATCTTAAAATGTCCATATCTCGGAGTCTATGAACGTTAGAAACATTATATTACGTATTTAAGCTTTTCATTCAGAATATTTAGCCAAGTATTTCGACAGTTGGTCTAGAAGGTAAGAGAAAGTTCGGGAAGAAAACTCATGGGGTTATTGTTATAATTGGGTGGCTACATCTCCAAATTCGTTATGGTTAGAGACATGAAATTTGGTATTTAGAATTTTCACTTAAAATAATTAAAGCCGTATGTCAGCATTTTTTGATATTTTCCCTAGAAGGGAAGAAGAAGGCAGATAGAAAAAAAGAGGGATTACAATTGTTAAAATAAGACGGCAATTTGTCGTAATCCCTTAAGGTGAGAGTCATGAAAATTGTTATTTAGGCTTTTAAAATGATTAAAGGCGTGTTTTAACCTTTTTTAGAAGGTGAGAAAAAGACGGAAAGAAAAAAGGGTGACTATATCTCGAAATCCCTCAAGAGTAAACATGTTAATTCAATACGTATTTCAGCGTTTTTTGATATTTTCGTAAAAAGAGAAGAAAAACGGGAAAAGAAAACGATTAGGGTTGCAATTATTATCATAAGATGACCATATTTCTAACATTAATAAGAAAATTGCGAGACTGTAGGCCTAGCAAATGCGGGGTCTGAAGGCGAGGTCCCAGCTAGTTAAAGGTTAGTTCCTACATAAAAGAGTGAATCCACTAGCTGGCTCATTGGCTCACTCATCAAGATATCTCAGAATCTCTAACGCGTAAAAACCTGAACTTTTATGAAAATGTTTCCCTTAGCACCCTAGGCTGTAGACAGAACCGCAGCTGGAGATTAGGAATGGCCATTTCCGGAAAAGGAGTTTTCCGGTTTCCGGAAATCACATTTTCCGTTTTTCCGGAAAATTTTCCGTCTTCCGTTTTTCCAGAAAATTTTCCGTCTTGCGATTTTCCGGAAAAATTTCCGTCTTCCGTTTTCCGGAAAATTTTCCGTCTTCCGCTTTTCCGGAAAATTTTCCGTCTTCAGTTTTCAATTTTCCGGTTTCCGGAAAAAATATTTTCCGTTTTCCGCTTTTCCGAAAAATGTGACCATCTCTACTGGAGATTTCGGCGCCCGGGGCGAAGTAGAATTCAGCGCCCACCATACACTCATTGCACTAAGATCTTCCCTGCTTTTTTTTCTGTATATAAGAGAAGAAGTTTTGTTGTTACACTATGTTATTTTTTTTATCAAGCTGCTTGGACAGGCCATTGCAACAGCCCAAAGCGATTATTATGTATTCTTTCACAAAGAAGAGCTGTTTTCCAGAGGCTTATTTTGGACTTTTTGTCAATTTTGATAAAACTACCTTTGGTTGGTATACAGATCAGCATGGAGATCAGTTATGGAAATTTACAGTAAAACTATTTGTAACGTTTCATACTATTGATAAGAAATGAAATTTCAATACATTAGAAACTATGTCCTCTCAAAATGTTCGAAATGTGTGACAGTATTAATTTCCATTAATAACTGTAAACTTTTGTAATTTTATTCTGTATGTGACCACACAAATAACATTTTAATTTCGATTACCTGAACCTGCGCTCTCTACACAGCGCATCATTAACATATGAGCATGAATCTCCTTATCATCCCTCATAACATATGTACATGTCCCTTTACAGACACACGTGAAAGACGTCATGATTTAAAAAAATCGGCAAGGTATACCATAAAGGAGAGGCTTTTTCGATTGTTTTTTTTTAATATTTCGTACAGTTCACAAGATTTAAGCCTTCTTCCGGTTGGAGTTTCTAATTCATCTATGATCAGTGTTTTATTTCTTCTTGCATGCAGTATGTAATAAGTAAATACATTACACACACAATTACAATGTCAGTTCATTGGGTTCAGGATATATGGTGTTCATTGATCAAAACACTCTAAACAATAAAGATTCATCTTAGCCTGAAGAAATGGTTATCCTCCGTTTTTCATTAGAAAATATCATTTGTCCATAAAACAAACACCTGAGAGATATATAACCCCTTATATAACTATTTTGTGTTGGAATGTATAACACATAGGATATGATGCTTTAAAAAAATCAACACTTCCAATGTACCACTAAAAATGTAATAAAGACATAATGGCAATGTTTTTTTTAAACATTCAATTAAAACTGGACAATCTACACAAAAATTGTAATCGACCAGTGAAAACAGCATGTTTCTAGCACTTGTGGTTATCGAGATCTTATTGTCGAAAGTATTGGAGACAAACACATAAACTTTTCTTTGGAGACAAATATATAAACCTAGCATTTTAATATATAAACTAGCTGAACCTGCGCTCTCTAGACAGCGCATCATTCACATATGATCATAAATCTCCTTCTCATTCCTCATAACATATGTACATGTCCCTTTACAGACACAAGTGAAAGACGTCTTGATAAAGATTGGCAAAAGATACCATAAAGGGAAGATTTTGTCCATTACTTTTTTCAATATCTCGCACCATTTGCAAGATTTGAGCCTATTTCCGGTTGGAGTTTTTAATTCACATATGATCAGTGTTTTCTTTCTTCTTGCATGCACTATGTAATAAGTAAACACATTACACAAACAATTAATTATAATGCCAGTGATATATGGTGTTCATTGGGCAAAACACTCCAAACAATAAAGATTCAACTTAGAGTGGAGAAATAGTTATCCTTCGTTTTTCATTCTCATTTGGTGTGGTGGACAAACACCGTGTGCATGGGTTTTCTCGGGGTTCTCCCGTTTCCTCCCACTTTCTTCATTCCACCATTTCATTCATTACTCATACTCACCGTCTCCTTTAGCCTAACCGGCATAACCGTGGGACGTAAAACTCAACGATTTCATTTCATTTTCATTATCATTTAGCCATGAAACAAATACCTGAGTGGTATGGAACCCCTGTATACAATAACATGGTGTTGGAATGCATAATGTATAGGATATAATGCTTTAGGTTCTTTTCTTTTTCTAATTTCAACACTTCCAGTGTACCCGTGTATCCAATTAGAACTAGACAATCTACACAAAATTTGCAATCGATCAGTGGAAACGTCATCTTTCTAGAGCCTGTAGTTTCCGAGATCTCATTGTTGAAAGGATTGGCCACAAACATATAAACGCCCACAAACGTATAGTCTAATATAACTCCAAAGATGGCAGCACAATTCATTTGCATTGATTTTGGAAAAGGCTTATTAAACTACAAAGGCTTTGAACAATAATTTTAAAACATAAACTTTATGGAAAAAAATGTATTTAAATAATTTATTTAAACTACACACACTTAAAATGTTTGTCTCTGCTCAACGTGCAATCACATATAATCGGAAATGAAATATTTCAAAGCCAAAGTTACATGTTGGAACTCAGGCGTTTTTAACCAATATTATAAAATGTATCCGAATCAAAAACGATCATGGGTTGACCTACATGGTGCGGGTTCTCACAAACTCTCAACAGACTATTGATGAGTTACTAACCCGTGGCGCCTATATCTATAAACAACGCCATCGTGTTGAACCATCACGCACCTCCGCTCCTTTACCCATTCGCTGTGAACGGTGTCAGGTCTATGGTCAGCACTCTGCTTCCCAATGTAAAAATCCATTTAAATGTGGTTATTGTTCCGGCCCTCACCCTACAAGAAGCTGTACAAATTTACAATCACCTCCAACCTGCTCCACATGTCAAGATCATTCTCACCCTACATACAGTTACAAATGCCGATCCAAACCAGCTTCTGAACCAACAAAGCCAGAGACTGTGGCACCATTACGCATACCGGACCAAATCCAACCACCCGCCAATCCAGCTTTACAGCAACCTGTAACTGTCCATCAGCTTCTCACATTTCTTACCTTCTCGCTACAAAATATCCATCCATTCCTTCGAGATCACATCGCCCAACAAATTCAAATCGCGGCTAAGGCAATTTTCCACGTCAATATCTATCCAACATGCTCCGGCAATGTCGTCTATTATCACTCAAATGTACTCGAAACGGAGGTTTAACAGCTATCCTGTCACCATTCTCTGCATTATGGCGCTCTCCTTTTTGTTCTTAAACATCCGTTCTTTACCACAGCATAAGCCGCTCTTCGAAGCACTTTTACTCGAAGAAAAAATCCATGCCTTTATCCTTAATGAGACACATCTCACACCCAGATTGTCATGCCGCATACCTCGCTTCCAACTGTTACGCCAAGATAGCACTTTTCCTGCTAGGCGAGCCAACGGGGGAGTAGCGATTGGGTTTTCACCTTCTTTCCCATTTCGTAGTCACTCTCAGACTCTGCCTAATCTTTCTGAATACCTTATCACATCATTATATTATCAGGAATTGTATGTGACTGTAGCAACTATATACATCCGTCCTGGGCATGATATTTCGTTCAGCTTCTTTCAGTATATCTCCAATACCTTCCGCACCTACATAATTATGACAGATGTGAATTTACATAGCCGGACACATGCGCAACGGGACCGTTTCCTCAACTACATCACCAGTCATACCACTGGAGTGACTCTACCACTTCCAAAACCGACTCGTCCCGCGAGTCAAACTACTCCAGATATAGTTATTGTTTCGAACAACATATCACATCGTAGCTGTGTTAACGTTCTTGATCTCATTGGTAGCGATCATGCTCCAATCAAACTAGACATTCAGACTCGTGTAACTACCACTTCTCAGTCTTCTCCTCCCCGTACTGTCTATCGTTACGATAAAACAAATTGGACAGCTTACAGATCGTATCTTCAGGATCATCTTCATCATTTACATCCACCAGTTACAGAATTAGAACTTTCTGAAACTTTGGATTCTCTAGTTAATACTATCCATAACGCCACAGACAAATATATCCCTAAGTCAACAGTTTCGACTTTTCGACCCTCTTTACCTCCTCAATACTTACCACTGATCAAACGGTCCCGACAATTTTATAGAGATTTTGCTGCCACTGGCAACCTTGACTCTCTTCATCATTACAGGCAGTTGCAACGAACGGTGCACAACTATCTTAAGGCTTACAAATTACGATGCTGGGTCAAAGCTTGCAACAATCTCGGCTCACTTTCACATCCCACTCAGTATTGGAAAAGATTCCGACAGCTTACAGGTCAAAATACTCGTACAACATATCCTCTTATCGACAACAATACTCCGCTGCACACTGATACAGACAAGGCCAATGCATTTGCAAGATATCTCCAGGACATCTTTACGCCTCTCGCACCTGAAATTCCACATCGTTCTCATCCAGTCGACAAACTCAATCTGGATTCTCCTCATCTACAGCCTAATGTTAATCACCTTCTGCCTGAAAACAATCCTCTTACTACACCGATCTCTATATCTAACATCAATTCAGTTGTAGCTCACAGACGTAATACAGCTCCTGGCATGGATTCTATTACATATAGACACATTAAAGAAAGTCCGTACGTAGTATTATATCTGCTTTGTCACATCTTTACCTTTATTCTTCGCACTGGCTTTGTACCTGCTGACTTGAAAACTTCGAAGACTCTTATGTTTCTCAAACCACATAAACCCGTTGCTTCTGTTAGCTCATACCGTCCTATTCAACTAACATCGACCTTCAGTAAAATACTGGAACGCATCATTGTCAAACGTCTTCATTCATACTTGGCACATCACGACGTCATCCCACTCGAGCAAGCTGGTTTCAGACCTTCTTTCAGCATTAATGACCAATTGCTCCGCCTCTCAAATTCCATCTATACTCACTTTAACACAGGCAACCCGTCCTGCTTGGTCCTGTTTGATCTCGAGAAGGCTTTCGACAAGGTCTGGCATCCCGCTCTCATTTATAAACTCAAACAGCTCCGCCTGCCTATTGCTTACCTTAGATTCATCTTTAATTTTCTTAGCTGTCGATTGGCTTATGTCTGTATCAACACTAGTTTTTCATTTCCTATTTTCCTTCATTCTGGAGTTCCCCAAGGATCGGCTTTGTCGCCCTTACTATATATTCTATTCGTTTCCGACTTCCCAGCAATCCCAGATACTGTTAAGCTCTTTCAGTATGCCGATGACACTGCACTTTTTGCGACGGGCAAAACAATTCATCAGCTTAATCTGGCTCTCCAGGATGCCATCAATGCCTTTGTTGATTGGTGCTCCCGCTGGAGACTGATAATAAACCCAGCGAAAACTCAATGTATTGTATTTCTTGCCCCAAAGCATCGTTCACGTGTACACCGCAATCCAACACTCTTACACCTCTCTGTACAAGATGTACCTTTAAAACCTACTCGCAGTGTCAAATATCTAGGAGTAACCTTCGATCATCAACTAACCTGGACACCACATCTGAAAGATATCTCCAAGAAGGCGTACTCTCTCCTCAATCTTCTGAAAGGTCTTGCTGGAACTACCTGGGGGCTCCATACTCATACACTTCTTAACACGTACAAAGTTTTCCTCCGCCCGATTTTGACGTACGGATTTACAGCTTGGATATCTGCTCCGACCTCATACTATGAGAAATTATGCATCTTGGAACGTCATGCCTTGCGAATTGCTTATCGTATCAAATTACCAAGTCCCACTCAAGATCTCTATCATAGACTTACATTTCCGCATATCTTATATCATTTAGAAACATTACGCACTAAATATATCACCCAGCGCCTGCACAACAATCATCCACTTCTTCAGCAAACTTTTGACGATCATGCCCGAAGTACCTCTCCCGTTGCCGCTCTGTTCCCTCCGCTCTCATTACTATTCACTTTGTACCATTACACTCTACCTCCAGACCACCCTGACACCGTCTACTACGAGCCATACACTACAGCCGCTCATCTACCTCACATATGGCCATCATATGCACAGTGACACCTTGTGTACTAACAGGGCTCCTCTGTCCTCATTGATGCCTAGCGCCGCCCCTAGGCGAGAAGATAACCAGCATTTGTTCAACTAACAAAACCTATGTGTTGTAGTGAGTTTCGCACTTCATTTCATCATTCCACATCATATCACTTACGGTTATGGTTTTCCCTCACTGCAGTTTATGTATTTACCTTTCCTCATGATTATGGTTAAAGGTCATAATGACTGTGAAAGTTTGAATAATAAAGTTTTCTGTACCTACCCATAGCCCAACCACTGCTCCCTGAATAGCAGAATATACTAAACATCTCTTCCCCTACAGAGGGCGTAACCCTCTTCGGGTAGTAGCTAGCATAGGCTAGCTGGTATAAAAAAAAACGTTTTTAACAGCTATTATAGCATTTTAATAGATAGATTCTTTTAGTGGGTTCAGCAATTAAACGGGTTGAATTTGTTAATAAACGACTTTCTTTTATTACTTTTAAGGGTCGGTGGTGTGATATTATTGTTTTAAATGTACATACGCCAACAGAAGATAAGGATGACTATATAAAAGACACTTTTTAAGAATTATCACGTGTATTCGACCAAGTCCCGCGATACCATTATGAAAATCCTATTAGAGCATTTTAATGCGAAGGTAGAGCGACAGGATATTTTCATACGGGTTATATGGGGGGGGGGAACTTTGCATAAGGAAAGTAATGACAACGGCATAAGTTTCATGAACTATGAAACATCCAGAAACCTTATCGTGAAGAGTACAAAATTCCCATATCAAGACGTTCATAAATACACATGGACCTCGCCAGAAGGGACAACACACAATCAAATTGATCACGTTTTAGTAGAGAGACAGTCTAGAATTATTGATGTTCCCTCGTTCAGAGGACCCGACTGTGACAGTGATCACTATCTGGTAGCAGCGATCAAAAGAAAGAGAGAGATTATCGTTGAATAAAGAGAATATTCAACATCTGAAAACGAAGAGATTTAGTTTAAAGAAATTATAGAAGAACCAGGCGAGAGAGGAATACCAGATTGAAGTGCAGTAGGTCCTCGTTTTAGAAGGTTTTGAGACCACTAATATTGAGGATATTTGGATTCAAATTAGGGATAGCATTAAAATTTCAACAAGAGAAAAATTGAGGCACGCGGAAATACATAGGAACTAATCAGGGTTCGACCAGGAATGCACCAAACTAACGGAGAAGGGAAAATAGGCGAAACTGCATTGGCTACAAAATCCAAACGATATAACTACACTAAATTTTGTTGATATCAGACGGGAAACTTCCAAAATGTTTAGAAGAGGAAAACCAGATTTTTTGAAAGCTTAAATTAATGAACTTAAAGATAATAGTAATGAAAAATATTTGAAACACGTTCAAGGGCATAAACGAGTTTAAGCATAAACGAAGGGCATCAACCTCGCGCATATATAGTAAAGAGAGACGACGAAACAATTCTCACTGACAAAGATAGCATCTTGAATAGATGGAAAGATATATTTCACGACTTGCTTAACACTCAGCCAGAAACCTAATGTTCGTGTGGAAAGGGAAATGCACAGCAGAACCATACATTTCAGAGTCTAGGCGAACAGAAGTAGAAATTGCAATAAAGAAATTAAAGAAACACAAATCTCCAAAACTAGACGAAATTCCAGCTGAGTTAATTTTAGCTAGAGGAAAAATTATGGAACGAGATACACAAACTCATTCTCCTTATCTGGAATGAGGAGGAATTGGCAGAAGGGTGGAAAGAATGAATCATAGTTCCAATTCACAAGAAAGACGACAAAACGGATTGCAATAATTATCGAGGCATTTCTCTTGTGTCAACATCCTATAAAATCCTCTCAAACATTTTATTAGTAAAATTGATCCCATACACGAATAAAATTGTTGGAGATTTTCAGTGTGGATTTATACGAAATCAATCAACTGTGGACCAGATATTTACCATTCGACAAATACTCGAAAAGAAATGGGAATACAATACCCAGGAACATCAATTATTTTACAAAAGTTTACTATTATATTAGGAGATAAATATTATACAGCATTCTTGCAGAATTTGGAATATCGAAAAAGCTGGGTAGATTACTTAAGATGTGTTTAAACGAATCTCAAAGTAAAGTCCGCGTAGAAACATTCTTGTCCACGTGCTTCTTCGTTGAGAATGGCCTGAAACAAAGAGATGCGTTGTAGACATTATTATTCAACTTTATTCTGGAGTACGCTATAAGGAAAATCAAAGATAGCAACCAGAGCCTAGAGCTGAATGGTATTCACTAGGTTATGGCATATACTGATGATGTAAATCTGATAGGAGAACAATAGAAATAAATGCAGAGACATTATTAAATGCTTGCAGGCTTACAAACAAATACAAAAAAACTACATACATGGAAGTTCACTGGGATCGTAATACTGCAAATTATCGATGCGTCAAAGTATCAAATAATATTTTCGATAAAGTAGATACTTTCAAATATCTAGGATCAATATTAATAGACCAAAATCATACCCACGAAGAAATTAAATGTCGACTGAAAGCAGAGAATTCGTGTTATTATTCAGTTCAAAATCTTTTGTCGTCGCGAATTCTGTCGACGAATTTGAAGCCCAAAATATATAGAACGATAATCATGCATGTTGTTCTGTATGGTTGCGAAACATGGTCGCTTACTTTAAGGGAAGAACGCAAACAAGGTATTTGAGAATAAAATCCTAAGACGAATATTCGGGCCCAAGATGAACGGCAATCGGGAATGGCCAAAACTTTATGAGGAGAAACTGCTTAATTTACACCCTTTACCAAACATTGTTAGTGTCATCAAATCTGGGAGGCTCAGGTGGGAAGGTCATATAGCGAGAATGAAAGAAGCAGGGACGCTTCCATAGTTCTGACTGGAAATCCAATCGGAAAACGTCTATTAGGTAGACCTAGAGGCAGATGGAAGGATAATATTAAGACGAATCTCGCAGAAATAGGAATACAAAGTAGAAATGGGATTTAGTTGGATAATGACAGAAGTCATTGGACAGAATTTATGAATGCAAAATTGAACCTCTGGGTTCTATAGGCCATAGAGTTAGTTAGTTCTTTTACGATAAAAAAAATATGAAATATAGCGGATATTCAGAAGGTTTATGTTTTGTCTGTATGTAGATAGATAAAACAGAGTACAACTCATACGTATGCACAGAAAACATATCCTGGCAATACAACTAGTTGATGCAGAAATGATCCCAATAACTTCCTTTAATAGGAAGCATTTAATTTGTAAATGGAATAAGAAAAATCACCGGTAGTGATTAGTCTTTGAAAAAGACTAAATTCGTTGGGTTAAGTTCTGACTCTTTTAGCCCCTACTCTACGAATATGTTATTATTCCCCTTGTTTATCTTCATTATTAATATTTCGGCTTAAACAGCAGCTTGCGTGTGTCTCTTCACTCCTCTCATTTTCATACCTTCATTCTCATCGTCATGATTAATCTGATTGCATAGAAAAGCGTGATTAACTAGGCAAACTCATCACAATCATAACACTGAACACGTATTTCAGACTTTGACCGTTTCCGAATTTGAAAACACCCCTGCGTACACTATAAGTCATTACTCGACACATTGTATATCACATCATCATTAACAAATCGTTTATAATAACTTTCTTTAAGTGATAAATATAAATTTGTTGTGATTCTTATTTAAAATGTTGAGTTGCGAGCGGAGCGAGCAAGAAAATTTTTAGCAAATGTATTTCTTTGCAAACTAGCAACAATATTGATTTAATAGCGCACCAATTCTTTTATGGGGCGCCTCATCGTTTACTCTTTTCCGATACCTTTTCTTTCTTCTTGCCCATTCGGCGTCCCCTTGCTATCAGTGCCACGCTCGCCCCCCCCCCCGCGCCCCCGTAGCTACGGCTCTGGCTGTAGATAAGATGGAGTTTTGCCAAATGTATCCTAAGTAGGATTGGAGGGGTCTTGAATGATTCTTTGCCATTCCTCAGATGTCCAAAACTATACGACGTAGAACCTTAAAATTTTGAATAAATTTTCTCATTGAGCCCTGGACTATATCCTACTGCAAATAAGACAAAATTTTGGGAATTGCATATCCTTAGAAGGGATGGGAGCTTAAGAAGTTTTTCTTTTTACTATAGTGTAGCCAAACCCAAACAATCACTTAACTCAATATGATACTTATTCCGTAAAAAATACGAAAACTCGATGTAGTTTTCAAACATTTTCTCGAGTTCAAAAATTTTGTGCTTCCTAATTTAAAAATTCCAATCTATTTCAATCAAAAATTTCCTGTTCGCCTATATCTGGAGAACTACGTATAGTGTAGCCAAATCCAAACACTCACTTAACTCAACATGATGTGCTTATTCCGTAGCAAATAATAAAAAAAACTCTATTTAGGGTCCGTTCAAAAATTTTGTGGCCACTGATCCAATCCAAGATCCAATATATTTCAATCAAAAATTTTCTTGTAACCTTATATCTGGAGAACTACATACAGTGTAGCCAAACCCAAACTATCACTTAACTCAGTATGATCTGCTTATTTCATAGAAAATACGAAAACGCGATTTAGGATCCGTTCAAAACTTTTGTGGCCCCTGATCCAAAAACCATTTATTGGGCAATATCGAAATCTTTTGACCCATTTTTTGGATTTTTTTTTTTTTTTGGTCTTATACTAAAACTCCCAGAGCTAGCCAACAAAGAGTTTTGACTGATCAGATTCGTTTTACTTAATTTTAATTCAAGTAGGTCTTCTTCACAGTTTATGTATAAAAAAAATTCTAGTTCTGACCATCAGGAATAGACATCAAAAACCTGGAGTAGACATCAAAAACAGGAGTACTTACCATTTGACTACAGGAAATACAATACATTCATAATTCCATAGTTAAAAAATTATCAAAATAAATGTCAAAATTTCGATCTACAAGCACATTTTAAAATTTTAAAATTTTGTAGATTTTGTAAAAGACTTGTTGATACCAATATAAAATTTAACGTCAGTTCATGGGTAAATAATAGTTCACCAATTTAGGTTCAAATATTATTCTTTGTTTTGTTGTTTGAAAAAAAGGAAATTACGTGATGTTTGCACCTTCATCCTATATTTTAAACATGAAAGACAAAATGAAATCTATGTAGTTCCCCTGCATCTAAATTCCCCCAATTCTTCAATAATTATTCAGTTTCAGTAATGGACGATTTTTTTTTAATTTGAAGAAATTACCGTATTTTATGACTATAAGACCCATCTTAATTTTTAAGCATTTTTTTAAAATACTGTAACATTTTTATTTTTATTATTAGATTGCAAAGCCAGGCTAAAAAAATATTAGTTTATAAAACCGAACTGACCTTTAAAATCCTTGAAAATTGTCATCTGAACTTTCTTCTTTCAATTGACGGGGGCAGAAGGGAGATAGTGTTAGCAAACTTGTGAAACGCAGCAACTCATGTTCGTCGCATCGGTGCACTTCTGCCGCCAATTGAATTCAATGTTGCCAGATAGAGATAGGTTTCCCGCGGCATCGAATATATGACCATTTTTAAGACTGGCGGGAATTTTAAATCAAACACTACACATTTTTCTTTTAATTTCGAGTATAAACCGCGCCTGAATTTTGGAGGCAATTTTTCAAAGAAAAAAATGCGTCTTATAGTCCGTAAAATGCGGTAAACTGTGGGAAGAACCGGAACAGTCTCGAGAAAATCACGGGCTCAAAACTGTCCATCACAATCTTGCTTTGTCGTATACCAAGCTGTGGTACCCCATGCTAAAAAAAAAAAAAAAATGCACGTATACTGTAACTCAAGAATTTTCGCATTTATTCCATTTTCCTTATATTTATGGATAAAATTCTGTTATTAGTAAGTGGAGATAATAAAAAGCAATCCATCTAAGAAGATATTTCCAAATAATTTAATAAAATAATAAAAAAATAAGCAAATGACAAAATTATGCTCTGTTTTGCGTATGCTGGCTATCATGCTTTCGAGGGATTTTTGCAGTAGCACAGCACGATTGCACAGGAAATTTCAAATTGGCAGACGCGGAGTTGAATGAAGGAACTGGGAAGTGGAGTAAAATATTGCATTTATTGGTTTAAACCTAGTGTCTAGATTGTCTGCCATATATATACTAACTTGTCTAACCAAGGTGTCGTACAAAGATAATAGAAACAAGGAAGAAAGCTTGTCTTAAGGTTGGAAGTGATACGCACCATGGCTATTAGCATTTATTTGTTAAGAAAAAAGAAAACAAAAGAAACGTAGTCTCCGTAGTTAGGTGGGTAGCGTGGTGAACTAGTTGTTCTTATACTGATTTTCCATTAACGCCTCAGGCAATTTTATTCATATTTCGTAAAGAAATGTTTCAGTAATAAACTAATATACTGCATAACTCGTTTGTCCTGAAAACATTCAGAAAAAGTGATTTTCTCAAGGAGTGACTTGTTTTTGATAATTTTTTAGTAATAATTAGATACTGAATGTTTAGGTATTAAAAACCTGGAAAATAGACTGCTAAAATTTAAAATATAGGCACTAAGATGTAGCTCGAAGTAATGAAGATAAATTAAATACTGAATACAATTAAGAAATAAATTCGTCATATATAATATTCGAAGAATATAGAAACATACCTGTTTATTAATGTATTCTTTTACTGTATATATAAAAAGAATTGACATGTTTTGCATGTGTATTTGGTAAATACATTTTATACAGCACTTTATCACTACACATAGCAGTCCAAAGTTTTAACGGGATCTTATCACTACAAACAACACATATTTCTCGAAAGAGGCAGAATTCTTTCTTGAAATACTAAATTATATATTTTCCCAATAAAGTTTTATTTTGAAGAAAATGCATAGAATAGGTAATATTAGGCACTAAAGTAATTATTTAGGCACGAAGGGGCGAAATAAGCAAATTATGCAAAATAAAATTAGCTTAAATTGAAACCTTACCCCCTGATATAAACTTTAAAACGTTATTTTTGATTATATCTTTAAGATTAAAGAAGAGGCATTTTGCCCTAACATCCGGTCTCTAGTAATAAGTGAGACGAATTTGTTCTAATTTGAGTAATAAATATTTCAGTAGTAACCTTACAATATAGTATAACTTGCTTGTCCCGAAAAGAAAAATCCAAAAGAGGTTTACTTTG
This sequence comes from Thermobia domestica, assembly GCF_964235325.1. Lineage (NCBI taxonomy): Eukaryota > Metazoa > Arthropoda > Insecta > Zygentoma > Lepismatidae > Thermobia > Thermobia domestica. The sequence continues at coordinate 66,937,974 of NC_137464.1, forward strand.
ACGGTGATTTTTTCCCCAACGATTTGCTTAAAAAGACTCGAGCTACTTGGTACAGATTTCATAATTAATTTACAATATACATAAATAGTTTATCCTCAAAATTACAGATAGAATAGTTTACCTTTGAAGGTAAAAATTTCCCGATAACCTTCGCAAAAGCAACTCAGGAGATGTGTGTTGTTCATATTTCATAAACACATGTTACATAAACAACCTAATGATATAATTCCATCATCCTGAAAATCTAGAAGTGGTATATAACTTTTGGGAATAAGTTTTACCCTGCAACTTTCTCAAGAATGACTGAGGCGATTTTGTTCATATTTCATAAATAAATGTTTCATGAAAACAGTGACAACATAGCACAACTCGTTTGTTCTGAAAAGATCCACAAGTGATAGTTTATTCTTGGGGGTGACTTTTTTCGACGACTGTCTCAGAAATAATTCAGACTATTTTGCTCATAGTTCACATACAACTATCTCCTTAATAATTCTATTATATGGCATAAGTTATTTGTAACGGAAATATGACTAATGGGTACTTTACTTTTGGGCCTAAAGTTTCTTCTAGGAAAGTTTTCCAAAACCCATTATTTTATTCGCATTTTCCAAATAAATGTTTCAGTAATAGCTGCAGCCTAACACGAGTCAGTTTAAGAAATTCAAGCGAGAAATGCTATTTTTTATCTGCAATAATATGTCAGATAATACGGTATGTGGAATAAACGAAGGTCGGATAAGCGAAACCATGATGTATTAGTGTTTCACGCACCTAAACCTGTAAAATATTTGTATAAAATATCTTTCACTCCCTAGCTAAATTGATGGGTATAGTCGCACACCTTACTTTATAAAGTATAGTCTTATAAAGAAAATATATATTTTAGCTAAAAGCTAAAGAGAAACCAACTTCAATAATTTGCTAAAATTTCTCTTTTTTAAATAACGGCAAATTTGCCATTTTATCACGATAAATCACGTTTCACAGTAAGATGTCTGTTTCTGTCTGCATATTTCCTTCACTCTTTGTTGGAGACAAAATTGTTCTTTGTCTAACAAAAGAGGATGAGAGAAGCTATACAACAGCATAAACTGAAAACAATAGCTATTAACAATAGTACTCTAATCCTGGATAAATACGTCATTAAAGAAAAATATAAATAAATTATTTCCTTATTATATTGCTTAGGTTCTTATAAACATGAAAATTATACACTTCCTATTATGTTTTGTAAAAAAAATGGGATGGGATGGGATTCGATCTGGTGTCAAAATAGTATGAGAACTAAAAGTCCACCACGCTACCCACCTAACCACGGAAACTGCTTTCTACTTGTTCCCTTTTTCTCAACAAATAAATGCTAATAGCCATGGCGCATGTCACTTCCAACATCAAGACAAGAGATTACCTGTTTGTTTCTATATTTCCGTATGACATCTTGGTTACAGAAGCTAATTTATATCTGGCAGACAATCTAGACATTAGGTTTAAACCAATAAGTGAAATATTTTACTTCACTTCTCAGTTCCTTCATTCAACTCCGCGACTGCCAAATTGAAATTCCCTCGGCAATCGTGCTGTGCTACTGCAAAAATCCCTTGAAAGCATGATTGCCAGTATATGCAAAACCGAGCATAATTTTGTTTCTTGCTTATATTTTTATTATTTTATTATATTATTATGGAAATATCTCCTTAGATGGATTGCTTTCTATCATCTCCACTTACTAATAACAGAATTTTCTCTATAAATGTAAGGAAAATGGAACAAATGCGAAAATTCGTGAGTTACAGTATACGCACAATTTTTCTTGAGCATGGGGGTACATCGTGCCAAAGGTGAGAGTACTGTCACTGGGCCAGCATGTCTCATCTACGCTTACTTCAAATGAAGGGTGTGATGCAAGAACATGATAACCCACAATTTGCAATTGCTGCGTTTTGCAGCACCCGATAGAGCGCAACGCATACCGCTTCGTTGAACCTTGCCCGTTTAATCTTTCATGTACAGTCTTATGTGAAAAATCAGCTTTCTGACTTTGAAAATGAATTTTGCAGCAGAAGACATCTAATTTCTTAAAATAGTAAAATTGTGGGTTACCATGTTCTTGTCTCACACCCTTCAAATTAGAGGAAATGCTATCCTTTTGAATACAAAGAGATGGTACTCCGGTTTTAATGGTATGTAAATTATTCTGAAAATATATTTTCTTAGCCTAGTGTTCCAGACACAAGTGTGTTTTTGTTGTAGTAGCAAAATATAAATGCATCACATGTACTGTCAACAAAACATGTATCTCACAAGTAAACCTTACGTTTGGGTGAATCGAGTTGCTGACTGACACACACATGAAAAAGTAGTACTAAATGTGGTCAGTATTTCAGTGAAGTTTTAGGTGCGAAGCTCCAGGGGTTTAGGAGATACAGCTACCAGAACATCACATGGAAGTACAGAATAGTCTTCATATAGTTGGAGGTAAAAGCTCTGTAAGACCTCTTGTAACGACAAAAGGTGCATAACAAATATATGGGTACATATTAGGACTAGGGGGAAGTCATATAGTAAGGGTATATCTGACGGTGGCCATCTTGAAATCCGCCATTTTGAATTAAGGTTAAGTTTTTAAAATAGGAATAGGGTCATGTGATACATGATTTAAGACTCAAATTTAATCAGAAGAACAATGGTGACGTTAATTTTGATTTACGCGCAATTGGTAAAAAGTTACAGGGAAATTAAATATTGTTGCTGCATATGTATTAGTTCTTTACCCCACCTTGTAAATTTTGTTTTAATTATAATAATTAAATAAAAAGCAGGTGGATAAATATTAGGTCTATGGTAAGAGTTGCCTTGATGGCGGCCATGTTCAAATCCGCCATTTTGAATCAGACAAAAGTTTTAAGCAAAACGCATAACAGTGAGACCTTATTAATAGCAAATTTTACCATAACCATTTTTAACAATTTTTGCTTTATCATTAACCAGCACAAAGTTAAATGGATCGCTTCTTACGACTACTGCTTTGACGGAATTGTTAACGACAAATGTGTCAAGTGTAACTCGATTGCCTGTGTCAGGTGTGCTCACTGTGAGCAGAGCATTTGTGCAAGTCATGCACTCTTTTCTGAACTACATATTGATTGTACTAATTGAGGACTTCTCTGGAAAACACCAAAGACCCAAGTTCAATTATGACTCAGTTCCACTTTGGTCATTTTTATTTAAATTAGCAGCTTGTTTATGCGATAACAAATGCTGGTTAATGATAAAGCAAAAATGGTTATACCGTTGGATTTATGGTAAAATTTGCTATTAATAAGGTGTCACTGTTATGCGTTTTGTTTAAAACTTTTGTCTGATTCAAAATGGCGGATTTGAACATGGCCGCCATCAAGGCAACTCTTACCATAGACCTAATATTTATCCATCTGCTTTTTATTTAATTATTATCATTAAAACAAAATTTACAAGGTGGGGTAAAGGACTAATACATATGCAGCAACAATATTTAATTTCCCTGTAACTTTTTACCAATTGCGCGTAAATCAAAATTAACGTCACCATTGTTCTTCTGATTAAATTTGAGTCTTAAATCATGTATCACATGACCCTATTCCTATTTTAAAAACTTAACCTTAATTCAAAATGGCGGATTTCAAGATGGCCACCGTCAGATATACCCTTACTATATGACTTCCCCCTAGTCCTAATATGTACCCATATATTTGTTATGCACCTTTTGTCGTTACAAGAGGTCTTACAGAGCTTTTACCTCCAACTGTATAAAGACTATTCTGTACTTCCATGTGATGTTCTGGTAGCTGTATCTCCTAAACCCCTGGAGCTTCGCACCTAAAACTTCACTGAAATACTGACCACATTTAGTACTACTTTCTCATATGTGTCTCAGTCAGCAACTCGATTCACCCAAACGTAAGGTTTACTTGTCAGAATTATCTTTCATATGTGTTTAAAACATGCAAACACATTATAGCAAACAGCTGTAGATTTCCAGACGGTGATAAATATGTATTTAATAATAGCGGTAACTAATGCTGAAATTGTATGCGCTATACGCATAATTATTTTTTTCCTACCTAGTAATTAATTTTTTCATACACATACTTTTTAAGATATCCCTAAACCCTCACCGACACACATATTACACACACATGTAAACACGAGTTTTGGTTTCTTATCAAAGAGGAATTGCATTGTAAAAGCATGCATGATATATTATTTTAGATAAAGAGCACACTATCAATTTTAAACCTTATCTCACTTTTTGCTGGTTATGCACATATACTAAACATAACGTTTTAAGTTTTGTTTACTAGTTAGAAAACAATTAAAATATAGAAAAATCACTTCCACTATGTTTTTAATGTACAATAGTTTCATTTTTTTAAAAAAAAATGACAATATCAACCTGACATTTCTTGCCTATGGGTCAATCCATTTGAAGTGATCCAGGGGTGGTTGCTCGGCCATTTTTGAAAATCATGAAACTTACGCAGTTGTTTGCTTCATGTTTTAAGACTTTAAAACTGTGTTTAAAGTATGTTTATCTGAAGCGGTTTGCCAGTGGCGGCCATGTTTGTTTCGTGGCGCGCGTCTACTTTCACGATTGTAAGGATTAACAAAAACGTTCATTACGAATACAGTACTTGGTCTAGAAGGATAAAACAAAAATCATTCGATTGGTAATGGATGAAAGTAGAAACTAGGCCTATAGGTATTTACCTATGCTTCTCCTTTCTATGACAAACTTACAAGTAAAAGTAAACATCAATATTGGTGTAATTTCACGTTTTGTAATGTTTTGTAAGTAGGAAGGAGCGGCATACACAGTTTGATTTAATTTGTGATATGAAGAGATGTCATTAGTTTTACCAGGAAAAATATTGATTGTGATATACTTATGCTTATGTTTTTATGATTATGTTAAAATCCAGGTTTAGTCAAAACACACGAAGTTTGGGTTCAAATATCTCTGATGGGGTTAGTGATAAAAATCTCAAATTAGCATAGGATGTATTGCTGTTGTATATGTTTATGGCCTATAAAAGACATTCTTGTGTATTTTACTACTACAAAAGTTATAGCCTTTTAAAAATCAAATAGACTCTGTTGAAGGGTTACCGTTTTGGCGCACTAAAGAAGTGCTCTGTAGGGGCTTACTTGTCTTCAGAACATGTTGATAGCTTCACACGTATCGAAGTACAGTTACAATAAATTATACTCCAACATTTTCGCGGCTAGACTACGTTATGACAGGCTTGGGGGCATTTATAGCTCCAAATGTTGATGCAACACATACAGTGTAGCTATGCTGCATGTAACCGGTCAGTCTGGCAGTAGTGAGTTATCTGTTCACATCTGTAGCAAATGGCACAAGTTTACGAAGGGTTTAATAGTGTCATGTGAATCTATATTTTTAAAATATGAATGTTTATGTTGCAGGTACTGTGTAAACATGCAGGTAAGAAGATGCAGGTAAACAGGTATTGTTGGACGTGTTTAATATTTCCAATGAAACTGTTGAGTTGCCCGGTACAATAATGTGCAATAAGCGAATAACAGCTGATAGAGCAGAGATGAACACAGTTCTCAAGAGCAAAGTAGGTTTTCTGAATCGTTATCAGAGAAATTGGAAAACCTGAAACCGCATAATCTTGTGTAAAAGTCTCAAGCTCAGTTTCTCAAAAAGAAAAGGCAGAACTTGCTGCAGAAGAATGTTTGGTGTTAACAGATTTTTCAGAAAATTATTCATTCAGAGTTCAGAGTGAGATACAGTGTTTTCACTGGGTCAATATCCAAACCACACTTCACGCTTTCGTGTTCTATTTTAAGGAAAATGATAAATTAGAACACAAAACTGTTTGTTTTTAAAGTGATCACTTAAAGCACGATACAATGACATTTTATTGCTTTCAAAAGATTTTCACAGTGTATATTAAAGAAGTACACCCGAACATTAAAAAATATTTATTTTACTGATGGAGCTTCAAGTCAATATAAAAACAAAAAGAACTTTGCTAATCTATGCTGTCACAAACACGACTTCGATCTTAACGCTGAATGGCACTTTTTCCGATCATCCTATGGGAAAAACCTGTGTGATGGTGTGAGTGGAATTACAAAACGAGAAGTCGCAATAGCAAGTTTGCAAAGGCCAATAAATAATCAGACACTCAACGTAGATGACATGTACTCATTTTGTAATGAAAAGTTACAAAATATAAAATATTTTCTGGTGAAATCAGATGAAGTAACTAAGATCTGCGAAACTATAAAAACGTTTTGACCGCTGTACTAGATTTGTTGGTACTATAAGGCACCACAAAATTGTTCCTATCTCAGAAGACATTGTAAAATGTTAAGTTATTTCAGTCAAAGGACTACGACGACCATTATGTGTTACTTATTCTACCACTTGCATCAAATTACTTTGTTAGAATTAAACATATATAATGGAATGGATATCTTGCTAACATGCAGTTATGTTTTGTGTTTTACAACAATAATACGTTTTTCTTTTCAAAATAATTTCTTTTTACTGCAATCTCAGTTGTGTTAAAAGCCTCGGGTAAGGTTCTCTCTCTCAAATAGTAGTAGGTTATTAGCAGTGTTTCTTTCAGACCTGTTTTTTGGGAGGCACTGTCACCCCAGAGCTCTGAGAGTGCCCCCTGGAGCAGACCAAAATAAAACGTCTGCAATATAATAATAAATAGAATAGTATCAGTAGTACCCCCGGAACATTGTTTCTGAATGAAACACTGGTTATTAGTATTGTTTAATCTCCGTATATTTAAGAGCTAGGAATAGAAAAATACACAAAAACATAGTTATTGATCCAATATTGAAACAATACACAACATATAGGACAAGTATACAGCATATCGACGTGTTCTGAAGACAAGTAAGCCCTTCATCGGTGTGCCAAAACGATATCACTACAACGGAATAAGTTTTATTTTTGGGAGACTATAACTTTTGTAGTATTAAAATGCACAATAATGTATTTTATTTGTCATAAACATATATAACAGCACTACATTCTGTGCTAATTTGAGATTTTTATCATTACTCCTATCAGAGTTATTTGAACTCAAACTTCATGTTTTTCGACTAAACCGGGATTTTAACACAATCATATATCAGGTAAGTTTCAGGTAAGACTTCAGGAAAAGGTGCTGCAGCAAACAAATAAACTGGGTAGTGGAATAAGAGCGTTCAGAAGGAAATCAGAGAGAAAAATAAGAGCGAAAGTAAAATGCGATAAATCAGGAACTGGTGAGAATCGAGAACGATACCGGAAAGCAAATACAATAGCTAAAATAAAAGTTTAAAAAAAGCAAAATCAGAAGACTGGCGAGAAGTATAGGAGAACATGAAACTAGTAAAAATGAGAGATAACACCTACGGATGGCCAGAATACGATACAAACTTACAGGATTTATCTCATAGTATACGGATAAAAAAAAAAAAGAAAAAAGGGGAAGTACTACAGGAAGATCATAAAATCAAAAGAACATGGGAGACTGCTACAACAAGCAGTTAAATGAAGAAAACTTGAGAGTAATCTTGGAGAACAGTGTACCAAAGAGGAAAGTTGCAGACAACATAAGGAAAGAGGAAGTAATATTAAGCGTTACGCAAAACGAAAAATGACCAGAAAAACTTGCCCGGATGAAATATCTGTGGAAGCAATAGAAAGGTCTCGGAGAGAAAGGAACAGATATATTGTTAAATCTGATGCAAGAGGTATTTGCAAAGGATAGCAAATAATAGAGAGAAAGTATAATAGTACCAATTTTCAAAGAGAAGGGTGATATTCAAATATACGATAATTATAGAAGAATTAAGCTGATGTTCTATACAATAAAGATTTGTGAAAGAATCATTGAGAGATGGCTTTGAGAGGAGATATTAATAAGAGAGGAATAATTCGGATTCATGCCATGCCGGGGAACATCAGCTGGGAAGAACTGATGCGATTTTTAATTAGGTAAATGATGGAAAAATACCAAGCAAAGAAGAAAGAACTACATGTAGCATTTATCGACCTGGAGAAAGCTTATGACTGAGTACCGAGTGAAAAACTCTGATGATTGATGAGAGGAGAAGTGTACCTGAAAAATGTGTTCGTCTCGCCCAAGATATGTATGAAGAAGCTAGGAAAAGGATCAGGACCACAGTAGGCTACATGGACTGGATACTTGTCACAGTCGGAATACACTAATTATCATCCTTGAGTCAATATGTATTCAACCTAGTTATGGATGTTCTATCTAAAGGTATTAAAGATACATCAACTTGGTGTATGCTGTTTGCAGATGACATTGTTTTATATCATGCCAGAAAAGAGGAGTTAGAAGGGTGGAGAAGAATTTAGGAAGAAAAGGATTAAAAATCAGTAAAAAGAAAACTGAATACATGAAGTTTGGAGGAAATTGAAGGGAAACCATACAGATGGAGGGACGGTATATAAAGAATGTAAATACATTTAAATACCTAGGTTCCACAGTGAATACGGATGAGAATTTAGATGCAGAAATAGAACACAGAATTAAGATGGAATGTGTGGAGTGCAAGATTACCTCAGGTATTTTTAGTATTAAAAGAATAAGTCTCAAGGTGAAAGGAAGAGCTTACAAGACCGTAGCGAGATCCGCAATGCTGTATGGAGAAGGAATCTGGGGAATCAAGAAGATGCAAGAGAAGAAATTAAACGTGGCCGCAATGAGAATGCTCAGATGGATTATGGTTTTACCAGAAAGATCAATGAGCTCCTTTGTGGCTAAGCAGTTAGCGTACGTGCCTTTAGCGTGGGAGACCCGGGTTCGACTCCCGGCGGTAGCTCATGTGGTTCGGATTCCACGTTAATCAGTAGGTCCCGTCTCATATAGCCTTGCTGCTGAAAGGGAAGTTAAACTCAAAATCAACTCAACTCAACCCAGAAAGGCTAATGTTGGACAAGATTAGAAGCGAAAAAATACAAAGCAGCGTTAAAGTAATTGATATATTAAAAGAACCACACAAGATATTATTACAGTGATATGGTCATGTTACAAGAGAAGAAATAGTTATTATGTAAACAAAAGAGTATGGAAGATGGAGGTAGAAGGGAAAAAACGAAGAGGAAGATCAAAAAGATTATGGATAGATTGTGTAGCTACTGACTTACAAGAAAAGATGTTAATGGAGAATGATGTTTGGGACCAAGCAAGATGAAACAAACTATAAAAAATATCTACCCCGCGTAAGAGGGAATAGACAGAGTAAAGAAAAGAAAGAAGGTTGTATGTTACTGTTATGAAGAGAAAGTCCAAATGTCCCTGACAGGAACCAAATTTTAGCCCAGAGTAGACATGTAGAATGCGACTGACAAGCTGCTCACAATCCCAAAATAAGAGGTGTTCCAGCGCTGCTTCCAACAGTGAGAGAACCGTTGGGAAAAGTGTGCCCATTTTTGACCTAAGAAAACATTTGTAAAATTGTGATTTATTCAAAGAATTATCCTTAATGACTTGTCGAATAATAATGCTTTCAGCTGCAGTTTTCTCAAAAACAAAAACAAAAAAAGACACATCCTTCATAAATCACAATAATCATCGGACGCTATGAGCAAGAACATATGCAAAGCAGCACCAATGACAACGAATTCCAACTCCACACACAGGTGACACCACTTGGATAGTGACATGTATTCCGTAACCACAAATCGCGTGCGTGGTGTGTTGCAATTCTAGTTACTTTAGTTATTCTCTGTTATTTACCGAACTAAAGTGCTAAGGTGAGCGTATTTGGAAATATTAGTGTAGTATGTCTATGTAAAAAAAAAAAAAAAGGTCTGTTCAGTGGTAGAGCGCTCACCTCTGGCTCGTGAGGCCACTGGTTCAATCCCAGCTCCGACAAGTAAGCGTTGTGGTGGAGAAACACAGCGCGCATGGGCTTTCTCGTTTTTTTCCAGTTTTCTCCTATTTTCGTCCTTCTGCCATTAACATCCTTCGAATCAATACCGTCTCCGTTAGCATTGGCGCATAATCGTGGGACGCTAAACCAGAAAAAACTCTACAAACGGTATATGTCTACCTGTAGTGAATGTACTATGAATGTATTATAAAAATCGTGTCTGTGTATGAATAATATTTGGTGTGGTGTGTTTGGTGCGAGGGACTATTACTATCGGTGGAGGATCATGTAGTTCCGATTCCATGTTAAGCTACGGATCCATGTCTCACAAAGTATCAGTCATTAAAAATAGAAGAAGAAGAAATAAAATGTCTCTATGTATATAGCATGTACGTTTGTTCACTAAAGGTGTGTCAATACGTGTATTACAGCTTTCAGCTGCAGTTTTCTCCAGTTCGTAGAAACATATGAAGTCCAAATTATGATATGAGACGATTGAGACAGTGACCGAATTGAGTCGGTATGAGTAGCTATGGCATATTGGTAGTAAGTTAGAAAGCCAATAGTTATACCAGCTGAAAAAAAAATAAAAATAAGCTCTACAATATTGAAATATATCAAAGATACGTCTATACATATGAACATACCGGTATTATTTTATTTCCAATATAATTATTGAATTATGGCGAATGTTGGAGTATACGAAACGAACAGCTAGAAAAGATTATTACAACATTAGGAATGAAAGAAGATCGTAATAGAAATTTGATAAAGAGCCATAGAAACCAAAAGAAAGGTATGACGGAAACTTAAGGAAGGGACGAAGACCTGGAAAATAAATTATAGAAAACCGATTATCGATGGAAGTGAAACAAAAGAAGACAATAGCAAACAGCGAATTCTGTAGCAGTGAAAGTTGTAGAGAGGAGGCAACGAAGAAATCAATTACAGATATTATGTAGTATATGATAAAAAAAAAAAAAGACAACTAATGTATATACATTGAGAACATAATCATAATTACACGAACAATTTTGTGAAGTGTGAAATACGGTTGTCACTATGTTTCCGTAATTCAAAGTTCGGTCAAAATAGGTGGCATCTGAGGGATCTTGCAGGTGTCAAACGTGTGTGTGTCAGACTTTTGGATATGATTTGAGTTTAGCGTATCTTTCAGCAACAAGGCTATATAAAATGTGGACCTACAGCTTAACATGGGATCCGAAACACATGAACTCCCGCCGGGGATCGAACATAGGTCTTCTGCGTCAAAATATTGTGGTGTGTATTATATATGTATTATATGTATTATATGTATGTATGTATGTATGTTTCTTGTGGAGGTGTTGATGCTGGAGATGGGATACGTGCAGTTTAATTTATACTTGTGTATGCGTGCATGGAAGTGGTGTCGTACGTGTATATGTCTATGTGTAGCAGTGCATATGTCAGAGTCGGCTACCGGTCTGCATCTTAATTGGGATGTCTCTAGATTTGATTGACCACCTCTGCAACACATCCCATGCACCTAATCCGACGCCACCCAAGAGAAAAAAGATGAACATGTAAAGTGAATATTTAAAAAAAAAAATACGTAACTACATCCGACCGTCTACCCAGCGGCCCAAATGCCCTCCTTCCACTGCCTGTTCCCCTGTCTGTCAATCCAGTCACCACCAATCTTCACCTTTGACCCTTTGAAGTGTCTGAAGATTGATTGTAGACTAACCCCACCCATCCATTGATCCAACCACAGCATTTAATCAAAGCTACACGCCCTAAAACCAACGCTGCATACCTTGAGTGATCTGAAAATTGAAAAGATATAGATTTTACGAGCCAAATATTGAGAAAATTACTTACATTTGTAATAAGAAATAAATATATTCTTACATATTCTTAATTCAAAATGTGCATTTATTTAGTTATGTATATGTAAAACAGAAAACTAAACGATTACAGAACATGCTTACTTATTATATTATAATATTTATTATTTTATTAACTGAAAAGTAAGAATAGTGCTTTCTTACCAAATAGAAACTATCTTCAGAAGGGTCAAAGAACTAGTACAGATTATAATTGAAACGTTCTGAGGAAAATTAAGAAGCATTGAAAGAAGAGCGAAGATCCAAAATAAGTTTAATCTTAACAAACAAACCTCTTTCATTGTGGGATAGTACATCACGGGTTGTTTTAAAGAACTTGTAGGTTCAATGCATGGAAAATCCACTCTATTAACTAGATTTTGTTCTCTATGATTATTATCTATTTAGTAACGCAGGCTGAAATTTGGAAAGAATTCACACATTATAAGTACAAAGGATAAACGACAATGTGAACAATATAGATCTCTGAGCATAGTAACTCATGCGTCAAAAACATTAAGAACCATCGTTCTACGAAGAATCAAAGGGAAGGTGAAATCTATCCTTGCAGATGATTAATTTGGATTCAGAAGAGGAAGACGAAGATGCAAAACAATCTTGGATTTGAATTTAATTTTGGATAGAAGGATGCGAAAGATAAACATACGTACATTGCCTTTGTCGATCTGGAAAAGACATTTCACAGAGTTGATTGGAAAACAATGTTCAAAATGCTGAAAACGCTTGACATAAGTTACAAAAATAGACAAGTAATACAGGACTTGTTTAGAGATGAAACCGCTGTGATAAGAAGAGCCGAATATATTGAAGAAGATGCTATCAAGCAAGGTGTGAAGCAGGGTTGTTAGCAAGGTTGTTCTTTATTACCCATCCTTTTTAATGGATTTATTCAACAGAATGGACAAATTGCGAGAGAAAATGAAAAAAAAAAAAGTGAGAGTACATGGTGAGAAAGTGGGCTTCCTTGAATTTGGCATATGGTTGCGTTGCATATAGAAGATGGGCAAGATTAGGAAGCCGTGATTAAAATGATGGATCAAATACTTAAAAATTATATGAAAATCAATCGTTCTAAGACTACGGTAATTGTAGCAAGTAAGAACAAAATGAAAGTAAGATGTATTGATAGAGAGAAATTAGAGAATGTGCATTACGGACTAGTTCACATTAATCACTTGACTATACAACGAAGATGATGATTTCATTTAACCTCCTCAGACCTGAGGCTGTGATAGCAGGTAAAAATTTACACGACTGTAATTAAATTAGTCATTCACGACCAAAAAGTAAGAAAATGTGATCATTTGGTGTATCAACACTGTGGGTGCGTCACACAGTAAAGCAGCGTTTCCCAACCTTTTTCAACTTGCGGCACACTATGGGTGTAACTTGAATTCTCGCGGCACACTCATAGCTATTTTTATTATTATTATTATAGGCAAATATAAAATCCCATGCAATTTTTTTTTCTGTGATTACTGATCCCCTTCTCACAGAGATGAAAGCTCGATCACTGGTTTTCTCCTATGTTAATTCATTATGCTTATTTTTTATTCTAATTTTAAAATAGAAATAATTTACAATGAAATATAGGACTCAGATTGTTAAAAATACGCTTTCTTTTTCGAAAACTGTATCCAACCTTTCACTAAGAACGAAAATCACTAAATAACGAACGAACAAACAAATGTCTTGTACTTTTAACTTTGCTGTTTTAACCAAAACCGGTGTATATTATTGCAATCACACAGCTTGCGATGAGTCGAAGTCAAAACATACCTGTTGAACAAAGTGTTGTTCTATCATTCAAGTGCGAATGGGTGTTCTACGAACGTTCACTTGACGCGTACCATACCAGTGCTTCCATTTCTCGGTGTTAGTACGACTCTCAATTGAAGCGTAACATAGTAGCTAACCGTGGAAATGTGTACGGTTACTGTCTGTTACACAGTAATGTAGATGTAGAATAATATATTACAATTACAGTAATTTTTTCCATGGTAGAAATTCATAGTAATGTGAAATACAAAAATATACATTTTTTCCTATGTCTTGCAATTTGGTTACTATAGAATTAATAATTTTGTTTCGATTTCCTCGCGGCACACCAGCGGTCCATTCGCGGCACACCAGTGTGCCGCGGCACACCGGTTGGGAAACGCTGCAGTAAAGTATCATATTTGATACCTTAGGTCTTAACCAAGCAAATACATGAATTCCTTGTCTTCAATTTATATTAGCAGTTATGCAAGTATAAAGTGAAAATGGTAAGAAACAATGTTATGGTTACATGTCTATACAATATTTAAATTTCGATTACATTCTAAATAAATAAAATCATCATGTTAAATATTACAATATACATTTATTGTAATAGTATTCCAATAATAAATCCAGAAAAGTGAACAGTTTTCTTATTTCTAAAATGTTACACTGAATAATTTTAACTGTTGTCTTCGTTATAATTTCAAGTTATCTTCGTATGTTGTTTTCCATTTTGTGAAATACAGCAAAGCAATTTCTTCCCCTGGTAAAACAGAGATATATGTGACAAGAGGAGCATCATACAAATGTTAACCCTCTGCAATTTTCCATGGTGCATTTTGACCCACTAGCCTATCTTTCAAGATTATATTCTGGCATATGTTCTGCATGACGAGTTCTTGCTTTCTTAGGGGGCAAAGGAAGAATTTCCTCTGGTTTTCTTTTCCTTCTAACAGTTTCTTCACCACTGGAATCCTCTGTTGAACTTGCTTCAGCGGCAGAATCCGTATCAAATATTAGATCTTGTGCAATTGATAACTTAAACTCATAGTAATCAAGAATGTCATTTCTTGACATTTAGCCTCTTCAGAGTATTCAATCCACGGTTCTGCTGCCACAAAACTGACGAAGTGAAAAATACATCTTACAGTCCATTGTTTGTCCTTGATTTGATGCGATACTTGAAATTACACGATCTAACATATCAACACCGCCCATATGAAGGTTGTACTTTCTGACAATTGCTGGTCTTGGAACCTGCACATACTCTTTCTTCTTTTTACATCAACGGCGACATTCATATACAGGATTCACTCCAATATACGAAGAAGGAAAGAGCACAGATCTATTGTCGAACCATTTTAGTACTACTACTTTATCATCGTTTCGAACCACTCGATCATAGCTGCCTCTACCCCCGGATTTTAGTTGCGAGTCGGTTTTCAAATGCACATATTTTGGAATGCGAGATTTCATTATTGTTCCTGTTGCCAGAATATTTATGTCAGTTAACATGTCCAATAAAGGGATGGATGTAAAGTATCGGTCGGTGTATAATTGTGTTATCAGGTAAACTGTCACACATTTTAAGAACGACACGCCTACCAACATCAAGTGTCTCTGGATTTTGTAAAATATTAGAAACAATATTACTTCTTTTCCTTCATACAAATACAGATCGAAGGGCAAACCATTCTGTGAACAGACGACAAATACTTTTTGTCCTACTAGATTAGGCTTTACTCTTATGTATTGTTTCATAGCTACATTACCATGAAAAGGAGTAATTTGTTAGTCAATCGAAACCTGCTTAGATCTTGTGTTTTCTTTACACGTATTCGGAATTTGGGACACCACTGGGCGTATTTACCAGAACCTGTCCTCTTTACGTTGGTGAGGTGTAACTGAATCATCATCCACAACTTCGAGATTTTTTCTGAGCTGGAGAAAACTGTCTCTGCTAATTTGTCTGACACAAGCGGTATCTTAGTTCTTCTGTTCCATAACATTCTCGTTCTTGGTAGTCCGAATAGGTTCATTGCATAGAACAACCAATTACAGTTTTGATCTATTGTGGCGCTATATTGAAAAATTTCCCAAAATCCCGGACAGCTCGTATGTCTGTATACTTCGCTACGTCTTCAAAAAAGTAATCCCTGAAGTATCTACTGAAATATTCAGTTGGATTCTGTAACTATATCCGTAACTACAAAACACCCTCCTGTAATAATTCTATAATATACGTAAAATTTGGTGCAAGAAACATACATTTCCTTTTTAAAGACACGTTTTCAGATGCAACATAAACATCATTGAAATGATCTTTCACACCAGTATGTTCTAACACGTGATTTCTCAACCTGGGGATCATGATTGCTAGGAACAAGATAAGAACACATGTGGATCAAGAAGGGAACTGAAAAATAAAGAAATGTATTTGTGTTCATTACTAAATCAATAATAGAGAAATTATTTAAGTTTTTTTTAAAAATTGTTATTCTCTGCAGAGTTATATACCATGTAAGCCTTACATACTTATATAACTGTAAGCGATAAGCGGCAACAATGGGGAAATTTATTACAACCTAGAAATCACCTATGGGGATCGTAATAGGAAATAGGATCAAAAATAATGTTCCAATATATTTTGCTTCTTTAATATGCAAAATATGACCAGAGCCGTAGCTAGAGATTTCTGCGCCCCCTACACTCACCTTACCACTCACTTACTTTTCCTTACATTGTGAGGCAACAGTCTGGATACACCCCGATATAAGTCGAACGATCATCGTGAGGAATCATAATGTCGTTTGGTATTAGGTATCTATAGGTGGGGACGCAACTTATAGGAGTTATGGCGACAGCGGCGGCCATCTTGAAATCCTCCAACTTGAATTTGTGTTACGTTTTTTAAATGGAAAGGGGATCGTGTCGCACACCATTTTACATTGCCTTTTCCTGAGGAAGATATCTGTGCAATCCGTTATGCAATATCTTTATTTGTGCAGGAGTGTATCCACCATTGATCCCAATTGACTTCGGATCGACTTCATTTACAGTTTCTCAAATATTTAGCATGGTCCAGATTTCGTATTTCACTTAACAAAATATTATCTTTCAATTACTTCGGACATTTGGATATTCTCCAATATGGCGAACAAGAAGTTGTGGGATTTTAGCATGTCATTAGATAATCTTTATCAACATCTATGTCAAATTTTAACTTGTTAATAATTACTTCCTAAGTTTAATAACATTTTAAATCAGTTAGACGGTAGTTTTCGGAATTTTAGAATTTAGAGCTAAATATTTCTAAAGTATGCATTTTATGAAAAATTGTTTCTCTTTTAAAAAAATATTGTGTTATGTATGTTCTTTAAAACGGCACTAAGTTTAATTCTTTCTGTTCAACAATAGCGAAGATATTGCTATTTCTATCTGGGTATTGTTCATTTGACACTTCCAGCGGCCATTTTCTAATATGCCGGCGAAGGTCACCTGGGATTTCAGGAGACTTTTAGTATGTTGTTTAGAACACTATTACCAACATCTGTAGCAATTTTCAGCCTGTTACTAATTTGTTCCTTTCTTTTTGCTAATTTGACTGCACTATTAGAGCCCTCTCCGAGTTCAATTGAAGCCACGCCGTCATCTCTTGCATTCATCTGCTGAGATTCGAATACTATGCTATGAATAATATCATCAACACTCAAAATTCTGAACCACAATGTAACCATTCGGTTATGTAATCTGTGTTGCACTCGAAATAGCCGATGGGGAGTACGGTGGCTCACTGGTAGAACACTTACCTCTCGTGTGGGGGTCCGTGGTTCGATCCCGAACAAGTAAGTTTGTAATGGACAATATCGTGTTTGTGGGTTGTCTCGAAGCACTCTCGTTTCTTCCAACATTATCATTCCACCAATGCTTCCATTAGTATTCACTTACCTTATTCATTGTCTCCTTTAGTCTCACAGGCATAACGTGGGACATTAAAAAGAAAGATTTCACTTCATTTTATTTTCGAAACAGCTAAGAATTTAGCTTCAGTTTCTTTGTCAGTTTCCCACTATCAATAGTTTTTGATTTTTTTTTTTTTTATGTATCTGAATATTTGGCGATCTGGATTACTGGAGTTATATTCTTCTAGATTATTTACGTAAACACATAAAATGAATAAACTGTAGAGTATAGTGTTGCGCACGAGACGAGAGTCAAGATGAAAAGTACAGTTTTAGTAAACTTGTCACGGAAAATTCAATTCTTGTGCCGTTTTCAAGAATCAGGACGAACACATAAAGTTTAACTAGTCTCGTGTGTGACACTAGTTCACCCAAGTCTTAGGTCCCAAACAGATTTTAGTGTTACATGTGATTAATGAAAATTATTAATAAAAATGTAAGTGTGGTGTGTTATTTTGGTAGTTGTATCCAAATATTATTATTTTACTCGGAAACAGTCTAACATCTTATCAGAAATGAGCATAAGAGGAAGGTTTTATTCTTTTCTCTGTAAAAGTTCAGCAAAAGAACCGTTTCACCTCTGATGCTTAACTAGAATTTTATTAACATAAAGAAAATCCTAATTTTTACGAGAGGGTATTAATAACACTATGTATATACATATTCTCTGAGTTACATTTCATAACCAATTTTCGCTTGGAGACCAAACCTAAAAGCTCAGACTGCTTTTTAACCAAAGTTTACAAATGTTAACGAATGAGATTTACAAGAGCAAATGATACCCTCTCAACCCAAGTCCAAAGTTAGTTGTGCCGCACATGCCTAATGCGCTTTTTGTCGATACCTCTGTTTTCTCCGTTTAAACCCTTGGCAGTTGTCAAGACCACAATGATCGTCCCCGTTCTCGGTTCCTTATTATATTACAAAATAAGTCAGTCATTAATTTGAAATTACGTGCTTAAACCATGATGTTTTTGCAATTAAAAGTCCCGTTAGGTTATATCACCTTTGTCCCTTAGAACAAGTCATTTTCAAAAGAAAACATGGCGTAGAAAAGGGGGGCCAGAGGGGCCGCCCACCCCCCAAATAGGTCCGACAATGTACTTTGGTACTTTGATGTTTGTAATTTTTTTTATATTTTTATGTTTATATATTTTTTGGTTGTAATTTTTCTATATGTATCTATAACACCACTTGCCCCCCCCCCCCCAAACACATCCTGGCTACGCTACTGGTTTATCCTGATTACAGTCTCAAGTTTTTTTCTTTTAACACACTTAAGCACCAAAAACCTTTTAAGAGATTAGCATATCATTTTTTTTCATAAAATCTTTGCCTCCAAAACACATGACTCATGGTACTAAATAGTGTTACCACGAGACGAGACAGAACCCCTTTAGACGAGACACAAGACGAGACAGACTACTTGTCCCGTCCCGAAAACGAGACGAGACGTCTCGTGAAATGTCTCGTCTCGTCTCGTGTCTCGAAAATGAAAACGCTGGCGGGAATGGCCAAGATTGAAATTCCCAGTGGTCATATAGATTGCAAAAGCAAAATCTCCTTTGTGAGAAAACATGTTGAAAAGCCTTCATAGAAAAGTGTCCTCTGTCTATTGAATGAAACAATCGTGATACATGAGCTTCCAGGAATATCATCCTTAATGTCTTGTCCCCAATTCCCCTTGCTGTAAACTGAGGAATTCTCATTTTTTTCATTTCTGGCTGGAATGATGACAAACAAAATCAAAGA
The DNA here is from genome assembly GCF_964235325.1 of Thermobia domestica. NCBI lineage: Eukaryota > Metazoa > Arthropoda > Insecta > Zygentoma > Lepismatidae > Thermobia > Thermobia domestica. The sequence continues at coordinate 66,957,265 of NC_137464.1, forward strand.
CAGGGAAGATTTTTACAAGGTCAAGAAACCGAACTACCACCACCATCTATTCAATTTGAAAACTGGGTAAGGTCTACACTCATTACAGGCTGTAGTTGAAAGTTCTGGCTGAGATGGCGGAAGAGAACAGAACAGACTACACTTGTCTTTATTCTCTGGTATTCTTTTTGCTAGATGAACCAAACTTAACCGAAAACGACAATTGAAGTATGTCATCTTGCAACTAAAATTTTGTCTTCTCGCTCTCTCTCTCTCTCTCTCTCTCTCTCTCTCTCTCTCTCTCTCTCACACACACACACACACACACACATACACATAAAAACACACTTTTACCATTTTACCAATCGCTCGGTTATTATACAGCAGTCATGTTGTAAAATTCACCTCTTCGTTTGGAAGGCGGGCGAAGGACAAAAAAGCAAAGATATTATCGACGAACCCTTCAAATTGTTTGCTTTCAGCAAATTTATGATACTTACAATAACACTTTAGGTGAAGAGGTTTTACAGGGGACCTTCGTTTTGTTACATGGAAATGTTTGATCTGACCAGAGTGCGAAATTGCCCTCTGCTTCCGTGTTGAGAGGAGGGGAATACTTCCCTTTCCTAGTGAATAATATTCATTAGGACCTGAATCATCTTCAGAAATGGTTTCTTACAGAGTGTAAAGAACACTTGATATAATATTCATGGAACTCCGTTGAAAGCAGAAAATATGAGAATTATCAAAATTCGAACATTGAAGAACATAATTAACATAAAAGAAATAGGATACCCAAATCACAATTTTAAACCTGCTATAAAATGTATATCCTATACTTTTACTAATTCCTTACTCCCATGAAAGTATCCTGGGGAGGATATTCTCTCCAATTTTTTCAGACTGAAATCCTTTTATCCCGTACGATTTCGCTCCCTGACACAATACAAAAAAACAAATGCTGTTAAAATCCATACACATGACCCTTCCGGGACTCAACCCGGGGCCTTCAAGTCGATGGTCTATCGCTGCAGACCGCTCGGCTTGGTATGAAGATGTACGTTGTATGATTGCAAATAGATCACGACAATATAAGAGACTTTAATCCAAAATGGCCACCCAAAAATCAACTTTTTTTAGACCACTAGTTAATCTGGTTGTACTGTCATGAGTTTGTTACACAAACGGGACAACCACCATATAGTGGCACACACCCCGCGGTTATGGGAACAGATTTGTACCATGGAGGTGAAGATTGGCCCCAAGCATTCTTCGTCCGATGTGCCATTCAGCTCCCATTACTATGGCACTTTAAGAAGAGCTTACTGTGCAGTAACATATAAAATTTCAATTAAATACTTTCCATTACTCAATAAAATTATTTGGTTCCGAGCTTTTTTAAAACAAAATGCAACAAATCTAAACATGCTAAAATGGAAAGTAGTTTTTGGATTGGTATGGGTTAACACTGTGAAACCTAAAGGCTGGAATATATGAAATCAAAGTGTACACACATATCTATCTCTATATTTATCTATATATATTCCTCTCTCTCTCTCTCTCTCTCTCTCTCTATATATATATATATATATATATATATATATATATATATATATATATATATATGAGCAATTTACTGTATATTCGTGCACTGAAACTGGTATTTTTAAGACCTTTAGGCAACTTTGGCCCATCCCGAATGGATGATGATGGGAAAATTAGTGGAATGAAGAAAGTGGTAGGATACTAGACAACTTTGAGAAAACACACACATTCGAAAAATGAAATGAAATCTTTGAGTTTTACGTCCCACGGTTATGCCGGTTAGGCTAAAGGAGACGGTGATGATGAGTAATGAATGAAATGGTGGAATGAAGAGAGTGGAAGGAAACGGGAGAACCCCGAGAAAACCCACGCACACGGTGTTTGTCCACCACAAAGTTCACTTGGCGGGGGCTGGGATCGAACCCGAGACCCCAAGCATCAGAGGTGAACGCTCTACCACTGAGCCACCGCGGCCCCCACACACATTCGATGTTTGTCCACCACAAAGCTCACATGGCACTAACTGAGATCGAACCGACTACCACATACACCAGAGGTGAAGGCTTCACGGTGTAGCTACCGTGACATTTCTTGTCTTGTATGCTCTGGGTAATACTTGTAAGTTAGTTCTATCTTGATTAGTATGGTGCAGCCTGCTACATTTTACTTTCGTTCCCATGGTATGCTGCTATATTTTTACGAGACAAACCGAGACAAACGAGACGAGACGGGACAGAACATCTCGAGACGAGACACGAGACGGGACGAGCACATTTTTTCGAGACGATACATGTTTTTCCCGAGATGAGACGATACAACCTGAAATCTCGTCTCGTCTCGTCTCGTGGCAACACTAGTACTAAATTTATAAGTTGATAAAGTAATTCTACGAACACAATGAACAACATTTATTAACGTTTCAAGTGTAAGTCATTACACAATATACTCCAATCACAAATATGCTTTAAATATTGTTATATCATACAATTTATGGACCTCCCGTGACACAGAAAGATTCCGATAAATTCTAGATGAAAATAAGAAAAAATCATGCAATAAATATAAATGTAGGTAACGAGCCGAAAAAATTTTCGAGACGAGACAAAAAAAACTCGAGAAACGAGACGTGACAAAAGAACCGTATTTCTCGTCTTATCTTGTTTCGTGGCTACGAGTTTAGTTACTTTTAGAAATTAAATGCAAAAGCATAACTCTTGTAACTTGTTTTAGGAAGTTCATTCATTTTTGTTGCCTTTAAAGAATTCCACAAATACGTACATGCATGTCTCTGCTCCGTCTTTACCGCTTGTGGAATTTTCCAATATCTTTCCAAGGATGGTTTATATACCCACTCCAATTTTCACTTTCTGTTTCGTCCCCTTTTTCTAACTTCACTTCGGGTCAACAGCACAAGCATTCTTCTCTATCTTCGTGGCTTCTTACTTCAAGTTGCTATATTTCTTCTTCTTCTTCTTCTTCTTTTCTTCCTTCTTTCCTTGAAAAATAACCTAAATTTAAGAAGACAGAAAATACATTTAATTTGTTCCCTTCCTTGTTTTGTTTCTTTGTTATTGTTGTTTTCTTTTCCGTTGTTTTATAGTTGAAAATTTTCTCATTTCACGCACAGGTATTTCTTGTCAACAACTATTCACTTTTTATAAACTTTGAAGAGAATTAAATTATTATTGTCAAAAAGAGGCCAATATTCAAAACAAAGAATGCTTGCGACTTTCTTTCCCCATTTTTCCTTCGCATAAGTTGTGTTCAGTATTAAATTTTAAAATAATTTCTATTGAACAACTGAATAAATTCAACAGTATCACTAGTGTAAGGTGGAAAAATAATTTTGATTTGATTTTACTTTAGTTTAGTTTAGTGTAGTTTATAAAGGTAACCAAGAAAGTTATGACGCTTTTTGTGGAGATCTGTGTTCCATTCCCCCTCACACCGTGAGTTTAATGCAAATGGAGATACGGCGATGGGCGGGTAGGTGCGGGTATATCCAACCATCGCCTGCTACGATGATCCAACATACTACCTGGTTGTGGCAGTTCAGTTACACCGTGAACTTGCGTAATTACAGAGTGAACATGGGACCTCCACAGAGCGTCATAAGAGCGTGTATGCTGTACGAGTTGAAACTGGGGTCAAACACCGCTGCAGAGAGGCGGAAGATATGACAGGCCTTTGGCGAGGGCATCGTGATTACGTGGACAATGCAGCGGTAGTTTAGCAAGTTTAAGGACGGTGACGAAACACTCGAAGACGCACCAGGTGCCGACATGTACAAAATAAAGATCTTCAGACAGCAATTGAGGCGAACAGTAGACATGTGAGGAACTGGGACTGTGTGAGGTGGAGAAACCATTCGGCGATATCTCCATCAATTTGGGAAGCACTACAAGTTGGGTCCATGGGTCTCACATGATTTGACTCCGGGCCAGATGGCAACTGGAAGCAGACACCTGTGTTCCCTTGCTGTCTCGTCTGAGGATGGAGCCACTCCTGGATAGGGTGTTGACATGTGACCATAAGCGAGTCCTGTAAGAAGTTCCACGGTGCCGTCATCATTTATTAGCATCCCATGAACCGGTTCTAAAACAGCTGAAACCAGCACTTCACCAGAAGAAGGTCCTCCTCTGTGTTAAGTGGACTGCTCGCGGCATCGTAAATCAAGAACTGCTACCAGCTGGTCAGAGCATCAATGCGATCTGTATTGTCAGCAGTTGAGCCATATTCAAGAAAAACTCAAAACTCTGGAGCCAGCACTTCTGAATCGCAAAAGGGTCCTTCCGTTACAGGAATATGCTAAACACCACGTGGCTAGGATGACCCGGGACATCTTCTACGCCTTGGATGAGAAATACTATTGCATCTACCACACTCTTCGGACATTGCACCATCTGATTATCACCTGTTCCTTTCTTGGACAATCACCTTACAGGATGCCAGTTCAAATCCTTAGTAGACGTGCAAAATGCCTTGATACCTTCTTCGCTTCACGGGCCAGCGAGTTCTACCGCAATGGAATCCATGAGCTTCCAGAAAGTTGGCAGAAGATCATCGATGTTGATGGGGACTTTTTTGATCTTCCAGGTACGCCTTAGGTGATATATCGATGTTCGAAGGTGCTGGGTGGAAAAAGCGACAGAACTTTCTTGGTTACCTTTATAGTTTAATGTAGTTTAGTGTAGTTTAATTTAATGTAGTATAGCATAGTGTAATTTAGTTTAATGTAGTTTAATTTAGTAGTCTAGTGCATGTGTTTTAGTTTAGTGTAATGTAGTTTAGCTTAGTCTCCCTTTCAGCAGCAAGGCTATAGGAGACCTACTGCTTAACGTGGGATACAGACCGCATGAGCTCCCGTCGTGAATCGAGCCCAGGTTTCCCACGCCAAAGGCGCGTACGGCAACCACGTAGCCGCGAGGGAGCTCGGCGTAAAAAGAACTTCAAGGATTATACATACACCAATTCATAGGTCCCATTAAGCTGAACAATGTGAAATAGATTAATGGAAATTTTCAAGCGTAGTGATCGCGAAAAAAGTTTTTTTTGTTGTTGTTTTTGTAAATCTAAAAAATGATTTTGTACCAAAATTACAGCAATTAACATATAATTTTTACTGAGATATAATCTCATTCAGCGTTTCATTGTGACAAAAGACTACAGTACATAGTATAGTTAATGATATATAGGTAAAGACTCCTAGATTTTCAGACTAAATAAGCGAAATATCCATGAACATTTACACTAAAAACCAGGACACAGTATTAAAATTTACAGTATGGCCATAGTCATGTTCTTGAGTTTTTGTTGAAACATCTACTTAACAAACCCTATGGCCTACGTGACGCAGAGGTTCAATATCACATTCATAAAAGCTCTCCACTGACTTCTGTTGCTAGCCAACTAGATCAAATATCTACTTTGTATTCCTATTTTTGCAAGGTTCATCTTAATATTGTCCCCCATCTGTTCCTAGATATTTCTAATGGCCTTTTTCCGTTTGACTTTCCAGTTGAAATATTGAAAGTGTTTCTGCGTTCTTCCACTCTAGCTACATGATCTGCCCACGTAACCCTCCGAGACTTGATGACCCAAACAACGTTTTGTAAACAGTAATAATTGAAGCGCTTAAAGGATGAAAGTGTTATGTTACATTTTTCGAAACATTAAATTCTGACAGTTCATGGATGTGTTGTATGTTAGTCATGCTACAAAATCACATCATTTAGTGAATCCTTGTCTGAGTGAAGATATTTAAAAACGGGAAGAGTGTATGTTAACAGACATTGTTGTGAAAGTCAATTTTTTCCGAAACGTACAATTTATTACGTATCACCTTTATCCCCTAACCGCTTCAATTATGCATTTTGTCGTTAAGAAGTTTCCACCAATTTTCATTTCCGTTCCTCTTGAGTCAAAATATTTACCTCAGGATTTTATCAACACTCTGCGTTCTTCCCTGAAAGTAAGTGATCATGTTTCTGAACCATACAGCACAACAGGTCAGAATTCATTAAACAATAGATTAACACTTACCAAAAGTGGGTGACAGAGAGTAGAGTATCCGTATTACGAGAATGATATTAACTTGTGTTTTAAAGAAGTGTCGCCGGGGTACTTGGAGTTTTCAATAATTTGGGGGGGACACATTATGTAAATCTGAGCAGTCCCGGTTAAACCAGCACTCTGGGAACACTAATTCAAAGTTATCGTGAACTCTTAAATTTTAATTTCTGTGTAACTAAAATATTGACCAAAGATGAAGCGCATAGCACTTCGGAGATCACATCGAACTGCACCAAATGATATTCTTAACGATAACGTATGACAGACAATTTTCGTGAAAATAGATAAAAATATTTTTTTATAGTGCTGAAAAGTGTGATGATTATTGTCAATAATAACCAACATCTTTTATCCTGCTGGTTACATATTCTTTATTTGTTTATGGTCTATATGAAAGTAAAAAAAAAAGAAAAAGAAAAGAAAAAGAAAAAGAAAGACACATCTTATCTACTGTTCTTTGTCTACCTCTAACAGTGACACAGATACTCTTAACAGTTTTAAACATATTGCTAGCAAAACATCTGAAAATATAGTGTTTATTGATAGAGAAGATAAGTTTAATACTTATAAAATTGGAATAATGATCATTTATAATAACTATTATAACGATTCCAAAATGGAAAGAATCAATGTTAAACTATACAGTTCATGACTCAGGTAGGCTAAGGGTTCCTCATCTACAATATATACCTTACTTACAATTATTTACTTTTCCTAACATTCCGGTCAAGAATCCTGATGCTAAACCAATTCTGTCTTTGAATTCACAGAATGACGTCTCAAACATCGCTGTGTTCGAACGATGCCAAATCCATGAGTAATTTTGTTAATTGTAGTTTTATTCATTGGATTTGCAACAAGCCCTCACAATACTCTTTGGAGAATCATCTAACAGGAAGTGCGAAGTCATAGGAACGTACCATTCTAACTATGCCTTCAAGCAAGACAATCTTGATAGAAGCTACTACAACCAAGCTTCAAGACAGTGTCGGAATGTGACGTCGTATCTCATAGCACTGTGCTGAGATTATGAAGAAACACTCGTTTAGTAGGTAAGTGCAGTAAATTTATTACTATGGCGCTACATTCCTCCACTCTGTCCTGAAGCTTGAAGGAATGGCTATAGTAACTTTCTTCAACTTTGCTTCACCTGAGTGCGTTCTTATAATAGTACGTAGCTATGAGTTGGCATGTTTTACTAGATGAGTCTCCAAAGAGCACTGTAGGGGTTTCTTGTAGATAAGGGAAGTTAAGCCGTGCAATCTATCAATTTGGAAAATACTCTTCAGCCTGGAGCGGCCTACCATGGCAAAATAGACAGAAGCTCCATCAACCTGATACCATACAGCTGTGGATCCAGTCAATTTTTATCATCTAAAGAGTATGGTATTAGATAACATGATCATTAAAAAAACAGTACAAAAAAGGACGTAACAGGTTTTATGTAGTGATTTAATTGAATTAAAATATTTACATGCACGGCTATAAAGCATATGGCTCACGAGCCAATTGTTACTGAACTGTATCACACCTAAGACAAATATTTACCAAAACAACATTCTGGTGTGTTCCGGTCCAACTAAATCACTGGTTCTAGTTTTATGTCATGCAATATCCGTATTGTTAAGAAAGATGAGTTTCACTAATCTCTCTGGAAAAAAGATTTTCTTTCTGGTCAGAAAAGTCCTTTGATTCAAATTCCGATAAATCACACCCATGAAACTTTATTGTATTTTAAACATGGATGGATACACAAAATCCAACAATCGTGTAAAAGTGTCCAGTTATTTTGAATACTCAATATCACTAACACTGCTTGGATGCTAGATAAGGATTTCATATCCATTAGGATATGTGTATTATATTAGGATGTTGTATTACAGAAGTTCCTCTTTGTTAATCTGTTTAGCTCTCGTATAGAAAAAGAAACAATTCACATATTATCTTATGTCATAATAGAACTGATAGAAGTCTATCGTAACAAGTTATTGAGTTTTTTTTCCCTAATAATTAGATCATTAGAATACGAAGAGATTGTCATATGCTTAATGAAGTTAATTTGTACGGTGCAAAGGTTACCATTAATTATACCTATAATCTATGGTAAATAAAAACTTCGTGCGCTATTAAACCTACAGTAAATTAGTCGAAACTTTGGATTTTGTAGTTTTACAGAGTCAATGAAAACAAAGTTTAAATCAGAGGTTTTTTTTTTTTTAAGTTCATTAATTACAAGGAAGGTTCCGTTACCAAGAGAACTCTTTTGCATGGTTAAAATTAATATTGTTACAAATCTGTACCATACACTAAATTTAGTCTGGAACAATTTAATGTCATTATAATTGCTGCCACATAAAAGAAATTATACTCAATAGCGTCACTTTGTACCGGTATCTGTTGAAAATATTTCCTTAAATTTGAGAAGTGTTTTCTTTACTTATATACCTAGGAAATTTTTACTTACTAGTAAAACTTACGCACAGCCGCTGAAAGAACAGAGTAGCGTAAAAAAAAAAAAAAAAAAAAAAAAAAGCCTTCACTGGAATGCGTACACATCGAGAATTCACATATTTGAACATCCATAATAAATTAAATTATATAAAGTTAGGGATACCGTTGTTCACTAGTTCGTCTGTTAATTGCATATAAAATAGATGTTATTTACGTACGAACTAGTATAATACTTTGTAAAATTCTCACAATAGTGTCACTTTATTCATTACCCAGTAACTTATTCGTATATGAATTTTATTCCAAAATATTCAGTGGGGGAATTTCCCCCATCGCCTTAGGATTTCGCATCCTATATCTACGGCCAAACTTGGTATTGAATTGAGTTGAATTGGAAAAATGCTTTATTCAAGCATATTGCTGCTCTACCAACATTGAGTTATACAAATACATTCAGTACGGAACGAAACGGAGTTAGGAAAGTAAACATTTACAAGACATTTGCAAACCTGTTGTCTTCTGTAATTAAAGTTGCATATCTTTTAATGGAACGATGGTGAAGCTTAGTGCGAAGCACTATACAGTAAGAAAAATACAGATTTACAAATATTAAGTTTCAAAGTCGGTTACTTCACCAACATTATCACAATTAATTTGTAATAAAAATATGCTTAAATAGTTGCGATGATGGTGGTGAGAAATGGTACAATGCAAGACGAGTATACAAGTAGAAAAGGTCTAGGTACAGAGTATAGAATTGTTATCCATATAATTGATAAACGTAATAAGTAAAAGTAGACCAAGGCACAGATTATAAAACTAAACAAATGGATTAGTCAAGTAATTTTGTCATTTGCAGTTGCAACGAAAGCACAAGGTTCCAGAAATTGGGGATATAATAGCTCAGTGGTAGAAAGTTCTCCTCTGGTGCGTGGTGTCCCTGGTTGGACCCCAAGCCATGTGAGTTTGTGGTGAACAACATTGTGTCTGTGTGTTTTGTCGAGGTTCGCCCGCTTGCTCCCATATTCCATCATTTTTTTTCATAATCATTCATTTCATTGACCATTTGTTTCTTCCAGATTACTATGGAACTCAAAACTACAGATTTCATTTTATTTCAGGATCATAAAGAAATCTACTCTTATAAATATAAAAATGAAAGTGAAGTTCGGGCCTGGAATAGCTTTTACCATTTCACTTTGACGATAGAACTTAGAGGAGCGGGAGTATGACCGATATCAGTGTCGAATCCATAATTTGCGGAGTCGCTGAGATAAACAATGATACTGATGCCGTTTAAATCCCAATTCAGCCCCGCAACTTGGAAGAGGAGGAGGATATACACTATGTGATCAAAAGTATCTGGACACCTGGCTGAAAATGACTTACAAGTTCGTGGCGCCCTCCATCGGTACTGCTGGAATTCAATATGGCGTTCAAGCACCCTTAGCCTTGATGACAGCTTCCACTCTCGCAGGCATACTTTCAATTAGGTGCTGGAACGTTTTTTGGGGAATGGCAGCCCATTCTTCACGGAGTGCTGAACTGAGGAGAGGTATCGATGTAGGTCGGTGAGGCCTGGCACGAAGTTGGCGTTCCGAAACATCCCAAAGGTGTTCTATAGGATAGAAGTCAGAACTCTGTGCAGGCCAGTCCATTACAGGAATATTATGGTCGTGTAACCACTCCGCCACAGGAAGTACAGTATGAACAGGTGCTCGATCGTTCTGAAAGATGCAATCGCCATCCCTGAATTGCTCTTCAACACTGGGAAGCAAGAAGGTGCTTAAAACATCAACGTAGGCCTGCGCTGTGAGAGTGCCACGCAAAACCACAAGGGGTGCAAGCCCCCTCCAAGAAAAACACGACCACACCATAACACCACCACCTCTGAATTTTACTGTTGGTACTACACACGCTGACAGATGACGTTCACTGAGCATTCGCCATACCCACAACCTGCCATCAGATCGCCACATTGTGTACCGTGATTCGTCACTCCACACAACGTTTTTCCTCTGTTCAATCGTTCAATGTTTACGCTCCTTACACCAAGCGAGGCGTCGTTTGGCATTTACCTGTGTGCTGTGTGGCTTATGAGCAGCCGCTCGACCATGAAATCCAAGTTTTCTCACCTCATGCCTAACTGTCATAGTACTTGGAGTGGATCCTGATGCAGTTTGGAATTCCTGTATGATGGTCTGGATAGATGTCTGCCTATTACACTTTACGACCCTCTTCAACTGTCGGCGGTCTCTGTCAGTCAACAGACGAGGTCGGCCTGTACGCTTTTTTGCTGTACGTGTCCCTTCAAGTTTTCACTTCACTATCACATCAGACACAGTGGACCTAGGGATGTTTAGGATTGTGAAAATCTCGCGTACAGACTTCTGACAGAAGTGACACCCAATCCCTTGACTGACCACGTTCGAAGTCCGTGAGTTCCGCTGAGCGCCCCATTCTACTTTCTCACGATGTCTAATGACTACTGAGGTCGCTGATAATGAGTACCTGGCAGTAGGTAGCAGCACAATGCATCTAATATGAAAAACGTGTTTGACCACATAGTGTATATATGTAATTGAAAATGACCAATATTAGTGTCGAATTCATAGTTTTGGGGGTCCCTAAGTTGATTGGTGGCAGTTTTAGTACCCTTCATGTCCAAAATGAAACGTATTCTCCCCGTGCGAAGAAAGAACATTTTGCTAGTAGTATAGAAATCAGAAATAGGTTGAATACGGGGTCGATTATTTGGTTTGATTACACATTACCCAACTACAACTAGAGGTTATTGTAGCCCTACTGTTGGTCTAGTGGTGCCCTCTTCGCTGGTCTAGTAGTTAAGTGCATCTTTTCTGTACGAAGTCCCGGGTTCCCAGGGCTCCGAGGTGGGAAAGCATTTGTAATTTTAACTATCCTCGATGTTTGTATTTTCGTGTCCCTGCCGTTATTAATTACTGGATAAACGAGTTAAAGGAAGCAAAAATGAGTTAACAAGTAAAATATGGTAAATAGGTACTTAAGTTACTGAGGTATGTTCGGTAAATCAATTAACTTTCTTTTTTTAAAAAAAAAGTGGCTAAAGCGTGAGGCTTTGTGTACGTGGTCCCGGATTCGATGCCCGGTGGGAGTGCAGAAAAAATAATATCATAATAATTTATTTCCATTAACCATTTATCTCCTAAAAGGTACAACCGAGGAGGTTAAACTAACATTTCATTTCTTCATTTTTAGAAGTAGGCTAGTTCTGGATCGTAACGCCACAGTGTTTAGTTTATGAATGCAAATTAAAAGCTGGGTTAAATTAATGATGTCATGACTTCCTAACAATCCATTTCTATTAAAACACCAACGTTGTGTCAAACAAAATTATTTCTACAAAATGTCTCCGTGTCCAAAAGAAGAATATCTTCATTGTTAAAATGCTACAATTCCTCTCATTTTTTTTTTTCTCTCTCTCTCTCTCTCTCTCTCTCTCTCACACACTTTCTCTTTGTAGTTGTGCTTCATGCTAATTATTGTCTCCTACTAGAATTAATCGTCCAGTGAAACTTGGTCTCCAAAAGTTCCCAGCCGCCAACTGGTTTAACGGACATTTTGCTCACAGGAGGCGTCAGACTGGTGGGCCTCTCGCCCGAAATCAATATCTAGGTACATACAAACAACTGCCCAAAAAAAAACCACTACAGGTTCCTCTCATGTACCCAATAACTTCTTCGATGGAGCTGGCAAATGCATATAGATTAGACGTAGACAACGAATTCAAACTGGCTTGCGCGCGCACACAAAAGTATTATACTTTGTAACTGATTTCATGGATTTTCGTAATAATAGAAAAAAAGTATATCCAAAACCATTCCCATTATTTATATTCTCCCTCTTTCAATAGAAAACCCAAGGTCAATGTCAAATTTCATTATAAGAACAGATAATAATACCCGACTTTGTATGTACGAGGGGCTTCCATTAGTGGAGTCATCAGGCTCTTTTAGTAAAGAGTTAAGCGCTCACACACTGACTTGAAATGCCCGGATATTATAATAACCAAGATTTAATATGTGTTGATTGGTATTCATGAAACAAAGTCGTATGAGCACAAAAATAAAGGATCTTTATTTGTAAATGATTTTTTTAAATATCAAAAGTGTTAAATCGAACCAATTGGCAGAGATATTAAGTTTGAATTAATGTTACTAGTTGTTGTGGTCAAGTCTTTGGGCTCGCTGTATCGACACAATGGGCCTTATGCAGAGACGTTCTGACGCGTGATTGGTCCCATACTAAAGAGTTCGAATAACATATGTTTCCTGCAGTAGTCAGGCCTTTAGTATGACTCTAATCGTATTCAAAGCGACTCTGCATAAGGCCCAATAGTATTAAGGCTGTAAACTGCCTACATGGTAGCGACATCTATTGCCACCAGGCAAGTAGCACAGGTATCGATACCTATTAACGCTACTGTCAGGAATGAGCATTACGCAAGGACTGGCATGTTTTGCTTCTAAAATAAATATTATTTAGAGAGAGAATTGAGAATTGTTATGTGCGATATCCTGAACATGAACTAAAGTAATAATTCTAATTTGGATGAAATTTAACTTACGCACTGAATTTTATTTGACGTAGCCGGTAATAGTGTTCGATATGTGATTATCATTTTGAGCGTCTATTGCAATGGTCTGTAACGTTATAGTGTTCTGCTTTCCTTCTCACAAGGTACATTCGCTATGTCCCCTCGGGGTTCTTGTAACATTGATTCAAATGCAAAATTCTCCGCGGTCCAATTTGTATTTTACTAATTTTAGCGGCCCATACGGGTAATTTGCATATTTATGGGCTTTCATATATCCGAATCAGCTATATATTAAGATGCTAAGTTTATATGTTTGTCTCCCAAAAAAAGTTTATATGTTTATCTCCAAAGAAAAGTTTATGTTTGTCTCCAATCGTTTCGACAAAAGATCTCGAAAACTACAAGTGCTAGAAACGTGCCGTTTTCGCTGGTCGACTCCAAATTTTGTGTAGATTGTCCAGTTGTAATCGAATATTTAAAAAACCTGGCCGTTGTTTCTTTATTACACTTTTTATTGTTACACTGGAAATGTTGAAATTTTAAAAAAGTAAAGCACCATATCCTATGAGTTATACATTCCAACACAACATGGTTGTGTATAGAGATTGCATATTCCTCAGGCGTTTGTTTCATGGCCAAATGATAAAGAAAAACGAAGGATATCCATTTCTCCAGTTTAAGATGAATCTTTATTGTTTGAAGTGTTTTGCCCAAAGAACGAAATATATCACTGATATTATAATTAATTATATATGTAATGTATTTGCTTATTACATTCTTCATGCAAGAAGAAAGAAAACATTGATCATACACGAATTAGAAACTCTAACCGGAAGTAGGCTCGGTCTTGGAAGCGGTGCTAGATATTGAAAAAAAAATAATCGAATAATCTCCCCCTTTATGGTATCTCTTGCCGATTTTTATCAAGACGTTACTTTTAGAAAATTTTTATTAAGTTCAACAAGAAATAAATTCTTCTTAAAAGGAGAGAAATTGTTAATGCAATTATGTATCTGCTTTTACCACATAATGAAAAAACCTTTTACTACATACAAATCAGAAAGTAATACAAAAATATCCTTCCCTTGTATTTAGAAATAAGATAGTAGACATATTATGACAAATCACACAGTAATATAAATTGCCTGACTTATGAAGGCAGAGTACAGTTACTGGCAGTTTATGAAAGTAAAACGGTGTCATTTAACGTGATGTTGAAATATTTTAGGTGTTCAACGAAGCTTAATGAAATCCGTCGTTAATCTATTATTCATTCCACTTAAGCTCAAAGACAATCAAAACAAATTCCCTTACTCCCAACCAATTTACCAATTACGAAAAGGAGAAAGAAGGTCGTTGAACTTTCAGGGAGGGAAACTTCTTGTGAGAGACAGTATCAAGTAAAAATCTAAATGTTCACTTCTCAGCAATTCGCTGAGAAGACATTGCTGCTATTACTAGCCACTCCTGCTGCTAATGTTAACTAATTATATTTAATTTGCAATTTTACTAATCTTTTTAAATTGAATTTCTAGAAATAAAAACTCATTCGTTATCGTTATAGAGTTAATTTTTAAAATTCTTTCATTAAATGAGTATGAGGAGGTTGTGAAGCGAGCCAATCCTATCGAGATTCTACCTTTTTCTATTGGGTAATCGAATACGTAGAATAGCCTATCGTAAAACAAGTAAAATAGCCTATCGTATGATTTTACCGTATTATAAATAGTGTCATTCTGTACACTGTAAATTTCTCTTTACAACAAATTCTAATATAAACGAGGGGGTGCGGTGGCTCAGTGCTAGAGTGTTCAACTCCGGTGCTTGGGGTCCCTGGTTCGATCCCAGCTCACGGCGTGTGGACTTTGTGGTGGACAAACACCGTGCTCGTGGGTTTTCTCGGGGTTCTCCCGTTTCCTCCCACTTTCATCACTCCACCATTTCATTCATTTATCATCATCACCGTCTCCTTTAGCCTAACCGGCATAACCGTTGGACGTAAAACTTAAAGATTTCATTTTTTTTTAAATATATACGATTAAATCATAGCACATTATATTTAAGGTTTAGTAAAGTGAGTATTCATGACTTTCAGTTAAAATAAAAGTTTAGCTATTTTAAAAAAAAAAACATTGGTTTATTAGAGCCAGGGGCGGACCAAAGCAAAATTTTCACCCGGTGAAAGTGACTTTTTGGCATCCCCCCTAATCCTATCCTATATTTTATATTTTATTACAGTGATTTTAATATTTTACACCCATTTTTCAAAAAGCAAAAGATAATACTCAAACATGGCATACACGGTGTAGGTATATTTAATACTTAAAAATACATATTACATTGTATTTTGTTATTATTATTTATGTACCGATATGTATTATTAAAAACAATCGAATAAAATTTATTGAATACTACTAATGATGACATGATTACTGCTATATTGTAAATTGTTTTCTTATAACATCAGGAGTCATTCTACTATATATCCGACTACATAACAATCTATTCTAATGACGTAAAGTACCAATAAATACATTTTACATATAGGGATGCGCACAAGTCGAGTCGAGTCGAGATTTAAGCCTGTCTCGACTCGTGTCTCGACTCGTGTCTCGACTCGAAAATATGTTCCTGTCTCGACTCGACAGTCTCTGTCTCAACTCGACTCGAATTCGAGTCGAGACAAAGTATACAAGTTAAAATATACGCACACATCAGCCAGACTATTATGACTACCTACCTAATTGTCAGTATGTCGACCTTTGGCACGGATAACAACGGCGACACGTCTTGCCATGCACGCAATGATCCTTGGTAGATCGCTGGAGAGAGTTGATACCACATATGCACGCAATGATCCTTGGTAGGTCGCTGGAGAGAGTTGATACCACATATGCACACACAGGTCACCTAATTCCCATAAATTCCGGGGAAGGGGCGATGCGCCCTGACGTCACGTTCAATCACATCCCAGATGTGTTCGATTCGGTTCAGATCCGGCGAGTTGGGGGGCCAGCACATCACTTGGAACTCGCTTCTGCGTTCCTCGAACCACTCCATCACACTCCTGGCTTTGTGATATGGTGCATTATTTTGTCGAAAAATGCCACTATCGTTGGGAAACATGGTTATCATGAAGGGGTGTGCGTAATCTGCAAGCAGTTTGCGATACGCCTCGGCCGCCATGGTGCCTTGCTCGAGCTCCACTAGACACATGGATGCTCACGTAATGTTCCACAGATAATAATTAAGCCGCAGCCAGTTGGTCTCCGCCCCGCAGTACAGGTGTCAAGGAGCTGTTCCCTTGGAATACGACGGATTCGCACCAACCCATCGTCATAATGAAGAAGTTATCGGGATTCATCAGACAATACAACGCTCTGACACTATACCAAGGTCCAGTGGCGATGGTCACGTATTCATTTTAGTCGTACTTGCCGATATCGTGGTGTTAACATTCGCACATGAATGGGTCGTCGGCTGCGGAGGCCCATGGTTAGGATTGTTCGGTGCACTGTGTTCAGACTAGTGTTGTGAAGGCCTGGGAAAAAAACGGAAATTTTGGGTTCAAAAAACAGTTTTTATGGTTTTATCGAACTTGGAAAAACGGAAAATTTGGATAAAATTGAAATTTTCGAATATTTTGTTATATTATGCTTTCAAAATTGAAACTAATTTGTATTTACTAGTTTGGAGTTAAGATAATTGGGTACTTATGTTTCTTGTATTAGAATGGGGAAATTTTGTGCACAACTCATCCAAACACTTCAAAGTTAGCACCGTGATAGAATGGAGTTATGGATACAAAACAAACTAAAATATAATCCTAGTTAGCTTAATTAGTATAGACGCATTAAAATTACCTTGAGCAATCGTATGAAATTCCCCTTTGATGGCAGGGAAGTGTTAAAATAACGGAGACAGAATCATTTTAGTTAATATGTCAAATCAAACATACACTATGCGATCAAAACTATTCGGACACCTGGCTGAAAATGACCTACAAGTTCATGGTGCCCTCCATCGGTACTGCTGGAATTAAATATGGTGTTGGCCCACCCTTAGCCTTGATGACAGCTTCCACTCTCGCAGGCATACTTTCAATCAGGTGCTGGAAGGTTTCTTGGGGAATGGCAGCCCATTCTTCACGGAGTGCTGAAATGAGGAGAGATATCGATGTAGGTCGGTGAGGCCTGGCACGAAGTCGGTGTTCCCAAAACATCCCAAAGGTGTACTATAGGATTCAAGTCAGGACTCTGTGCAGGCCAGTTCATTACAAGGATGTTATGGTCGTGTAACTACTCCGCCACAGGCTGTGTAGTATGAACACGTGCTCGATCGTGTTGAAAGATGCAATCGCCATCCCCGAATTGCTCTTCAATAGTGGGAAGCAAGAAAGTGCTTAAAACATCAACGTAGGCCTGCGTTGTGAGAATGCCACGCAAAACAACAATTGGTGCAAGCCCCCTCCAAGAAAAACACGACCACATCATAACACCACCACCTCCGAATTTTACTGTTGGTACTACACACGCTGACAGACGAAGTTCATCAGGCATTCGTCATACCCACACCCTGCCATCGGATCGCCACATTGTGTACCGTGATTCGTCACTCCACACAACGTTTTCCCACTGTTCAATCGTCCAATTTTTACGCTTCTTACATAAAGTGAGGCGTCGTTTGGCATTTACCTGGGTGATGTGTGGCTTATGAGTAGCCGCTCGACCATGAAATCCAAGTTTTCTCACCTCATGCCTAACTGTCATAGTACTTGGAGTGGATTCTGATGCAGTTTGGAATTCCTGTGTGATGGCCTGGATAGATGTCTGCCTATTACGCTTACGACCCTTCTCCAACTGTCGGCGGTCTCTGTCAGTCAACAGACGAGATCGGCCTGTACGCTTTCGTGCTGTACGTGTGCCCTCACGTTTCCACTTCACTATCACATCAGACACAGTGGGCCTAGGGATGTTTAGGAGTGTGGAAATCTCGAGTACAAACTTATGACAGAAGTGACACCCAATCACCTGACTGACCACGTTCGAAGTCCGTGAGTTCCGCGGAGCGCCCCATTCTGCTTTCTCACGATGTCTAATGACTACTGAGGTCGCTGATAATGAGTACCTGGCAGTAGGTCGCAGCACAATACATATAATATGAAAAAGTTATGTTTTTCGGGGTGTCTGGATACTTTTGATCACATAGTGTATATTTTATAGAGATGTCTTCCTTGTTCTATGTAAAATTTCCGGAAATTTTGAATCAATTTTTCGGAAATATCATTTGTTCGGAAATATTGGCAAAAACAGGAAAATATAGTTTAAAAACTATTTCTTGGCCTGATGCTAGTCATCTTACTTGCTGTAACGTGTCTGCAGCATATACAGTAGGAAGTCGAAAATCCGAACTAATTGGGACCACAGGTAGTTCGGATTTTCAAATTGTTCGGATTTTCGAAAATGACCAAGAAAATGCCATTTAGGCTTACATATACTGTACTGTATGTTCTTCTATCGATACAGTGGTTATTCAGTACATACAGTAATTACAATACCGTACGTAAGGCTACTTACATTTAATGTTTCTGAAGAACCTGCTCGTACACTAAATTACACTGATCTTTTAAGTCACACTTAAAACTTATAGGCCTAAGAGAAAACAAAAAATGAAAATATGTATGACAAACACTTACGGATGAATGAACTTTTGTAAAAACACTGACTTCACACAACGTCGACGGACACACTATTGTTTGTTTGTCGCTAGCGTTATATTAAGACAAAATGTA
Organism: Thermobia domestica; assembly: GCF_964235325.1. Lineage (NCBI taxonomy): Eukaryota > Metazoa > Arthropoda > Insecta > Zygentoma > Lepismatidae > Thermobia > Thermobia domestica. The sequence goes on from NC_137464.1 coordinate 66,976,179, forward strand.
AAAAGCTTCTAGAAACCGCGTTCGGATTATAGACGTCCTGCTGTATATACAATGTATTTCGCTAACAGAAAAATACTAAAAGCAACAGGATTTAATTGTACTTTTTAGTTTTGTGATTTCTGGTAAAAGTCTTCTTTATTCTTTGTATATTTTTCGAATAACTCAAAAAGAAAGATGATCTTATTTACATACACACACATATACCGCACAAGTGAGTAAATTTAAGCAGCGAGAAATATATTAAAGGGTTGGGTATGTGAAACTTCCGTTCGTTATTATCACAGAGTAGCAGAATACCCGTTCTCCGCAAGGGGATAATACGTTTCATTTTGGACACAAAGGGCACCAAAACTGTCACCAATAAACTTATGGATGCCCAAAACTATGAATTCGACATTAATATCGGTAATTTTCAATTACCTTTACATGTCACCATCCCCCCTTAGAGTACTAATGGGACTGAAATTAGATTTAAACGGTCGGAAGTGTCACTGTTCGTCTCAGCGACCCCAAAAACTATCGATTCGACACTAATATCGGTCATTTTCAATAATTTTTATATATCTTCTCTCTCCTCCAAGTTGTGGGGACGAATTTGGATTTAAACGGCATCGGAAGTGTCACTGTTTATTTCTGCGACCCCAAAACTATGAATTCGACACTAATATCTGTCATTTCCCCCCTCTTCCCTTCCCTCAAGTTGTACCTTCAAAGTGAAATAATAAAAACCATTCCGAACCTCATCTATGTTGAAAATTTTATCGAGACCGGTAAAATTTCCAAAAATTTTGAAGCCATTAATAAAAAAAAATAATTTGTTTGGAAATATTAGCAAAAACCGGAAAGTATAATTTAAAAACTTTCTTCGTCTGATGCTAATAATCTTACTTGCTGTAATAAGTTTCCAGCATTCTACAATATATTTTGCTAACAGGAAAAATACTTGAAGCAACAGGTTTTAATTTTATTTTTTTAGTTTGCAGATTTCTGGTAAAATCCTCTCTCTTTATTATTTGTATGTTTTTCGAATAACTCAAAAAGAGAGATGATCTTATTTACATATACACACATATACCGCACAAGTGAGTAAATTTGAGAAGCGAGAAATATATTAAAGGGATATGTGAAACTTCCGTTCGTTATTATTACAGACTAGCCGAATAGCTTGCACGGTGAGAATACGTTTCATTTTAGCTATAAAGAGCACCAAAACTGTCACCAATGAACTTATCGAGCCCCAAAACTATGAATTCGACACTAATGTCTTAAATTTTCAATTACCTTTACCTGTTCCCGTCCCTCCTTAGGAGTACTAATGGGACTGAATTGGTGGATTTAAACAGCATCTTCGATTCATCTCAGGGACCCCGAAAAGTATGGATTCGACCGCCATTTTCGATCATGTATATATATATATAGTGTTTTTTACTTTCACAATGGTTAAAAAGTTGGAAAGTTGGTTACATACCTTCCAGGGTAATAATAATAATAATAATAATAATAATAATAATAATAATAATAATTCCTTGTCAATTTCGAAAAGTTACTGTATTTTTTTGTCATATCTGGAGATAACTACTCAACGTTTCTCTACACACTGCACTTTTATACGCACGTTTAAGATCCAATTAAAATTTTCATAATTCGAAAATATTTACAGCTTTCTTGTCTGCCACATCACACAACAAATCACACGACCAACTAAATGAAAGATACTTCATTGCTGAAAATCCATCCCATGACGTTTTAGTGTCCCCGAAACCGAAGTCGCTTGCAAAATATTAAGATTCACATGATCTCTTGAGCCGCTGTGGTCGGAACTTCAATCTTTTCCACCTGTTATTGAGCACAAACTCGAGAGCGACGACGGGTTAAGTTGCTTCCCAATGCGAAAAAAACAACCTAATATTTTATGCAGAAAGCTTGGTTTAGTGTCCGCAAGTAAAAAAAAGTGAGCGGGCTTCGTTATCTAAAGGAGTTTCTGCCAAAGCATACAAAGAAACAATAGGACAATAGTTTCGATAATATTTATGTGGTCCTTCGGTAGGCCACACATTCTGTAAGAAGCTAAATCCTAAATTGTAAAATTGGTAGGAAGAAAGGGTAGTTTGGATTGCACCCGTGGCCAAAACAAAAGACTCGTAGCCGGTTGTATAGATAATTTTCTAGTATTTCTGCATCTTGAATGCACATTTCTATTTACTGAATGCCCATGTCGTGTATGCATTATATATATATATATATATATATATATATATATATATATATATATATATATATATATGTGTGTGTGTGTGTGTGTGTGTGTGTGTGTGTGTGTGTATGTGTGTGTGTGTGTGTGTGTGAGAAAGAGAGAGTTTGACTTGCTCACCGTCCACTTTTGCCTTATTGCTTTATTTATCTCCGGAATCCAACCCTCAACTTTCCTTCTCTAATGGCCATTGAATTAGCGACAGACAAATATATTAGGATTATTTTGTTGAGAGACGTCAGTCTTTTCAGGAAAAAAAATCTGGTCGGTCCAGATCCTTTATGGTTTATATTACCATATATTATATTATAAAAAAGGAATGAACAAAGGGAAGCTCGAGGATATACCAGCGAGAGAAAGATCCCTGAATATTATTTACTGGCTTCAAGAACGAACAAAGATTTGTAGCTCTTTCTCCAGAAAAACGAAAACAAACAAAAAAAAAACTCTGATTTGCAATATACCTATACATTTACTATTTGGTATTTTTTAAAGTTTCTTTTCAACCCATTTTTAAGACAGGAAAGGAAATATTCCGCTACCATTAAGATGTGCCGGTATGCTGTACCTTTGTGTGCCGCCATATATATATATATATATTCTCCCACTTCCGCCAAGTTGTGGGGCTCAATTTTGATTTAAACGACATCGGAAGTGTCACTGTTAAAGCGACCTCGAAAATTATGGAATCGGCACTAATATCTGTCATATTCCCCTCTCCCCTTCCCTCAAGTTGCACCTTTAAGGTGAAATGATAAAAACTATCCCGAACCTCGTCTATGTTGAAAATTTTATCGAGAACATTCTGATGATTCAAGGGTTATTAAGTTTGAAACATAGTCACTTTCATTTTGATTGTAATATATTATCTGTCACACTATAAAACATGTATTTGTTTACATACAGGATTTAGTACATAAAGTTTATATAAATGTCTATATTAAATAATAGTAATTATATGTTTTAGGCATGAATATTAGTGGAATTTGCCTACTGCTCTTTCTCTTAAGAAGTAATTTGGTTAAAATTAAATAAACTTTACCAGACCAAAGAGCATATTGAGAACCCAGTTTCATTCAAGAGACCTATTTCTTGCAACAGAACACTTTATGTTGGTTGGCTTGTATGTAACTGTAATTAATGTATGTAACTGTAACTGTTAGTTCTGTAATTAATGTACATCCACGAATAAACGACATAACAGAAATAAGTACAGACTATTAATTTTCAACTAGCTGAACCTGCGCTCTCTACACAGCGCATCATTCACATATAAGCATGAATCTCCTTGTCATTCGTCATATCTGTACATGTCCCTTTACAGATAGAAGTGAAGGACGCCTTCATAAAAATCGGCAAGGGGTATCATAAAGGTGATTTTTTTCTTTATTTGTTTAATATCTCGCACCGTTTGGAAGATTTGAGCTCACTTGTGGTTGGAATTTCTAATTCATATATGACCAGTGTTTTCTTTCTTTTTGCATGCATTATGTAATAAGTAAATAAATTACACACACAATTAATTACGTCAGTGATATACGGAGTTCATTGGAGAAAAACTCTCCAAACAATGTAGATCCATCTTAGACTGGAGAAATGGTTATACTTCGTTTTCTTATCCTTTGGCCATGAAACAAACACTTGAGAGATATACAGCCCCTATATACAACTATGTGATGTTGGAATATATAACTCGTAGTGTATGATGCTTTACTTTTTCAAAAATTTCAGTACTTCCAGTGTACCCCTAAAATTTTAATAAAGAACTAATGACCAATGTTTTTTTTTTTTAATATATATTCACTAGAACTGAACAATTTACACAAAATTTAGAATCGACCAATGAAAACGGAACGTTTCTAGCACTTGTGGGTTCAAGATCTCATTGTCGAAAGGATTGGAGACAAACATATAAACTTTTCTGTGGGGACAAATAAACATATACGCGTAAATCTAGTATTTTAATACATATAATAATTGGAATAATTTTATTTTCAAGTGGTATTTTTTTAATATCCGCAATATTTGAAGTTTTTGAATTTATATTTTTGAGGCGCTTGAAAAAAACAGGATATCATTACTAGCAAAATTAACCTAATACAAACATTTAAAAAATTTTTCAATGTTTTCAATTTTTCCGGAAAGAAATCGAAAAAAAAAACTTTTTACCAACAGGTTCAAAATTTCCGAAAATTTTACAACACTAATTCAGACACACTTGTATTTTGCCCAGCATTAAACTCTGATGTTAGTTCCGACGCAGTTCGCTGCCTGTTCTGTTTTACCAGTCTGCCCAGCCTACGACGTCCGACATATGTAATAAGAGGGGTGTCCAATCCCTCGACGTTTGGACGTCGTTTCCCCTTGGTTTCGCCACTTGTTGAACACACTCACCACAGCACTCCTCCAACACTTGACAAGTCCTGCAGTTTCCGAAATTCTCATGTCGAGTGTTTTTAAGTGAGTACTTTCTTCAAAATAATAGTAAAAATTATAAAGATTTTCGAGACATTCGAGTCGAGTCGAGATTTTTACGAGCTGTCTCGACTCGACTCGTGTCTCGACTCGAAAATTCAAGTCGAGAAATACGTTTGTCTCGACTCGTCTCAAATTTTAAAATGTGTCTCGACTCGTGCGCATCCCTATTTACATATGTTGAATGTATTTTACTCACAGCAATATAAACAACCCTTTTTATGTAGGTCCTAGCAGTTGAAGTCCATAACATTCAAAAAAATGTATCTCGTGAATTTGTACAAAAGCTGAACACTCTTACAAGACTAAAGCTTAAAACCTGCTATAAACAATACCAATTCCCCTCCACTCTCTCTCCAGTTTCCCTGAAACTCTCTTCTTCCATGGTAGAATGGAAAAAGATGATGTAATTGACGCTACAAGAATATAAACCAAAAAGTCAGTAGAAAACACATTATAAAATTGACTTTTTGAAGTTCGTTTTGGCACCATCCTGATTGCCGCCTCGGATTGCCCTGTCCTTGGTCCGCCCCTTATTAATGCGTTAGACGAGGCTGTTTTTTAGACTTCTAAACTATGCTATGGATAAGTATTGGAAGTCATAATGAACAGCTATGGCCGTCCATTGACAGGTAACGTTATCAGAGCAAAATCGGGAATTAAGATATTATCATAAAGCAGTTTCTTTTCTAATATTGATTGAGCGTTCCATAAGAATAGGTCCTATATCTGTCGTCACCTCCTATACCAATCAGAAGTGATCAAATTCGGCCACTTCCGGTTTCAATGTTAATCCCCATAGAGCGAAAAAAGTCCAAAATAGCGACAAGCATTCTTTTAGGATTTGTAGCTTGATTGGTTCGTTGATTTAGAGGTTAGCATCCTGTTCAGCACCAAGGCTATATGAGACAATCGAACCCAGGTATTCCGCACCAAAAGCGCGTACGGTACTGATACCTGCGACGGAATTCATAATATAGCTCTCAACTATCACTCACCCACATCACTCAACGAAAACGGAAGCGTTTGAAATTAACTCGAACTTCCGGTTCAAATATTGAAAGGTTCCATACCCTCACGTGTAAGCAACTACTATAAGTACATGCTTCAATCACGAACACATGTTATTGTGTTCAAAACATAATCATCAGCAGATAATGGAAGGAGGATACCAGGAAGACACGAAGTTGGATCGGAAGGAAACCGAAGATGGCCGACCCTCTCCTCAGGGACCTCCCCTTCAGAGGACATCCATCAACGAGGAAATCAAGTGGACAGAGGCATCAGAACCAGTGGTGATCACTAACCTTATTAAACTATCTCCCGAGACAGCCTTGGATTACGAATTTTTTTTATAAATCTCAACTCCTAAAGCTGCCATGGGCAAAGGGGTATTCCTATAACTACCTACTCCGGAGACTGCAATGAGCAAAGGGGTTATCCTTAACTACGTTATCTCCTGAAACTGTGATGAGTAAGAGTGATACCCTTTGAATCATCGTCCCGACGCCACTGTGGGCTAGGACATTTTACCTTTTCAATCTGAAGCTACTTTTCATGTGTTGAAGGTTTGTTTCCACACTACAAAACATCTTATAAGCTTTGTATTATTTACAAGAACTTTGTAAATTTTGTAAGACACTATTTTTACAATAAAAACGGTGAAAGGTTCCCAGACTTTTATTAGACTCTACCAAACAAAATATTCTAATATTGATCCCACAGTACATAAACGGGAAGAAATGCCAAGAAACAGTTAAATGATTTGTATTTAGTGTTCCAAGAATAGGTACCGTCTCTGTCTCTACATCAACCGAAAGTAGTCGAAATCTGCCATTTCCGGTTTCAATGTTAATCAATGTAGAACAACAAAAGGAAATATATAGCAAGAAACATTTTCTTTTAAATAATATAAGGCTATATGAATTTAGAGTCCAAAATTGATTCCGTCTCGGCTCTAATCCATTTGTTGTAATCAAAAATGACAGGAGCAGAGCCGGATTTAGGGAGGTGCAAAGGTGCACGTGCTCTCCCTCCTTGTTGTAAATATACATTACTTAAAGTGAGAAGCTAGCAGTGAAAATAGCAACACATTCCGAAAACTTCTGCTGTCGTGTTTTCGTTTGGCTTAAAACAAAGGGAAGTTTTGCAAAAGCGATAGTTTAAGTCAATTTTGTAAAAGTTGAAAGAAAAGGATTCACTGAGAACAGACACTTAGCATTTCCATGGCATTTCTTCATTCACACTTCAGATGCCTAAAGGCATTTTTTTAAAAAAAATCCAATTCAATTCAAATGTACTGGTAGTTATTGGTGCATCCCCTTCAGAAAATCCTGGATCCGACCCTGGACAGGAGCATAATATTTCAGGCTTTAATATTGGTTGTCACAAACGAAAAATAGTAAAAGGATAACGAGAAACGATTTTAAAAATCCTAAATTATGGTATGCAAAAGTATCAAAATCTTACAGAATGGCTATTTCCGTTCCCTCGTCTGCCAACAGGTATCAGAGCAAAAACCGTAAGAGAGAGTTTTTCATCTTGACCAGTGCTGTAGTCCTAAAAATTTTCAGAGGGTATACGCTATTTTCTGATCATCTATGATTATCAATAAAGACATAGAAGGTATTTTCTTAATGAACAATCTAAAATGCATGTATTAGTTAATTCATTTAAAATATAAAGGATACATTACGTATTAGAGTCAAAAGCATTTCATGATATTCTCTTGATGTATTAATAACATAAATGGATGGGGAAGGAACCAACCCACTCCGAGGAGAAACAAAAAATCGCGACCGATGTGTCAGAAATAAGAAAATTAACTCTATAAATTTAACTCGATAAAATTATTAAGACTTTTGTTTTCAACAATAGATTCTATATTGCTCAAAGTTACGTATTACCATCGGCATAACATTGAAAATATTCATACCTTAGTTTTAAAATATCGAACAAGTTTGATTTCCTTCCGTATAGAACAAGGTATTAAGCAATTGAAATATCACCTTAAAACGCTTTGATATCCTGTCAGAACAAACATGCGTCGATCTATCCCCTCATCTTAAAACTAACAATCTTGTGTTTTGGTTCCTTCCTATATAATAAGGACTCGCATATTTGAATACCTGCTAAGAATATAACAAAAAAAAAAAAAAAAACGTGATATAGTCATTTTATCATTGGAGTCATGCCTCGATGAAATAAATATAAAGGAAACATAAGTAGAAAGTGCTATACACTTTGAAGCAGAAGGTACCCTTTGATGACCAAGTTAAGCAAACGGTATACGGCGGGCGGCGTGTACCGCCGTTTACCCTCGACTACAGCCCTGATCTTGACCACTATTTCAACCGGAAATGAGTATGTATCTACGATTTTCGGTTTCAACATTAATCGCCATAGTGCAAAAAAGCAATAAAAGACTGAGCAGCCGTTTTTTTTTTCCTTGTTGGTTCAGTACCAGAAGGATAAGTGTAGGGCCGGATTAAGAACCTCAGAGGTGCTAAGCACTTAAAAGGTTTTTGTGCCCCCATATATATGTAATTCAAAATATAACAATAATAAACTATAAAGTAAAATTGTATTTATCGAAATTAAACAAAATTCACAGTAAGAGGGAAAATAATGTTTATTTTTTTGTATACTTACACTATATTTAAACAGGGACAACGTTTCAAAACAACACCGACAACGTTTGGGATGTGATTCCTGACACCAAGATAAGAGAAAAGATGTAGACCAACCAGGTGCACTAATGCTTCCGTTCGGAGTTATTGGCTGCCGAAAACGAAAAAATGAACTTCAAAGGTCCATAGCTCCAATACTATGGGACCTACCGTACTCGGGTCAAGACTTCACTTAGAAACTAATATGTGCCCTATCCAAATATCCATGTTTCAGATTCCTAAGGTACTCACGCGACAACTTTTATCGAGGGATTTGGCTACGGGAATATAATTTGAAGCACTCACCAATTACCTCTATAAAAATTGTTGCGGAAGTATGTTAGGATTCTGAAACATGGATATTTGGATAGGGCACATATTAGTTCCTAAGTGAAGTCTTGATCCGACTACGGTAGGTCCCATACTTTTGAAACTATGGATCTTTGAAGTTCTTTTTTCATGTTTTCGGCACCCTATAATTCCGAAAGGAAACATTTGTGCACCCAGGTTGATCTATACTTTTTGTCATATCTTGGTGTCAGGAATCACCTTCCAAACGTTGTCGGCGTTGTTTTGAAACACCCTCTATTTGACAAATTTTCTTATTTTTTTTTCTTTTCTTTAATAATTGCAAAGGCTTTGATTACATCTTTAATCATTACTATTTTTAATTATTGGCTCTATCATTACTGTTATTATTATTTTCCTTCCGCCAAAAAGGCTATGTTTTTGACGAAGTATGAGTGTGTGATTTACCACTGACATTGTACAGAAAGTATAGGGTCTATAAATTTCACAAACCACATACGAAGCTTCACCTGATTTTATTTAAGCTATGTAGAGGACATTTTCCCCTTTGATTTCATTATCCTTGGTGGAAGTCTGTACCGGTACTCTCTGAACGCTCTTGTCATCATTGTATACACTTACGAGCAATTGAATTAGAGAAACCTGTCTAGCACCATATTTCACCCCCTTTTGTTTTGATGACGGCGGCGCTGTGAAATTGCATAAACTCCACAAGCTACTAGAAGCACTGGGGAGCCGTACTGATCCATTACCTCTGCATAGCCTTTCATAATCCACAAAGACTAGGTGCAGGGTCTAGGTCATACACCTCATTTCTCTCGACAGCATCCCAGATGTGCTTAGTAAGATTGAGATCGGGAGCCAGGTAAGCATTTTCACATCCGTTGAGCGCCCGTTGGATCTGTTAGCCACAAGTTGGGAGCGATTGGTTGTAGTGTTGTCTTACTGTAGACAGAGGTCGCCTACAGGTGCTGGGGGCAAACAAAGGAGTGAATATGATCTGCCAGAAGGTTCCTGTAACGTTCGCCGGTGAGGAACGTTGTCAGGTGTACCAAAGGTCCCTACCAAAACCAGAAGTGGTTAAAATTTAATATTAAATGCTTCGGGTTTCAACATTGATTTCCACAAAACCAAAACGGTAAGAGATGTTGAGATGCAGTTTTCTGCAATCGATTCAGCTTCTAAAGAATAGATCTCATCCTCTCCATTAACTTTTATTCAAACCAGAAGTGCCTCAAGTTAGTCATTTCCCATTTCAACGATTATCAAAATAAAACTAAAACGGAAACAAATAGCGACAAGTTATTTGTTCGCAAACGACTCAGCGTCTCAAGACAACGAAGACAACGTATCATGATTATTCCGAACACTTTACCAAAACCGGGAGAGTGGTTGAAATTTACTACTACTGGTGTCAATATTGATTTTCATAGAACACAAATGGTAAGATATATCGATATTCGAGTTTTTGCAATCGATTCCGCATCCCAAGAATAGGTACCGTGTCTTCCGTTAACTCTCTGTTCAAAGCAGAAGTGATTAAATAAACCATTTTCAATTTCAACATTTATCCCAATAGAACAAAATGTTATTAGATAGCGACAAGTGGTTTCCTGCAAATGATTCAGGGCGTCAAGAGAACATACCATCACAACTCACAACACTCCACCAAAAGTGGAAGTGGTTAACATTTACTACTACTTCTGGTTTCAATACTGATTTCCGTAGAACCAAAATGGTAAAATAAATCGAGATGCAGTTTTTTTTTTTTTTTTTTCAATCGATTCAGCTTTTCAAAAGTGGGTTCTATCTCTTCCTTTAACCTACTATTCAAATCAGAAGTTGTTCAAAACAACCACTTCCGGTTTCAACATTTCGCCATAGGAAAAAAACAGTAAACCAATACGAGTAATGGCTTCTGATATGAATTTAGCTTCCGAGGAACAAATTATATTTTATTCCTTTATTGCAACCAGTAGTTATATATTTACTACTTCAAGTTTGAGTATAGAACTCCCATAGTAAGGAAGTTTACAGTGGTTTCACACAATGTAACGAAACTCACTTGTTTTATTTAATGCCGAGGCCCACTGCATAACTCGGAAGAATGTTTGGGATTGTTATGTTGTTATAGTACAAAGTTACGGTCCAAAATTCGCCTTGCTATTGGAATTGCATGTCACTTAAATGTTGTGGTGCACGTTTTTGTTCATTATTTCGTTGATTTGAATAAAATCACCAACTTAAATCCCTGTAAAACATCCTCACACAGTGGCATTCCCTTTTCTGTGTTTGACTGTAGGCATTACATAGTCAGAATGAATAACTTTAAGGAAAAGGCGGTGAACAAACCTCTGATGTTAGGAACTGAAAAGTTGAAATTTAGATTCGTCCGTCCAAAGTGCCCTTTTCCATTGTTTATCAGTTAACTTTTTATGTTTTTGCCCACGAGTATACCTATTCGAAATATTTTCTGCTCGAAGGAGTGATTTCTTTACTGCAACCGTACGCCCAAGGCTGTAAATCTACAAAATTCGGAATACCATCCTATCTGATACCGATTGAGAACTGCTCCTCCGTAGCTCTGTTGCTACTTCCGGAGCGGCTAAACGTCTATTCCGTTTGCTTGCTTGTAGTTCTGATGAATTTGTCCTTTTTGAGAAGTTGTTATTTCCGGATAATCAATAGCCCAAAAGTAGATATATATAGACCTATATATATATATAAAACATACAGGACTGTATACCTACTTTTGGTCCACTCTGTATTTGTAATAGTTTGTGACTGTCTTTCAAGAGTCGGACGTATTGCCGCGACTGATATTTGCAGCAATTGAGCTATTCTCCGCAGAGAATAGCTCCCGTCTCTGAAACTAACCACTTGAACACATGATTCGACATTTAGTTCATAGTTTTTCTTCCACATTTTATGGTAAATGCGCGTTCTTCATACTATTTAACTGATTCATGCGAATGAAAACAGCGCGATTTCATCCCACACATTCGCCCAGAATTTTATCCAGATACGACACGATTGAACAGCACCCGAAACTGTCCGTTGTAGTAAACAGAGACAACTATTGATAGGGTTTCGTATAAACATCACTAAATGTCATTGAAATGAACTATGAACAGACAACGAATGATGTTAGTAGTCTTCTCGTTAATTATCTGTTTACTACAAAGCAGTTTTCCACAATAAATGTGTCTTAATGTGAACAGAATCATGCATTTTCGTATCCTCATATTATCAATGTTGTTTATTATACAAAACAAGACCAATAAAGAGTTTTGTGTAGACACAATGTCTTTTATTTGGGAAATTGTAAAAAATACAATAGTATGCTAGTGTGCTCAGACCTTTGACAATGGTTATATATATATATATATATATATATATATATATATATATATATATATATATATATGTGTGTGTGTGTGTGTGTGTGTGTGTGTTTGTGTGTGTTTAGGATTTCAAAAATAGGCTTCTTCTTATTCTTCTACTGAAAATGGAAGTAGTATAAATTAGTGAACTTTTCCGGTTTCAATATTGATTTCCTGTAAGAAATAGCGAGAAATGTTTTTGACTTGGATCGCCGTCAGAAGAACATTTTCCATCTCTAAGCATATTATACCCTTCTAATGCATCCGGAAGTTATACATCCACTATGATTTTACTATTGCATTCCCATACTTTGGAAATCTTGTTCTTGTTCTGGTAACTTCACACAGAGGTTGTACAAAAGAGGAGATGCGGAGCCGTAGTAGCTAAGTCCGCTATGGCCCTGGAATTGTTAAAAGATAACAAATAGATAAATCTCTGCTAAAGGCATTGCATAATGTACATTTGTAACTCCTTGCGTCCAGTAAAAATCCTTGAAGAAAGTAGATGTTGCGTGCGCTGAAGACGAGTCCTCGAGAGAATAGATGAACTTAGAAAACTATATTAGTAATGATCTTGAAAATTATCCTGGTGGGGAGATGGAAAATGTTAAGTAGATAACGGACAGTTCTCCGGTGATGAGAGTGATGCATAACGGGACAATGTAGATCACGAAGATTGTCTAGCAATATCATGAGTGTTTTCGCTAAGAATTGAATCAGTTTTTTTATGTATTGGTGGTCTTGCCTTTTGTATTTCGATAAGCGTAAGAAGTCAAATTGGGAAGGAAAAAAATCACAGGCGAAGTCGGTATGTCAATATCCAGAAGCACTTTCGCTAGATATATCATCAAATGCCTTCAAGTGATTTTTTTTTTTTTTTTTTTTTTTATGGTATTCACGTAGAAATTAAGAGTATATGTGCACCTAGTTTGGTAATTTTAGAGAGGGTACCATTTATCTGTAAAAATTCAATCAATAATTGGATGAAAGTCCAAGAGGTCGTAGCTAAAATTTGTGCGACAGAAAAAGGTAAATAACCAAGTGCTCTGTGGAGTTTGATCGTATAAAATCTGCCTTTAGTAAATTGTTTGCAAACAAAAATTAAATGATTTAAAGTTCCAACATCATGCTGACATCAACATAAAGGTGTAGCCGATTTATGTATTTGATATAATTTATAAGGCATTAAGGCGGTGTTAAAAAGAAGATGGTAAAGTAGAATTACTGTGTATCGAGACCAATTATGTATAGTAAGCCATGGTTTGGGTTGAGAGAGAGACATGATTTGTCAATAGTGTCGCCCTGGTCCGAGCCTATTTTTGGGTTTCCAAGCATGTAACGTCTAGACTTGATTTCGTTTGATGATGGGAATGAAGTTTAAATGACTAACTTTAATAAAAGCTGGTTGACCATCAGTACATGAACACTTTGCAGCTAGGCCGGTATCATCGTGGAATTTGATATCAGAATGCGATTTCGTGTATAAAAAGTGTATAAAATATGTTTGCTCGTGAAGTTGATAGTATAAAAATTTTATATTTAAAAGAAGCCAAGTAGTTTTAACATTCAAATGAGTTTGTCTCATAGCGTTAAGGACATTGAGAGCATCAGAGCAGATACAGGCATCGGAAAGTTTTTTTTTTTTTTTTTTTTAAATAAAAGAGCTTGCCGAATGGCAAAGGCCTCACCTTCGAATATGGTAAAATATTGAGGAAGTTTGAATTTTTTTGGTAATATGAAGAGTAGGAACAACAACTGCTGCGACGACATTCTGATGTATGTATTTAGATGCATCTGTAAAAACAAGCATACAATTTGAAGATAACTGATCCACACAAGAGTGCCAAAGGTAATTATTAATACTTGATAAATGTCCTGAAGTCAAAGAAGAGATATAATGGTGAAGAATTGTCATTATTTGCAACAAACTCGTTGTATAATGAAATATGTAGCACGGTAGTGATGGAGATTGTAGGAAAAAATGAAATGAAATCTTTGAGTTTTACGTCCCACGGTTATGCCGGTTAGGTTAAAGGAGACGGTGATGATGAGTAATGAATGAAAATGGTGGAATGAAGAAAGTGGGAGGAAACGGGAGAACCCCGAGAAAACCCACGCACACGGTGTTTGTCCACCACAAAGTTCACTTGGCAGGGGCTGGGATCGAACCCGGGACCCCAAGCACCAGAGGTGAACGCTCTACCACTGAGCCACCGCGGCCCCGAGATTGTACGATCATTCTTTCGTACATGTGAACTTTAAAAAAACGCTCTGACTAGCCATGGTGAGTTATTTCTAAACGGCACCTTCTGATGTTTGTTTTCCAATATATGTTTAATCTGATGAAGCTGTGCTATAAGAGGATTCTTTCTTTTCGCCATTCGTGACAAAAGAAAAGTTTCTGCCAATTTGGAGATTTGTAAATCTGTAGGAATCATACCAGTTTCCTCATAGAGAACATTTTTCGGGCAGAAGGTAGGTTGGAAAAGGATGATTTTAAGTGCATCATATAAAAGTTTGGTTACTCGCTGGTAAAAATAGTTCATCTTCTCCTCATAAAAGATGCTTCCATAAATAATTTTTGCCATCATACAGCGTGTAATAATTTTGTAGACACAAGTTGGATTGAGTCCCCAGCGTTTTGCAATTAAGCTTTTGAGAATGTTTTAATACGAATTTAAGGCGGTTGACAACTGAGCTAAGTGAGGTTTTCAAGTCATTTTTGTGTCCAAATAAAGCCCAAGGTATTTGAAGTGGCAATAAAATTGTGTAACGTGCGATCGTCGACATGAATGGTAGAGAATGTATAACGTCTTCGCGTGAAGACGGAGTATACATTTTTCTCTCAGTTCATGTCGATACCATTGTTCATAGACCAACGTAAGAGTTTCTGTAAGGTTTGTTCAATAAGAATTGTCCCTCGGTGAAGATCATCCGTAGTCAGTATTAAAATAATATCATCAGCATACAAATACAGTTTTACTTCATGATTAAGTTCTGTTATGAGGTCCAATATATAGAGATTGAAGAGAGTAAGCCAACCGATGTAGTTATAGGTTTATTGTAATGTTTGTTAAGTTGGATAAAAATCTTTCTGTTGATAAGCAAGTTATGAATGATTCTAATAAATTTGGAAGGTAACTGTAACAGGTATAGCTTTTGAAACAGAGAAGATCTAAGATAATTGAGTCGTATGTTTTTCTCAAGTCAACGCTAACTGCAATAACAAATTGTTTTTCAAGATAAGCCTGAAAAATGTCAAGAATGAGAAGCCCAAGTGCGTCGTATGTAGAGGTGGCTCTTCGAAAGCCGGTGATAGTAGGAGGAAAAATTTGATTATGCTCCAAAAACCACTGTAATCTGGATAAAAGTAAGTCTTCAAATATCTTGAGGGAGCAAGGAAGTAATGCAATTGGTCTATAGTTGTCCGCTTTGCCATTATGTTGTTTGTTTTTTAAAATAGGAACAATAAGAACTTGTTTCCATTGAGATGGAATATGGGCAGTGTCCCAAATTTTATTATATATTTGTAATAATAGAGCCTTCCCACGAACAGAAAGAGTGGTAAAATGTTTATAATAAATACCATCTATGCCAGGAGAGGTGCTGGTACGAAGATGCTGAAAGACAACGTCCAGTTCCACTTCTGAAAAATTAGTTTCCAAAACAGAAGATCCTTGTGACAGAATAAAAGGTAAAAGATGACGCCGAGAATTATTGACAGTACAAGGAGCCAATTGTTGGTGAAAATCGGTGATCCATTGCTGGTCATCTAAGCGATGCATAAACTACGGTCGTAAATTATGATAACGATGAATTTGGTGCTTGAAGAAATTCCAAATCTTATATTTGGGAGTGAGATAGGCGAGATTATTACAAAAACGTTCCCAACTTTTCCTTTTGTAATGTAAGGTGATCCTTTTAACAATGGCTTTACATTTGCGGTAATGAAGAAAATCGTCTTTTGTTCTGGTCTTGAAAAATAATTTCAGAGATTTTTGACAATTATTGACTGCTTGTTGACATTTGGCAATCCACCAATGTGGATAATGTGATGTAGAGGTACGGTTTGGCAGTTTCCGAGGTGGAGAAGTAGTGGAAGTTGTCTTCGACGCTGATACAGCGTGTTTGATAAAAGTATGTATGGTATTGACAGAAAGAGATTCTTTATTGATAAGGTGACAAGAATCTTCGATAGCATGTTGATGTGTATCCCAATCGAGATGAAGGGTAATGGATTGTAATTTCGATTTGAAATCATTTGCAATAGGATTATGAAAAGGAGATATGATGACTACCGGATGAGTGGAGAATAAGATAGGATAATGATCACTTCCTCACGGATCAAAATACACAGACCAGGTAGTATAGATATAATACGTATTTTGCATAAGAGTTGTGTCTGGAACACTCGTCCCATGCTGGGTAATGCGTGTGGGAGTGCCATCATTCATTGCAATGTAGTGAGAAGCAGGTAATGCTTGGAGAAGATTGTTTCCTGTAGTATTATTTCTAGAGCTTCCAAATAACTGGCATTGGATATTAGTATCTCCAGTTATGTAATCAAACTTATGAGTATCAGAAAAAATAGCTTCCCAAAAGTCTGCATGAGAAACAATATGTGGAGGAATGTAAATATTCAGGAAGTTGAATTTTGAATATTTAAAGATAAAAGTTGGATATCAAGATCCGGACATGGGATGGAAAGATGATTGGTGATGTAAGAGAGATTGTTTTTGATACAGAAGGCAATGTCACCATATCCATCTGCCCGGTTTTGTGTTAGAATATGATAATTCTTGAGACGGAAAGGTATGTTCGGTTTTAACCAAGTTTCCTGCAATATGATGACATCAGGAGCGAAAAAGATGATAAGATTATATAGAAAGTATAATTTGTTACGCTTTGAGCATTCCATTGAATGATGAAGAGTGGACGAAATTTGTTAACTTCCATACTAGGTGTCTATGAAAGATTTAAGGTATTGTAGATTTGTGTAACCAGATTCTCCAAGAAAATATGGGAAGCGTCTATATTTGGCCAACAATTTCTTCAATGCTCCAGTATGTTTAGGAGATAATTGTGGTGGGGAAGATTAACGTTTCAGAGGTGTAAAGTTAATAGTCGTATCAGATGTAAGAGTGGAAGAAGTAAAATTAGGGTGGTCAGTGGAAATGGAAGAGAGCCGAGTGTCGGCTAAGGTCTTAGGAGGGTTTAGAGGAGTACCAGGCTTCGGAGGGTCCGGCAAGGTGAAATTCGACGCTTTACCTGAGGTGAGCTTTGAATCCAGTTTATTTCTTGTTTTATAAGATTGTGGTAAATCGAACTAAAACGGCTTATCCTTCTTAAGACGAGATGGCGTTACAGTGGACGAAGAAGGTAAAAAATGCGGAGCAGGAAAGGAAAAAGCCGATGGTGCAAAAGATCCCGGTGGATGACCTAAGCTTCTCTTTTTTCCGGGTGTGTATCAAGATCAGAGGTTAAACCAGTTTTTTTTCATTTGTGTGGTAGACACTTTATCACCAACTTAGGGGTGAGATGAAGGAAGATTAGTATAGTCCTTAGGTACGGTAGAGGGATCCTGCAGTATGGCGGAGAAGGACGGAGTATGTGAAGCTATTGTAGGGACCTTGCTAACAAGTTTATTTGCTTCATTGAACGAGAGACATTGTACCGCAATCAGTTGCATGATTCGTTTCTGTCTGTGTCGTTCCGCACACTGTTCATAATCCGCGGCATGTGAAGCACCACAGTTAATACAGTGAAGGTCACGAGCACAAGATCCAGTACCATCAGCATAAGAGCCACATTTTTTACATAATTTATGTTTTAATTTACAGAAACGGGCAATATGTCCGTATTTCCAGCAGCCATTTTTGTATTGACGGATGCTTGGAATATATGCTTCAACTGGAACTGATTGATGATGAATTTTAATATCTTTAGGTAAATTTTGGGAATCAAAGGTTAGGACAACCGAGCGAGTAGGCTGCCGACCTTTTGTGGGATCATAACGAAAGATTCTACGTGCAGAGGTAATCGGAAAATCACATTTATATTTTTTAATAACTCATCCATTGTGATGTCCGTTTCAACGTTACTGATAATGCCAGTAGTGTACAAAACATGATTAGAGATATATGCTTCCA
Organism: Thermobia domestica; assembly: GCF_964235325.1. Classification (NCBI taxonomy): domain Eukaryota; kingdom Metazoa; phylum Arthropoda; class Insecta; order Zygentoma; family Lepismatidae; genus Thermobia; species Thermobia domestica. The sequence goes on from NC_137464.1 coordinate 66,994,414, forward strand.
ATTTATTAAGTTGAAGAATGTCATGATCCAGGAACTTATTGGCGTCCTTAACTGATTGAAAAGTAAGTTTAAGTAAATTTCTACCGATGATATTAATATTAAGAATACCAGATATTTCAGCCAAGTAAAATTTGCGGCTGATGGACGTGGGATGTTTGTTACCTAAATCTTCTGTAGTATACTTCACATAGACAACATACGGTGCAAGATGAGTAGGTTTGTAAAAATTCTTATCAGGATGGAGAAAAAGCATATTCTGATTATCAGCTGGAAGCACAATGGTAGATTTCTGAGTGGAAGAAGATATAGAAGTTGATTGAATATTAGTCGAAACTGCTACAGTGGAGGAAGAGTTGGTAGAAGTAGGTGAATTCAGAGGTACTTGTATTTCCATAGCAATATAGTTAGTAACATCTCCAGTATTAGCATCGGCATTGTCATCCTCCTCTATCTTGGAGTAGGAGCAAAGAGCAGACCAAAAAATATTTTTAAAAATAGCAAGTAAATTATACGGGGGCGAAACACATCGTGATGACATGCTGTAGCAAGATATGAATCATGAACAAAATAACACAATATATGCAGAAAAGCCGAAAGTAATAATGAATTAGAACACAGAAAAAAACACCAAATACAACACTCAACACAACACCTTCAACCAAATTGCAATCACACTGCACTTTCAGCACTATACACGAACTAGAATACTATCCGCCATTTGTCAACTTTATTTTTTCTACTTTGGGAATCTACCGTAGTTTCAAGATATGAAACCAAAACCACTTCAGGTTCAGCAGTTCTCATATTTGTGCTCTGATACTCTACCCATACAGATTGTAATTCCTCTTCGATTTTACTTTTACGAGAATGAAATTATCTTGTAAACACTGAAAGTATGCTTTGCATTTCCAACCCTGTCATCAATTGATATTCCAACATCATCTCATAACCCCCGACTACCAAATAAACGACAAGAGTTCATTTAAATTTATAATTATACCAAGAGATGTGTTACTCATGTAACACAGTATCATGAAATAAAATGTTGAAAATATGAAAGAGTTATTATGAAAGTTATACTGAATTCCTTTCTTTTTAAATAGTTTCTCATACGCTGAATCATGTGTTGTCATCTTTGCATTACACAAACACGTCGATTCAGAGATATTTTCACCGTACTACAGACTGCAAGTACGGTGTACAGGAAAGCCGTCAAAGGCATGGAAAAGAGATAATGGCATACATGTAGAATAATATATATCAAATATTAGTAGGCATACTAGGCTATAAATTCATATGTTAATTCATTAACTACAACTTTGTTTCCTCGCACGATCGATTCCCTAGTACACAATATTACTCCTCAATTAATATAAATCAAATCATCGATTACTTTATTTACATCAATATTTGTATAATAATACTTTATAGCTCTGTGCTCTGTTTCGTCGTATATTATTTAATAGGGATGTATTTTGCATGTAGCTTGAAGTATTAACAGTCATGAACATATGCAGATATACAACATTGCCTGCAGGTTCCATTATTCCCTGACGTGTTAATCGTACAAAGAAGAAATATACTACAGTTACAGAATTATCATGGCTACAGGTAACATTTTCATATAAAACTAATATACAAATATGTGTGGGATAAATATATGAAATTCTAGTATATACTAATATATATGATCCTAACTACTTATTTCATAACATATTATTATAACTATATCGTATATGACTCATTTCACTTCACTTCACCTCTTCACTGTTAGTAGTGTTAAGGAGGAGCACTAAGCATCAGCCGAAGGTGCTAGAAGTGTAGAAAAGGAATAATTAAAGTATAGAAAGAATTATATAGCAAAAAAATTAATTATATAAATCAATGAAAAAAATGTGATTTCAAGAGACTGTTAAAGATTCTTGAGTTAATAATCCAAAATGCAGCCAGTCTTTATCAAGATATCTTTTATCCAAATTGAATAGGAAGGTTTCAGAATTTTCTATGTATAAGTATTGTTCCATATTACTTCAATGAAATCTGAAAATCCATAGAGTAAAATCTTATATACTTGCGAGTATCCTTAAAAGTTCAACTTATTATAATTTTTAAGAAGAGAGCACATATTGTTAAAGATAGATTCATATTGCGATTGGTGTTTATTTTCTAAGGTAGCTTCGAAAAACGGAGAAAGGAACTTGCCTTGGAGTTGGCTAGTTTGTATAATACTATTACTCTTTTTCAGCACTATCTTGTTTCAAGATTTACAATATTAACTGATAACCATGCTTTAGCTTCAGTCTTGAGTAACCCTAAATAATTCACACGATATAGTACTATGATTCATAGATTGTTAGAATTTAAATTTGATATCTTACATGTACCGAGCAAGAAGATGATTAACGCCGATTTTTTTTAGGTCGGATACATGATTCACGTTTGTATGACCTCATAGATGAACCTATAGATGAGGAGGTATACCAACGTAAATTTTTGGCTAAAGCCTATTGAATACTCCTTTAGCATTTTATGGTGTAAAAGAAGAGCAAATAAGGGATCCGGAGATCTCAGATATTTATAAGAAAACTGAAGCTTCAGGAAATGTTTGGAGAGAATATCGTTTGTCCCGTGGTTTATTATATAAAAGAACAAAAGCACGGAATAATCCCTACAGAGTTCTATTGCCTAAGTCTTTACTAACTTTAGTATTGGAATATTATCATTCTGGAACTTTGGTGGGAACACATACGAGTAATTTTAAAACACTGTAAAATTAAACGTTATTTTACGTGGCCTACTTTGATTCATGATGTGCATCAGTATGTGCGCTCATGCCATGAATGTCAGATTTCGAAACCCCAGTTTGAAAAGCCCCAAGGTCTCTTGTCTTCTAAATATGTAACACAACCCCAGAGACTTTATACTGTGATTTGGCCGGTCCATTAATCCCAAGCAATATAATGTTGCTTGTGGATAACGCTTCCCGTTTTTTGCACTTAATACCATTGCGTAATGCGGCCAGTAGGATTATTATTAAAGCAATGAAGGAGATATTTTCTCGTTTTGGTCATTGCTTTGCTTTATCCGCGGATCGGGCTAGTTATTTTTGTAGTGAGGAGTTTCGTCGTTTTCTTTTTGGACTAGGGATCAAACATATATGTAGTTCAGCTTACTTTGGGTCTGGAAACGCAGCTGAAAAATATGTTCAAACGGTAAAGAATGCCTTGAGATGTTATTGCTCTGAGAATCAGACAGTATGGAGAAATTTTCTAAATCCGATTCAATTTTCTCTTAATGTTTCTAAACATTGCGAACTAAAGGCATCACCATTTGAGCTGTATATGGGACGTGAAGCCCTAAATCCTTTATTAGTTAAATGGTCTGTAAAGGATTCCGACCTTCACTTACATAATTCAGTGGAGGTATGGTCCAGTGCCTTACAAAATATGATCCAGTTACTTTCCAGATAGGCCAGTTAGTTCTTTGGAAATCTCATTTTAAATCATCCATAACAGATAGTTAGTAAATCTTTGTCGCCGCTGTGGTTTGGTCCTTATCGCATCGACTTCTTTGCTGGTCCGAATACTGTAATTCTTTTAGACGAAAGTAAAAACCGAAAATTTTCCTCTCATGTTAGTCAATTAAAAAAGTATGAAATGCGTGAAACTCCTGAATCTGAATTGTAAATTTTGGTGTAATATGTGTGAGGTTCTTACATTTATTTCTTTTTCAGGTGTAAGGAAGCAGTTTGTTTTATAACAAAATGTTTGTTCCCATTTGTAAAGGCTGGCCAGTCTACATTTTACTTGAAATATATATCATTCTGCGCCTTATGGATTTGAATCTCATTATCTATGGATATTTGAGGTTTATTCAAGCCTATGTTATGTTTACATTCTATAACATGGTATGACTCTACTCTGGTTTTTGTATTTAGTATATGTTTTACCAAACTTCAACATATTTAGTGATGAGTTTGTATATATTTTGTTAACTTGGCTCTATATTGTTTGAGATTTATATAGTTGTATATATTGTTTGGTGGTCCCTTTCATTACTTATTTATGATTTGTTGTTGCGTCATTTCATACTTCATATTCATTTATCACCCTTACTAACAAAATCGTTTTCATTTCCATAAGTGTTTCATATTTCTGGTAATTCAAAAATTTTTCTTACATTTTTTGAATTCCGGGGGGACCCACCATGTAGTGCATTCTACTTTAATATCTCTAAAATTACCTTTTTTTAATTCAGGTGTTCTGTTGGTTTATTGTTCTGGTATTATTGTATACGATATGACGTCATATCTGGCAACGTGATTTGAAGTCCTCCTGCCTCTAGTCAGATTGACTTCAAATTGGGTGCGTATTGGTTGGAGTTTGTTTGTTTGTGTGTGTTATATTGTGCCTTGCAATTCAATGGACAACGAGGAAATGAATTGAAGACGGAAGTGTTCAGTTATTTAGTTCTGTAAAGTAATTGTGTGTGCGTGTGTTATATATATATATATATATATATATATATATATATATATATGTAGTTTCTTTCTCCAGTGTTCTTTTTTTTTTAATATATGCTCTTTTGTGCTTGTGAAAACTTCCTTCCATCGTTCGCTCCCGAGTTGACCATTTGAAGTTGCCCTTTCTTTTTCAGGTAAAAGTAGTGTTAAATTAATATATAATTAAATGCAATTATTTTTGTTAATTTCCTATAACCTACTGTTACTACCGTGTTATGTAAATCTATAAAGAGATTAATTGAAATTGAAATTTGAGAATATATATATATATATATATATATATATATATATATATATATATATATATATATATCTTATCCTATATGAGCTTCGTACGCGCCTTTGGCGTGGGAGACCCGGGTTCGCTTCCCGGCGGGAGCTCATGTGGTTCGGAGTCCACGTTAATCAGTAGGTCCACGTCTCATATAGCCTCGCTGCTGAACGGGACGCTAAACTAAAATCAACTCAACTCAACTCCTATATGAGCTTCTCATATATATAAATATATATATATTTGTTGTTGTTTACTTGTTTCTTATTATCTCGTCAATAAATTACTATATCTGCCTAAGGGGGTATCCAATCTAACCACATGCCGTTATGTATGTGTCGTGCGGGCTGCTGCTATGATGCGGGGAAGTATTACTTCTTGTTAAATCATCTAATTAGTGGGACAGTACCTTCCTTGACTTCCGGTGGGGCGTTTACGATACATTATACACAGTAGCTGTATAAAATTATACAAAATAGACTGAAAAGGACAACTGCATGTAAATAAAATAGATGGCAATTTGAGAAATAATTTATTAATTATTATCCATAATGTCACTTTTTATCACTCCGAGTGCCCTAATTTTTAATTTTCACTTCGCTTTGAAATCTCTGATTCTAGCTTTGTCACAAATCCTAACTGAAAAATCAAAGCAAAATGAGAACATATGAAGGTTTGGATGCAAGAATCAGGTAAGTCCACTTTTAGAATATTTTTTCCAGAGCTGCCTGCTTCTTGTTCTAACTTCACGATGAGCAATGTATGTAGGTACCTCCTTTGCATTATAACACGGAATATAATCATCGGGTCCACATGATTCTTGCACACAATGTACAGGGACTTTTTCCTACTGGAACATGTGAAAATCTCAAATTCGCTAAAAAAGAAAAAAACTGGTTCTTGCATCCAACCCTTCATATATTATACGTTATTTTATACTTTAGATTAATAACGAGACTTCTTGGAAACAAAACTAGCGAAACAAATACTTTTACCCGGTTATTTTACAGAATATTTCTTTTAACAATTTTCCTGAGTAACCAAATGGAGATCACTGTACCACCTTCTTAAAAAATAAATTAATTAATACTACCACACATATCATAATCCAAACCAGGAGTTTATAATTGGTCTTCATTAATGAGTTAATTCGTCTTATACAGGTACTCGCTAAAATTTCTCCTCTGAAACTGCAACTTTCCAAATTAATAAAATGAATGCAACTCGATTTATTGAGATCCAATGCTGTTTCAATGAAGAGTATCACCTTCCTCAATCCGCGAAACATTGTGCTAAATGCTTTTCCCATCCTAAAGTCATGTATCTTTATTACAGTTACAAATTAAAGATGCTAATTGTTGAATGTGTAAACAAATTATTCACCTTAGATCAAATTAAATATGTCGTTTTCTTCTTCTAATTACACTACTCCTAAGTTCAGAACGTAAAAACGGAGGATAGTTTTCAGAAAGTATATACTGATTTTCATCCTTTAATTATACTACTTAAAATTATTTTGATTGAGTTGAGAATATACAGAAACCACTGAAAAATAACAGGTACGGGCCACCATACTAAACTTTCTCGCTTTCACTTCTTAAATTGAATCATAGCATGCCGCATGCCGTAATTATTACTGAAATATTTATTTACGAAATATGAACAAAATGACAATAGGCGCTTACGGGAAACCGTATATATATCTTCAAGTGCAAACTAACCCTTGTGGATTTTTGTATGAGAAACTATTGATGTTATATTCTAGGGTTGTTAGCAATAGCGTTATTTCATATTTTGCCAGGGAGAGCAAAATTGTCCACTAACAGAGTGTCATGTATTTGTTAGTATATTAGTATATAATTTCTTAAAAAGGACGTGTTTTTCAAACTCAGGAAGGGCAATTGCCCCCTTTCCTCCCCAAAGGATTCACCTGGTTGTTAGAGAAACGTTTATTTCTGAAATATGAACAAAATTGTCTACTGTAAGTCGTTCTTCAGAAAACTGTCCACAAAAAGCACCTTCACGAGTAAAATTACCATTTGTGGACTTTTTCATGCAAAATGAGTAATGCCGTTTTATAGAATTGTTAATTAAGTTCTTTTTAATGAAACTAGAACAAATCAATTAACTGTTTTTAATCAAATTGTCTGAAAACGAATTAACCCCCAAAGTAAATTACCCTTATGAAATTTTTAACGATAAATGATTTATGTTATACTGAGGTTTCCTAATGGAATATTTATTTATGTAATATGAACAAAATTGCTTGATTCGTTTTTGAGAAAATTGTCCGGGGAATAACTTATCCCCAAGAGTAAACTATCTCTTGTGATTATAATTACATGGGCGCATGGGGGGATATTCAAAATTAACAAAAAAATGGCTACTTACCAATGAATCCTCCCTTGAAAAAATTTGTTATGTTGTCCTTGCTGTTACGCCAAAACAAAGATATGCTTCCGGTATTTTAAAAATAGCAGAAGAATGTAATTTTGTTTCATATCCCTGTAATATGTTACCACAGGTTATTAAGAAGGTGCAGTCGACAATTGATTCTTCACCACTTTTAACTGACACTGAAAAAGATATGATAAAAATACATGCACCTAGTCTTCCCATTATTTTTGGTCCTCCGAAGGTGCACAAGCCTGACATCCTCCTTCGCCCGATCATATCAGGTTTCAATCATCCAGCTTATTTACTATCAAAATGGTTATATAAAAAACTCAGCAGTTACAATAGTGGTTTTAAATATGTAAAAACCAATCTAGACGTAAAACAACAATTATCATCATTTGTAAATGCCAATACCATTTTACTTGCCTCCATAGACGTTGTTGATATGTATCCGTCCATACCATGGAACTTACTATCAATAGTACTCGATCCTGGTTATTACAAAATGGCGCTTCTACCTATGAAACTGATTTTTTATTACAATTACTTGAGGTTTAACAACTAATATATTCCAATTTGAAGATCATTACTTTTCTCAGAATGATGGCTTAGCCATGGGTAACACATTATCCCCAATATTGTCAAATATCGTTTTAAACCAGATTGAAACGTCTATTTTACGGCAGGACACATTTAAACACGTTAGATAATACCGTTGTGCTGATGATATTTTACTACTTGCTCATGACGAAAAAACACTAACACAAATATTTGAACAATTCAACAATCAGCATCCTAGGCTGAGGTTCACCCTTGAACGTGAATCTGATAACGACCTTCCATTTCTAGACCTATTGATTATCCGATCACATAATAAATTTATTACAAAAGTATACCGAAAACCCAATGCAGGCATTACTTACATACATCAACAGTCAGCTCATCCACCAATGTACAAGGCCAATATTTGGAAGAACTTCTTTCGTAGAGCATTATTAATTTGTGACCGTTAAAAAGATCTTAATGAAGAAATACAGTTTTTATATAAAATAGGACAAGAAAACGCTTATAAGCTGTGTATTTTACAAAAATGGTTTAATCAAACACATAGATCGCTGCAAGTCCCAAAACTGTAACTTCAAAAGAAGCTAAAACTTGGATTGGAATTCCTTATTTTCCACATATTTCAACAAAAATTCAACGTATTCTTGCAAAGCATAACATATCTTCTTCAAGTATTCCCCCAAAAAGTTTACAAAAACATCTCACTGCATTTAAAAGCTATTTTGTCGATCCATTAAATAAAGCAGGTATTTACCGCGCCCATTGCGAATGTGATTCCTCATAGAGCTCCTTCGTGGATAAGCAGTTAGCATGCGCGCCTTTGGCGCGGAAGACCCGGGTTCGATTCCCGGCGGGAGCTCATGTGGTTCGGATTCCACGTTAATCAGTAGGTCCACGTCTCATATAGCCTCGCTGCTGAACGGGACGTAAAACTCAAAAATCAATTAATTAATCAATGTGATTCCTCATATATTGGCCAAACTAAACGTAATATTAACACGCGTGTGCAGGAACATGTTAGACAATCAAAAAAGTCACAAGAAGAAGGCATGTCGGGTTTAACGCTTCATCTAAAACAACATTCACATAATATGAAACAGGTTAAGGTAATAGGTTAAGCAAAATAAAAAAAAAAAAATATAAAAAAAAACGTGAAATTAAAGAATCGTTCTTTATTCATAAATACAAACCTGCATTGAACCTTGATACTGGCAACATTGATCGAACTTGGGTACCTACCTTTGATGCATACTCTGGATCTGGCAATAGTAGCCTAACATAGACACCGCGTTCTTTTTTATTCAGTTCATTCTTTGTTCACTCTGCTCTGTTCATCTCAGGATCTTTTTTGTACGTTACTTTTATATAGTGGTATGTATTCTTGGTTTTACTCCTTTTATCTCCTTTTCGTTTTAATCCTTTTTACCTTGCCACTGAGGAAGGAACCAGCTGAGAGTTCCGAAACGTCAAAATCTTTAAATTTTTCAATGGAGGATTCATTAGTAAGTAGCCAATTTTTTGTTATTTTTTTTTAATGCCATATTGTAGGTTTCTTAATGGAATGTATATTTATAAAATATGAACAAATTGCCCGAGTCGTTTTTGACAAAATCTTTCGGGCAAGGTTCACTCCTAAGAGTAAACTACCTCCACTCTGATTCTTTTTAATGAATAATGTTTTATACCATATTTTAGGTTTCTTAATGGAACATTTATTTACGTAATATGAACATATTTGCTTGAGTCGTTTTTGAGAAAAGCACCCGGGAAAAATCTCATCTCCAAAAGAAAACTATCCTTTGTAATTTTTTAAAAATGAAAATTGATTTATATCACATTGTAGGCTTCTTAGTGGGACATTTATTTATGAAATATGAACAAAATTCTCTGAGTTGTTTTTGAGAAAATCGTCCGGGAAAAATTCATCCCAAAAGTAAACTACCTCTCCTAAATTTTTAAATGAGAACCAATTTATACATATTGTAGGTTTTCTAATGGAACATTTCTTTATAAAATATAAACAAAATCTCCTGAATCGTTTTTGAGAAAATCGCCCGAAGTAAACTTACCAACAGTAAACAATCCCTTCTTTCTTTTTTTTTAGAAAAATGACTTACAGAATAATATAAGATTGTTAATAAAATGTTGATTCATAGAAAATAAAATCATTAGGCTGTTTTAGAGAAAATCACTTTTCTTTATTTTCACCCTTCAGTCATCATCAACATTCTTCCTTCCTTTCAGCCTTGAGTAAACTACCCTTATTTTGGGGGTAGGAAGAAAATTCAAGAAACCCCTATGGAGGATCTCATAAAAACTTAAGTTTAAAATTTGGTTCGGATTGGTTGAACGATATGATTTCTAGACGAGTGAACAAGTTAAATTCGAACGGACATTAAAAATCAATTTTTAGGTATGTAGATGGCATGAAAAGTGTAAATTCATTGAAATCTCGAATTCGATTTTTTTTCGCGGTCATCACACTTTCTTCTTTCCTATCGTCGCTGGAAAGTAAAAATAAGTAAAAATCATAATATATTTATATTATTAAAACAATAAGCACAGACTCGTGAAAATACGCGTCCCTGACAATGTTGTCAGACCCACTAAGGTCATGCAGAGTTTGGTAAGTTACTAGAATTGATACTCACAGAGGACATTATATATTCAATTTTCTGAATAATTTCCATTATTATAAATACGTAATACTATTGTGAAAAAAAGTTACTAAATGTTGTTTAGGGGATTTAGGATTTAGATTTCTGGGTTCTCAGCATCTATGGCCATGTTAACCCGTCAGGTTTGAGGGATGACGTTCTTCGGTGAGCACACTATCCGGGGAAAGGGAAGGAGGAAAGAATTGGGGAAGGAAGAAAGCGGCCTGGGACGTACATGTTAGGTACCACCCTAGTATTTGCCTACTGTGAATGAGGAAAACTCAGGAAAATCTCATTCACGATGGCTAACCTGAAAAAGTTTTTACAATTTTTCCACCGAGTGCCCCCACAGGGTATCGAACCAGGGACCGCTCGCATCGAAGGCGAGAGCGTTAGCGACTACGCCACGCAGGGTGACCTAAATATTGTCATTAGACCAGTTGTTTATTGTTGAAATTGTTATACAATCGTATTGTATGTCCAAACATTATTATTTGTCTAAATTCAACCTGGATTTATGAACAAAACAAGTGTGGAGAAACAAAAGGTGAGCTCCCTACCTCTGAACCACGCAGTTATGTTTCGCAGATGTCTAAAGTAATATTAATATAAGAATGGAAAAGGAAATAAAACTTGCATAGAGGAAATGAAAAACAGAAACATTTAATTCACCAATATATACTGTGATCATACATATACCACACTCAAATACGAAAAAAGATGCATAGAAAAAGTCCCATTGGGAATATTCAATAGCAAACTGGATCAACTTTATTTCAACTGAGAAAACGTGCAACTGTGTTTTTATTTCTGTGTTAGGATATCTGTATGGTTTAGCAATTCTTTTATGGAACTTAATATGTGGTTAATTACAACCATGTACCATTACAAACATACTCGCAACGCTTGGTGTATGATATGAGATTTCAAACTTTGGTTTGTGCATTTATGGATGAGCAACAATGAATCAGGAAGAGGTATCATTTAAATATCGATATAGAACAAGGATCGATCGATACCAGCAGAAATTTAGTGAAGCCAATTCTTCGCCATACATCCCCAAAACCTTAGCATACGTAGTTGATCATTCTAAACAAATTAGTTTAAAACATCCGGTCATTATGATTTTATAAAGTATACATACGAATATAAATGGAGATCCCCCTGCTTATTCTTTCAATACTGACAAAATGACGAAAAAAATGTGACAGACTAAGATGGAAGAAAAATCATTGTTTGAAAGTATTTTTATTGTTGTTAACATGAGCAATTATGTAAAAATATCTTTAAAAAAAACTTTAGACTTCATTGAAGCTAGTTTTAGAAGTGTTATATACTTCATAATTCACTGTTTGTTTCTTTTTAAAGAATTTAACATGGTTATATTTTCACAGCTGATAATCTAAGTATTTACGCGAAGGTATCTCACTGGTATACCGATATATTAATACCAAATTCGATGTTTCTAGCCATAATTCCTTGGTGAAACTTAGCGAACACATAAGTTTTCCTTGCGAGTATTAACTTCCATATGATTAGGAGAGATATCTCAAATGAACATTCTCAAAAAAATATTCCAAACACACATCGAAGCGGAGCATATGAGTAAAGGAATGACCACGCCCAAGATAGTTCTATTCACTATTGATTTTTTTAAAAAAAAAATAACTTTCCTTGTCTTCACCACGAAAATTATTCTATCATGTGTTCATGTTTGATTTTTTTTTAACTGAAAACGAAAACGAAGAAAGAACGTCACCTAGCCAAGGACATGAAGCATAACATGTTTTAAAAAGTTATTTTTTTTTTTACCAAAATAATATTTCATTACATCAGGATATGTTGCCTTGAAGAATAGTAAAATCTAATCCAAGCAAATAACTTTGAACACAAATAATAGTGGTAATACTATTAATTAACACTATTAGTAATTGATTGCTAATAGTAATAATAGTGTTATTACTATTAATAATATTGTTAATAGTAATAACACTATTATTTATTACAAGTGATTTGCTTTCGTCAGATTTTTATATTATTTAAGGCAACGACGTTTCAAAGCTAGAATGAACGGTATTCAGGATATGTTACTGAACTTCTTCGGTTTAATTTTTTCCACCAAAAATAGATTCAGGTGATTTTACTTGTTGACATCAAAATCAGTACTTCATTCTTGGTTTCTGAAGTTTCTCTGCTAAAATATTTTGAAATCTACATACTTATATATATATATATATATATATAAAATTTATGTCCTTGATTTATCACTCTAGCGGGTTTTCAAAGATTGGCGTCAATCTTACTTCATATGATCTATCAATATTGCATGTGTGCTACAAAATAAATTTATTTACAATAACCAACCTGCAATAGTGTACTATGATGAATTTACTGGTCTATAAATTTCAGAAATAAATATATGACCATTACAATATTTTCAAGAAATACGAACTCCAGTTTGTCATTGAATAATTCGACAATAAATAACGTTTAGATTCCACTTTTTATAAAGCTCCAAACCTAATTTCCCTTTCAAATTGTTCTGCTTTGAGAGTTCCATCAATTGATTCACAGTTAGGATTAAAGACTGAATAGGCGCTGATTTCATTCTTCTTCTTGGGACCCGTTCGTGTGTTGGCCCACATAATATATAAACCAGATACCACAAAATATACTGCACCAAACTCAAGTTTCAGAGCGATAGCATACATTGTAGCCCAAAATAAAGCATATAGGGAATAGGTGACCCATCTCCAATGACCAGTGTCAGCCACAACCTCCACTTGCTCCGTCTCTTGGCTCACTGATGCTTCACTTTCGACTTCTTCAATCTCCGATGCCGATCCGCTACTCAAAATTTTCTCCTCTTCTTCCTATAATAATAATAATAATAATAATAATAATAATAATAATAATAATAATAATAATAATAATAATGAAGAAGAAGAAGAAGAAGAAGAGTGGTGGTAATAATAAAATACAGCATATTTGAATCATTGAAATATGGTGTTACATCTTATAGAAATACATCTAAATGTGATAAAACGTTTAAAATTTAGAAGAGTACTCTATGTATATCTTGAAAGTTATATCACAGTAAAATTCCTGTACGGCAATTTTTCGAAATTTAAATGTCCTTACTTCTACAAGTACGCATTCTTTAAAATTATATTTTTTGTATTGAACTGTTAGCCTCACGACTGAAAGTTAAAGTTTCAAGTTGGCGTGAATTTTTCATGAATAAAACACAGTGGCGAATTTAAAGTTCTACAATGCAAATGATAAACATCGGTAATTTTTGGGCATATGAGTATAAACACATCGTTTGAATTTAAAGTTGTACAGTGAAGTCAGAACATCAGTTAAATCTTAAACATTTGAATAAAAGGTTGTTTTTTTTTTTTTTTATGTTCTAGTAAGGCTCCTCTAATTTCTCCTCCAATGCGGTTGAGTTTATCTTGAAAGAAGCTTGATAAAAACAGAAGGGTTTAGAACTTAGAAACATACACTGAAAAATATTGAAACAAGTTAGCAAAATATTGAAAATGAAATGAAATGAAATTTTTGAGTTTTACGTCCCACGGTTATGCCGGTTAGGCTAAAGGAGACGGTAGCAAAATATTGAAACACATTAGAACTTCAGAGAATGAAATATGTACCATCAATATAATTTTAAAAAATAAATAAATAAAAATTACAGAAGAAAAAACTGAATGTGTACTACGGTATATTTAATAACTTGCATAAGAAGGTGTCTTAATATTCTATGATGATTTTTTTCCTAAGAAGATTTTCTATTGTTAGACTGACAATAAGAAAAATAAGTATTAAAGTTTGCTTAATTCTTCTTTATATTATACAGTATATATTTGTTTCATTATCACAAAGAAACTAGGATACTGTAAGATGGATGTTACATGAGTGCCAGTGTTTATCGAGTCGCAGGAGAACACATGCATGGGCATTGGCCATGTTTTCAGAATTTGTTGATCGCAAAAGATAAATCATAGTGCTATCACTTTCATCCGGATCCTCGATGAGCTCGCAATGGATCCTATGTCACCATCACTCAAAAAATAGCTGTGTGCACCACTGCTGGAAAAGTTATGTTGACCCTTTCCTTTCCTCATTGATCGCTTTCCGAAAAGTACCACAGTGAACGTTGCTTGCTACTGCAAAATGCTGGAATGTTTGGGGACGAAGATTAAGGACAATCCACGTGGAGTTCTGTCCCGAGGCATCGTTCTTTTTGTATGGCAATGCAAGGCTACGTACAGCAAGCATCTGTACTGTATCAATACTTTTTGTGTAACATAATTTTGACATGTCCCATCCTATTCGTGTTTTAATAGCACTATCAATAGTCGCAGATACATAATCAGTAGCTAATCTATAGAAGATATCAAATAATTAAACCAAATATATATAATCTACTTGAAAACATGAAGTCCTCGTTATATACTTTCTTTTGAAGAGAGCTATATTAATGTTGGGGACATAACTATAAGATGTTAGTAGGTCTTCAACTAAGGGTCGCTCTTCGATTTATTTATTTATTTATTTGCTTGATCAAAAATCCAATATATTTCAATCAGAAATTTTCTTGTAGGCCTTATATCTGGAGAACTATATATAGCATAGCCAAACCCAAAATATCAATATAATGTGCTTATTCCGTAGAAAATACGAAAACTCGATTTAGGGGTCGTTCAAAAATTTTGTGGCCCCTGATCCAAAAACTAATTATTGGCCAAGATCGCAACCTTTTGATGCATTTCTTTTTGATCATTCGTAAAATTCTTGTTACTTTACTCAGTATTAAGAAATGCCGGCAAGTGAGTTCTACGAATGTCCCCTGGTGCTGAGGACGTCATGTTTTGAAATGAACTTTATATATCAGAAACCATTACAGCAACTACATAATAAAATATAAAGCATATTTGTAACTAAACAAATTTTTGTAAGTACTCCCTCAATAGCAATACTATAAAACATACCTGTAAACTCCTGAGCTTTTGTACACTACTTACATTTGAGATTTGTTGATTGTCAGAAGTTAGAAGAAGAGCAGCAACATGCGTGTTTTACATGTAAAATTAATAATATATAGGTTAACTCTTTTAAAACTAACGAACTTTGAGAAAATCTTGCCAGATATAGTGTCTCATTAAACGAAAATGGAAAAGTAATTTGAAGTGTAACTATTATTAAGTCAAATATTTTGTTTGCAAAAATGATACAAAATTATTAGTGTGTGCTATTGTTCTTTTTTTGTTGAAATTAACAACCCTTTTGATAAATTAAGTTCTTTCTATGTATTGAGAGATAAATTTACAGTTCAGTGAGAAAAGAATCAAATATACCCCTTCTTCTTTGTACTGTCAGATTTATTTGTGTAAAGTTCTCGACTTTAAAGTTCTCGATTTTGTATTTTTCTTGAAATAATTAGCATTAGAATTACGAATTAGATTTCTGGATTTTCAGCATCTATCATCATGTTAGTCCGTCATGTATGAGAAATAACTTCCCTCGGCGATCACACTACCCAGGAAATTGGGAAGGAAGAAAGGGAAGAAGCGGTCTGGAACGTTATGCTAGGTTTCTCCTGGTATTTGCCTGGTGTACATGAGGAAAACTAAAGAAAACCTCACTCAGGGCAGCTGGCCTTTAAATGGTTTTACACTTTTTCGAGCGAGTATCTCCACCGGGAATCGAACTTGAAACCGTTTGCACCAAAGGTGGAAGCGTTGGCAACCACACGTGAGATAAATGTATGGATAAACTTGAAACCATTATATTATTTCTTTTTGTTTCTTGGGCATGGTTTTCGATCCTTACCTTAAAATTCCGTTTGGACATACCCACATGCCCCCATTACATTCACATATTGATCTCATACACTCCTTTTTTTTTTTTTTTTTTTTTTTTTTTTAGATATAGTTGAATATTGGGCAACATCTAGCCCAGTGTTTCCCGTAGACTATAGTAATTTGAGACTATGTTCTCCAAGAGGGACTTGACTTATAACCCTCAAATGCTGTCACTGCATATGATGGTAGATCTCCACTCGTTAGAAAATCTATTAGATTGTAAGTGATAGTGTGGTCAGATGACTGGGGATCCGACAGTTTAATTTCTTTTAAAATCACTGCATATGATGATAGATCTCCACTCGTTAGAAAAATCTATTAGATTGTAAGGGATAATGTGGTCAGATGACTGGGGATCCGGCAGTTTGATTTCTTTTAAGGTCCCTTGTAAGCACTTAACGGACCAGCCATACTTATAAGACTGATCCATCAGATCATCCTCGATTAGTGATCAGAATGAGTTCCGATAGACACTCTCCTGACTATGTCGATCTATCCTGGACGAAACCATGCTGGAGTTCTGATTTTCAATCCGTTTATGCAGAGTAGATTCAAACACTTTTGCAAAAGTACTCAACTTTCATATATAATGTTGGAATTTTGTAGTTATAGGTGAAGACCAAGATTTGTGAGTGTTTTAGCAGCAGTTAAGTTTCCAGTCAAAATGGTTTAGAAGTAATAAATTGGAAATATAAATCCAACACAGCAACTCGGTGAGCATCTTCTAATTTAATGTGTCTTGAGGAAGGCATCAGGAATTGGTGATGTCGAAATATTGACATAAGTTACGAAGAAACACAGACGAAAAAGGTAAGTGAACCCTATTTTATTTATCATTACTACTTAGATATCACTTACCGAATTCATTTTACATCATCAGATCTATTTTTTACAATAGAAAACGTAATATATATATATATATATATATATAGGGTGTTTCAAATGTATAGACCAACCTGGGTGCACAAATGATTTCTTTTGAAATTATAGGTTGCCGAAAACATGAAAAAATGAACTTTAAAGGTCCATAGCTCCAAAACTATGGGACCTACCGTAGTCGGGTCAAGACTTCACTTAGGAATAAGTATGTGCCCTATACAAATATCCTGAAACATGTATTTTTGGATAGCGCACATATTAGTTCCTAAGTGAAGTCTTGACTCGACTACGGTAGGTCCCATAGTTTTGGAGCTATAGACTTTTAAAGTTCATTTTTTCATGCTTTCGGCAGCCTATAAGTCCGAAAGAAAGCATTTGTGCACGCAGGTTGGTCTATACTTTTTGTCTTATCTTGGTGTCTGAAATCATCATTCTATATTGTATATGTATACGAGATTATTGTAAGGTCATATATATATATATACTTGTCCAATAACTGCATTTTGGGACACAATAAATATAATACAATATAATACCATGTCCTGTTATAAATATATATATGTAAACAATCTTATGCCACTATTCTCTCCTGTTAAAAGCTTCACATAAAAGCAGCTCACGACAATTAATAAAGTTAAGCCCTTTTCTTACTTTTAGAAAATACCATCCAATTTTCTTCTGGAAATTTTTTACTTTATTCAAGTGGTCTTCACTGCAACAATAAGATTCCGGCTCTACAATGTACATCAATATTAAGGCATTTCGGAACTATTCATGTGTAAAGTTTTCCTCCTCCTTCCATTCAAATCGTTTTCAGATTTTAAACAACGAAGAGTGCAATGAAATCCCACCAGCAAAAACCAAGGTAACTGGAGTGCAAAATGGGTTAGAGTCTGGTTCCGGAAAGAAAGTATCTGTTAAGAAAGCAGTCACAGTGACATGTGGTAAATCCGTGAGTAGTAACAGAAATAGCTCCTTTATTAAAAGTGATGGTGTGTTAGGTAATGAAAGTGGTAGTCAGAAATCTAAAAATGAAAGAAAAGGTAAGGATAAAGGAAAGAAGTGCATAAGTGTTTATGCCGATAGCCATGGTAGAGGTCTGGCCAAGATAATTCAAGAAAAAAACCCATCAGTATCTGTAACTGGGTACGTGAAATCAGGTGCTAGAAGTAATGAAGTAATGAAAGGTATTGATACATCTAGGAATCCTTCTGACTGTATAATTATTATAAGTGGGTCAAATGATGTCGCCCATAATGAAGGAAATAAGGCAGTTTCAGCACTACTCTCCACTCTAAAAAGAAATGTAACAAGTGAAGTCATTGTTGTTGGTCTACCACTGAGAAATGATCTATTACAAAACTCCTGTGTTAATCTTGCTATTAGAAACACAAACAATAAGATAGAAAAGGCATGTAAACAATTTGAAAATGAAGCTTTTTGGAAACAGAGTCAGTAGAAAGAAAATATTTCACACGCCACGGACAACACTTAAATAAATCAGGTAAGAGCGTTATTGCAAAAGGTCTCCATGCTATTTTGAACAAACAGAAGAATAGTGTAAATTGCATTTCTCCTATCCCCCTTTCTTGGCAGAAACAGGGAAACATGTAAACATCTCTGAATTGTCCTTTGTACAGAGTTCAATTCAGAGGCTTAGAGACGAAAATAATTCAATGGAAAATAAATTTCAGGTTTCAATTAAAAACAAAGAGCTCAATGAACTATTGGTAGTCCATCAAAACACACAATCAGTTCGGAATAAACAAATTGATCTAGAAATTATGTTAGAGATATATGATATAGATGTATTATGTCTCTCAGAACACTGGCTGGAAGTAAATGAACAAATAATTATTTCGGATTATAGTTTGGTTTCTTGTTATTTTAGAAATACAATGAAGTGTGGGGGTGTTTGTATATTAATGAAAAACACACTTAACCCTTCAAGCCCCAAAGTAATTGATAAAATAGAAAGCATTGATAGACATTTTGAATACACTGCAGTAGAGTTACAAATTAAAAAAACTAATCAAATTATTATTGTAGTGTATCACACCCCAGACTCCAAAGTATGTATATTCTTCAAAAAAACTACAACAGGTTTCAAGTGAAGTCACCAATAAATATGATACAATTGTACTATGTGGTGATTTTAACATAGATACAAAAGAATCAACCACAACGCGTGATACATTCCTCAATATTTTATCAAGTTTCAATTTACATATGACAATATTTGAACCAACTCATTTCACGAGATCTTCCTGCAGTTCAATTGACAATATATTTACAAATATTCATCTAAATTGTTACAGATCCCACACTCTTAACATGGCATTGAACAACAACGTAGGACAAGCGTTGTATTTGACACGTTTTTCCAAAGATAGCGAACAAACTATAAGGATGTTAGGGAAAAGATACTATAACGAACACAAAATAGCAAAATTTCTCTCTTTGCTTGAAAGCGAAAATTTTGTAAATGACGAAACTGTCAATTCTAACTTTAATGACATATACAGATATTTTATTTATAAATTTAAACTATTACTTGAAAGTGCCTTTCCTTTATCTAATGGAAAAGTAAACAACATACGTAACAAACCGTGGATTACACATGGCATTAGGGTTTCTAGTATGAAACTAAAAGAGCTGTTCAAACTTAAGAAATAAGCAAATAATATAGGAATTCTTGATTACTATTTAAAAAAATATAAATCCCTGTACAAAAAAGTTATTAATAAAGCCAAAAGGGACTATTATAGTAATAAAATAAACAATGCACAGAATAAAAGCAAAGAGTCGTGGAAAATAATAAAGTGTGAATTAGGAAAGAAAGATGAAAAGCACAAAATTATAGAGTTACGTATAAAAGGCAGTAACTTAACTACAAATGACCCAAAGTTGGTTTTTGAGTACTTAAATAATTACTTTTGTACCGTGGCAGAGAAAGCTATACGTGATATACCTATATTAAGTGACACAAATAGACTACAGCCGCTTAAGTACATCAGTAGGTCATTCTTCTTTACCCCAACTTCCTCACATGAGATCATGGAAGCAGTAAGTAAATTTGATAATAAAAAATCCGCAGGAATGGATTTTTTGAAGAAATGTATCCATATTATCGCACCTGCACTAGCAGACATCATTAATGTGTCATTTTCCCAAGGAATCTTCCCTGATGCACTAAAACTCTCAGTCGTTAAACCCTTGTTCAAAAAAGGATGTACCTAGGTAGAAACGAAATCGAAAACTACCATCCCATATCACTTTCTTCTGTTTTTTCAAAACTTGTTGAAAAACTAGTATGTAAGCGACTACTAAGTTTCATTAATGAACACAACTTAATCACGAAAACGCAACACGGATTTATAAAAAGCAAATCCACAATTACTGCCATATATGAACATAACAAAGTAGCTATAACGTCTGTTGATCAGAAAGCCAATACTGTAGGCATATATTATGATATCTCAAAGCGTTTTATTGTGTAGACCATGATATACTTTTTGGTAAATTAGAAAAAATATGGCATTAGGGGTATTGCTTTGGAGTGGTTCAAATCGATATTTGTACAATCATAAACAAATCGTACAAATTCTCCATATGGACGAAACAACTAAAAGTCTGAGCAAAATAAACTCAAATGAACAAATAAATAGAAAAGGTGTTCCACAAGGATCAGTTTTAGGACCAATACTTTTCCTTCTATATCTTAATAATTTATCCTTAAATATAGAGAAGGGTAATTTACTCCCATTTGCTGATGACACAACAGTAATTGTAACTGAGAAAGACAGAGATAGCTTGCAAGAAACCATTGATCTTACAACATCTCAACTTACGCATTGATTTTCTTCAAATAAATTAAAACTAAATTCAGATAAAACAAAGTGTTTTATATACCATTTATCTCACAGAATATCACACCAACTGCCACAGATATCATTGAATAATGAAATATGTACATTTACTAATACTGTGAAATTTTTAGGTATGTATTTGGATGATAATTTTTCATGGCAAGAACACGTAGAGAAACTAAGCAAAAAATTAGCCCAGGTTATGTACATAATACGAACTCTAGTTCCAATACTTAATCTGTAATCAATTCTATCCCTGTACTATGTCATACTCTTTTCTCATATTAAATACGGAATTGCGATCTGGGGGTCTTCGTCGAAGCTTCAGAATATATTTAAACAACAAAAATGCGTCTTAAGAACCATTACTAGATCACCCAAAGGCACCAGCTGTAAGAAACTATTTGAATCATTGAATACGATGACAGGTTCTTCTTTATACATATTTGAACTTCTAAAAATTACCTGGAATCATTTAGATAATATTAAAAGAGATGGTGATACTCGCAACTACCTTACACGTGGAAAAGATAACTTATCCATTGTGTATCATAGAACATCTGCATACGGAAAATCACACATCTATATAGGTGTAAAGTTGTATAATAAACTGTCTGGGTACATAAAAAATAGTCATGGAAAGAGTTTCTTTGTGAACTCAGTGCGCAAACTGCTATTAGAAAAAACATTTTATACTGTAAATGAATATCTTAGCAACAAATTTTGAAACTTCCAAAAATAATTAAATTCCAATTGTATATACTAGATTTATGTCAGTTCATGTAGTTTTATATATAGTTAAGATGGTAAATACAAATATACAGTAACTAAAATAGTATAAACTAATTATTTGCTGAGCAAAACTATATATTTTCATTAAAATTCAACACGTGTAAAATGAAAATATATAGTTTTGCTCAGCAAATAATTAGTTGATATTTAATTATAACAAAGCAAAGCTTCTATTTATGGTAAAATAGTAATTAAGTCCATGTATATATTATTGTTATATAGATTGTAGAATTGGTTTATCCTATATCTATTTTCACTCCTATATCTATTTTCACAAGTTGTGGAACACAAGAGCATTATATTTGTTTTAAATATTGTATCGACATTATGTACTGACGAGTTCTATACCATTTTGTACAAATGTACATGTAGCATGGTCCAGAGAACGATTAATAAAACTAATCTAGTCTATTCTTGCGTACAGACAAGAAGGTATGTGTGTTTCATATAATAAAATAAATACATACAAAATATTACTTTGTTGCGTTGCTGCAACAAGAGGTAAAAACCCTTTCATATGTAATAGCCAGCGAAGACAAACCAACGAGATGGATTAAAAAAAAAAAAAAAAAAAAGTATAAAACCTTCCTGAACAGTGGCGAGGCTTGAGGGGAGACGGAGACAGCGTCTACCCTCTAGAATTTTATATGATTAAGCCATTAAGCCTAAATTACTAACTTAAAATTTTGTAATTTAAAGATTCTGAACTTAAAATTTCCTATAATTTATTCTGAGCTTTTTTTAAAAAATGATTTCATATGAAAGACAGAAAGCAAAGCGTCTCGCGTAACCCTGAACATTATTCCTATGCTGCATCCATTTAACTTGCATCAACCTATAGAAGCGTAGAAGAAACAGTCACGTGACAAGTTAAAGTCAAAAGACTCGTACTGTGTAGTAGTAGATTTGATGATGAAAGGTTTGAAAAGACATTGCTGTTCTGTCTACGCTTACAGGGCTGCCTATCTTGTTTATTTTAAGTTGAATTTGTAAGTGACAGAAACAGACCGCTATTTCTTATTTGTTTTTATTTTAAACCATCTTTCAAGCTCCCTCTATAAAATGTTAAATTGTTATAACGTACTCTTGAAGAACATTAGCATATATATTTTGTCCCTATGTGTCTCCAACATCAGAATAAAAAAAAAAAAAAAAAAAAAGAAGAAGACCGCCCTAACGAAAAGTTAAGATGTATTGGTAATTCTATGACTTTTATGTTTTTCGCGAGAGTGACAAGTACTTCCCGGTAAACGCCCCCCCCCCCCCGTGATCCCTGGTTCGAATTAAAAAAACGCTTCGTCTTGGTGTGGGGCCTAGACCAAGGTACCCGTGACCAAATTTGGATAACTCGGTCCACTCGTCTGATCCCCAGGCTGCACACAGACACCAAGACAGACAAACACACAAACTCTATTTTATTTATATTAGATTCTTCGCTCAATAATTGTGCAGATGAAAGATTTGAAAAATACAAAAACCTGGACATTGTAGAACTAATAAATTATAGAAAATTTCGTATGTATCAACAAATTCTTCCATACGACAGGCAAACTGAATGACTTGATATCCACCTTTCCCAGGGCCGGCGCGAAGGCGGTGGCCAGGGCGGCAAGTCCAATAAGCGGCAAAATTTGAAAAAAAAATGTATACTATCAAAATATAATGCTTCGTAATAGGTCCACATGAAGAAATAAAATTGTGTTCACCTGAGAATGTAATTGAACTTACTTCACTCACATTCGAAATAATATTCAGTAAGGAAACTCGGAGCATTCTTCTCCATTTTCAATTATCAAACTACTAGCCACAGGTATCTCGTTCAATATTTCCCTTACAGGGGCGTAGATAAGATATTCATCTAGGGTGGATAAGACTATCAAGGTTTCTTTTATTTTTTTTTTCTATTCAGCAATGTTCTAACGCTCCACTCCAAGTATGCAAAAGGTACACTCCCACTTGAAAGCAGGCCTTTCTAGCCTAAGCTTCTGGAGACATTTAGGTTCTAGCAGCGAGTTGTTAACCAGTTTACTGAGCAAATGACAATAATCGATCGTTTTGTACAAATTACATACAGTAGTGGAGAATGCCTTGTAAAAATTTGCGAACATTTTCTTGGTTTCGTACCGGTAACAGACATCACTAGTCTAGGATTCACAGAAGTAATAATTAAACAGTTAAAGGAAATGAAAATTCCTACCAAAGACATGAGGGACCAAGGATACAACAATGGTTCCAATATGAAAGGCAAACATTCAGGAGAGAATTTAAGAAATAAATTCCCGAGCCTTCTATGCTCCTTCACTAAATCTTGTCTCAACGATGCAGCCACAGCATCTCAGTACGCCGTTTCATTTTTTATATAGTTAACAAAGTTTTTGACTTTTTTCTCTGTTAGTTCAACGTTGGGCCATACTAAGGAAACATATTAGTGAGACTGTTCTTAATTTCGGGGTATAGAGCTCATTTACAAGACTGTAAGGTATTAGGTAGGTATTTTGTATTAGTTTAAGTGTTATAAGGTGTTTTACTTCTAATTTATTTTTTTTATTTTTTTTTTTTTTTTACTTTACAGCTCGTTTCTAAGGTATGTAGACATGACTATCTTTAAAGAGGGTACGGGGAAGTAATGCCCCCATTTCTAGCAAATGTGGTACCATTCAGAAATCTATACTTCGGAAAAAATACTATACACCAAATTTAATTAATTATAAAATTTTCTACTTAAAGGAACAGAGTAAGCAAATATTGCAAAGAATATTAAAAACTCAAACATTAATACTATATTTATTAATTGTCAGGGATCATCTTACTTGGAATAGTGATTAGTGTATATCAGCATCCTCTATGGAGTACGAAAAATCAAAACTTATATATATATATATATATATATATATATATATATATATATATATATATATATATATATATATATATAGATAGATAGATAGATAGATAGATAGATAGATAGATAGATAGATAGATAGATAGATAGATAGATAGATAGATAAATGTGTGTGTGTTTGTGTCTGTCTACTCAGTTTTTTACAGCACGCTTCATCACTGTTCCTGAAGATTACATAGAAGGTCATTAATGTCGTGAGATAAGTTTTTTGTTATTTAAAAGGCTCACAAACACTTTAGTGACCAGGATCCTCATTACGTATCGGTTTGCGTCAATGCAACGTAAACATTGCCTTTCAGGTTGCAATAATCAATGTAACAGCTATAATTGCTTACTTCATTTTTTTTCTGCGTTATAATCCGCAAATTTTGATAAAACTGATACATAACAAGGCCCCAAGATATATATATTAACATTTGGGTGAGCCTAAAGGAAGACACATATGTCAAACATGTGCAGATTGTCGTTCCTCCTCCCGAAATTTGTACATGTAGGACAGTTTATTAAGAATAATAGAAAGAGATACCATGAATAAAAAGTTAAATTCAAAAATACGCGAAACAGAAAACTCGTAGCGTCAGTTTGTCGCAGGTTAGTTGAACAGAAGTTATGAACTAATGAGTCGGTACAAACAAATAATATCATCATTGATGGTGATTTCACTGCTAGGCCTACCAACACGAAAAATTTTAGCTACTGAGCCACATCAATATCTCCATAGCGATAGATATACATCCTAAATCGAAACTTACACTCGCATATTTTGTAAGGGTTTCTGGTAATTTAACCATCCCTCTTATATTTAATTCAGGACAGGACGCACAAAATTTTCTTAGAATTCGGATGTTCCGCCTAATTCAGAACAGGTGGCAATCCTACAGAGATTGGTTTCACAAAACATCTATCTATTAAAATGCTACAATACCAACAAAAGCGCCTGAGCTCCAACTTATAACATTGGATATCAAACCTTTGATTTACGGTTATTTGTAATTTCTCACGTTTAACAGAGATAAATGTTTTATATCATGTGTACTTTAAATAAATTATTTAAATAGACCTTTTTCATAAAGTTTATTTTTTAAATTATTGTTCAAAGCATTTGTATTTTAATAAGCCTTTTCCAAAATCATTGCAAGTGAATTGTGCTGCCATCTTTGGAGTTCTTTTAAACTATACGTTTGTGGACGTTTATATATTTGTGGTCAACCCTTTCGACAATGAGATCTCGGAAACTACAGGCTCTAGAAAGATGATGTGTTCACTGATCGATTGCAAATTTTATGTAGATTGTCCAGTTCTAATTGAATATTTTTTTAAAAAAAAAAAAACATATCCATTATTTATTTACTACATTTTTACAGGTACACTGGAAGTGTTGAAATTAGAAAAAAACTAAAGCATCATATCCTACGCATTATACATTTCAACACCACATAATTGTATACAGGGGTTGCATACCTCTCAGGCGTTTGTTTCATGGCCAAATGATAATTAAAAACGAAGAATAACTATTTTTCCACTCTAAGTTGAATCTTTATTGTTTGGAGTGTTTTGCCCAATGAACACCATACATGACTGACATTATAATTAATTATGTGTGTAATGTATTTGCTTATTACATACTGCATGCAAGACAAAAGAAAACATATCATACATGACATCAAACATATCAAACATATCATAGAAACTGATCATACATGAAACAGAAACTCCAACCAGAAGTAGGCTCAAATCTTGCAAACAGTGTGAGATATTGAAAAAATAACAGAAAAAATCTCCCCTTTATGGTATCTCTTGCCAATTTTTATCAAGAAGTCTTTCAGTTGTGTCTGTAAAGGAACATGTACAGATGTGAGGAATAACAGGGAGATTCACGCTCGTATGTGAATGATGCACTGTGTAGAGAGCGCAGGTTCAGCTAATGTACCTATTAAAATGCTACAATTTCAATTAAAACAGTCAGTCAGTCAGTCAATCATTGTCGTAGTTGTGGTTGAGTGGTGAAGTGACGGGCTTGAGCCCTTGCCTTCCATGTTTGCTGCGGCGTGGCTTGTTTGTGAGTGGCGTAACTGTTCTTTCGGACCGCAACTGTCGCTGGCTCCATGCTGGTCATCTGGGATGTTCAGGGGCGAGGTATCCCGTACAAATGTCTTCTTGGTTCTTTGATGGCGATGTTCTCAATGTGTGGAAATGCAGAACTTCTGACCTGGCGCCAGAAGGAAGCTGATTGTTGTTGTCGGACCTCATTCAGCATCGCCAGGTTGAGATCTTCATGAAGTTGAGCCACCCTGGTGTCCTACGAGTATCCTGTGATTACTCTCGCAGCTTTGTTCTGAACCACTTGCAGCTGGCGGAGATGTGTGTGGTACGTGGCCTCAGGCTTGCTGGGCGTACAGCAGTACCGATCTGACACACATCTTGTAGACGTGAAGCTTGGTTTCATGGGTAATTTGGGGGCTCAGGAAGAGTGGAAGGAGTGCTCGGAAGCGTTGTGTTGCCTTCCTCGCCGTCGTGGAGAGGTGGGGGATGAAAGAAAGTTTCTTGTCGAGGATGACTCCGAGGTACTTTGCTTGGGGACTGAGTGGGAGGTTGGTTCCTTATAGGGAGAGGTACATGGGTCTCTGCTTCCTATTTTTTGTAAAGTCCACCAGGGTGGTCTTGTTGGGATTTATCTTGATGCGCCAATTCTATGTCCAGTTTTCCAACATGTGTATGTGTCGCTGTAAATAGACTTCTGCATAATGACCATTCACATGGCTGGTAAGCAGTGCGGTGTCATCGGCATATGTGGCAGTGGTGGCGTTGGCGGTCTGAGGGATGTCGCTGGTATATACGTTGTGGAGAATGGGGGAGAGCTAGGAACCCTGCGGAACTCCCGCTCTAATACTTCTTGACGTAGTGGTGTGGCCTGCATGGTGTACATGGAAACTCCTGTTTTGCAGATAGTTGTATAACAGTTTCACGAGGTAGGTTGGAAACTCGCTTGCATGAGTTTATGAATGAGACATTCGTGCCACAATTTGTCAAAGGTCTTTTCTATGTCCAAGAAAAGGTCTAAAGCGTACCCACGTTCGTTAAATCTGAAAGTGATGTCATCTGCCACTCGCACCAGTTGGATTGTCGTGCCGTGTCCTGATCGAAAAGCAAATTGATGCGGCGGGAGGATGTCTTGGTCTGTGATATGCTGCTGCAGCCACCGTTGAATGACCTTTCAACAAGTTTGCTGAGGTGAAATAAACTAATGGGGCGGTGGTTTTTTAGTTCAGATCGGTTGCCCAGCGTCTTAGAGATGAGTATGACTCTTGCGTCCTTCCAGGCTGGAGGGAAGTGGCCGGTGTTGAAGATGGCGTTGATCAAACGGCAAAGGAGCACTATGACTTTCCTTGGCGCGTGTTTGAGCGCTTGGGGGTGGAATACGATCCGGCCCAGCGGCACGGTTGGTCGGGAGATGCTTTACAATTTGTTCCACTTCTCTTGGGCGTACCAGTGGGAGGTGGTTCACCCATTCAAGGTGATCGGCAGTGTGGATGAAGTGCTGAACTGCCTCCAGCGTCTCAGCGTCAGGTTGTATATTATTGGGTTGAAAAGCACCTTCCAGGTAGTCTGCAAAGAGGGTGGCTTGCTCTTCCAGGTTGTACACCAATCCTTGTGGACCTCTGAGGGTTTACGCACGTGATGGCCCAGTAGGTCGGGTGAATGTTCTGACTAGTCGCCAGAAGTCACGTGAAGGTGTGTCCATCTCCTGTAGGGTGTTATTCCACTTCTGCAGACGCCTGCGTAGCAGTCTCTTTATTCTTATGGAAAGTTAGTTCCATACACGCTTGTATTCTGGGTCTCGTGTTCTCTGCCAAAGTTTTCGTGCTGTTCGTTTGAGATGGATGAGTGCCGATGTGCGGGTCTCTGCCAGGCCTAGTTGCTGCTGGTAAGATGGATTGTTGCTGGTGGTGGTGGTCACATCCATCGCAGTGAGAATGTTGGAGGTTAAGGATGCCACCAACGCTGCCAGAAGGTCCGTGTATTGCTGCCAGTTGGTCTTCCGCAGTGTAGGTAGTTGCCTTGCAGTAACATGTGTGCGCAGGTCCACTGGTAGCTTGATGAGGATATGGTCTGAGCTGAGTTCCGGAATGGCCATGGGGCCGTCGGTCAAGGCGATGTTTGCGCTAAGCACCATGTCCAAGATATCGGGCTGTCCGCCATTCCGGGGGAAGTGCGTGGTTTCCGTGGGCGCGGAAGGCAGAAAGTCGACGCCACGGAGAGCCTGATAGAGAATGCGGTTATTTCGGTTGAAGGTTCTTGGGTTCCAGTGTGGGTGTTTGCTGTTTAAGTCTCCACCAACCAGCACTCGGTGTCCCAGCCTCCTGAGAAGAGTGAGGTCTGGCGGGTGAAGAGGATCATTATGAGGTTTGTAGGCGGAGATCAGCTGCAGTTGGCCATCCGGGGAGTGGACCGTGACTCCTATAGTTTCAAGTGAGGTTAGTGCCGGCGTGGGGAGAGGATCGTGGGCAATGTGCGACTTTATGAGAATGGCCATACCGCCCATGAGTCCTTGCCGGTCTGAGCGGTATGTTGTGTAGTTCCTGACAGTAAATTCCTTGTCGGGCTTCAGGTGAGTTTCCCTGATGAGGGCCGTGTCTATTCTTTCTCGGGTGAGGAAATCCTGGAGTTCCTCACATTGGTCTGCTATGCCGGCAGAGTTCCAGCATGCCGCTATCAGATTAAGGGTAATAGCAAATTTATTACGTTCCATCATCCGAAAGGTCTGCGGCTACTTCCAAGACAGTAGTCATTTTGGTGATGGGATCTGTGGCTGCAACTATCTTTCTTAAACCTTTCTTCAGTTTCTCGATGATGGATGTGAGGTTCAGTTCCTTGAAGAGATCTAGAAGCTCTTTGATAGAGGCTGCCAGCGAGGGTTCGTTGGCTGGATTGGTTTCTGCAGGTGGAGGCATGGTCTGTTGGCTAGTACGGGAATGCTTGGCAGTGGTATCCGTGGGTCGCTCTGATTGGGTGTTTGTTGTAATCTTAGCACTGTCACTGGTTGCATTGTCACTAGTTTCACTGGCACTTTTCTTATGCGGTTGATGCGGGGCTGTTTCTGATGGTTAGGAGGTGATCTTGTTGGCGGGTGGGAACTTGGCTTTCGAGCCGTTAAAGGGCTATAAGCAGTTTGAGGTTTCATGTTGGGTGCTGCAGCAGGTTGTTCAGTGCAGGTGTTAGACTGTTGTTGGATGGCTGCTCTACCTCAGCTCCAACCTCCAGCTTTTGATTTCAAATCTCTGATTTACGGTTATTTGTAATTTCACGTTTAAAAAAGACAAATATTTTAAACTATGTGTACTTTTAATAAATTATTTAAGTAGATCTTTTTCACAAGGTTTATTTCTTAAAACTTTTATTCTTCAGTCTTTGCGTTTTAATAAGTCTTCTCCAAAACAAATGCAAATGAATTGTGCTGCCATCTTTGGAGTGTTTTAAACTATAATTTTGTGGGCGTTTATATGTTTGTGGCCAATCCTTTCGACAATGAGATCTCAGAAAGTACAGGCTCTAGAAAGATGATGTTTTCACTGATCGATTGGAAATTTTGGGTAGATTGTCCATTTCTAATTAAATATTAAAAAAAATGACCATTACTTCTTTATTGCATTTTTAAGGGTACACTGGAAGTGTTGAAATTTTAAAAAAATACTAAAGCATCACATCCTACGCATTATATATTCCAACACCATATTGTTGTGTATAGGGGTTGTATATATCTCAGGCGTTTGTTTCATGGAAAAATAATAATGAAAAAGGAAGGATAACCATTTCTCGAGTCTAAGATAAATCTTTATTTTTGGAGTGTTTTGCCCAATGAACACCATATATAACTGATATTATAATTAATTGTGTATGTAATGTATTTGCTTATTACATACAGCATGCAAGAAGAAAGTAAACACTGGTCATGTGTGAATTAGAAACTCCAACCGGGAGTAGGCTCAAATCTTGCAAACGGTGCGAGATATTGAGAAAAAATAATCGAAAAAATCTCCCCTTTATGATACGATTTGCCGTTTTTTTTTTTTTTTGTTTTTTTTTTATTTTTTTTTCTTTTTATCAAAACATCTTTCACTTGTGACGGTAAAGGAACATGTACAGACGTTGTGAGGAATGAGAAGGAGATTTATGCTCATATGGGAATGATGCGCTGTGTAGAGTGTGCAGGTTCAGCTAGTCTATATATTAAAATGCTAGGTTTATATGTTTGTGGTCAAGAAAATTTTAGATTTTTGCGGCCAATTCCTTTCGATAATGAGATCCCGATTACCACAAGCTCTAGAAACGTCCCGTTTTCGCTGGTTGACTCTAAATTTTATGTAAATTTGCTAGTAGTAGATTTCTATTCCACATTTTATGCGTCGTTTTGACCCTATTAGTTTAATATTGTCACTAGGATGTTAAGGTTGATACCTTTGTGAAAGGCAACTGGTAGAGGACCTACGTATAGCGGGTTGATGGACATTTCAGGCGCTTTGTTTTAATCTGAACATCAAAACCTATTGCACGCTGGCAACTTCGAACACTTGTGGACCCACAATGAGGCGTATTAGAATATGGAATTATAAGAAAAAAAAATATTTGGATTTGGTATCATCCATCATTTATCCAACTTTGCCACAAACTCAACCCAACATTCTATATATTAAAATACCACATTTATATGTATGTCTATAGCAACTCACTCCCTTTGAGAGTCTTCCTGTCTTTTATTTGTGTCTATAAATGGACTTCTACAGATATAGTGAGAAGCAAGGAGATTCACATTCATAATAGAACGGTGCGCTATGTAAACAGCGCAGGTTCAGCTAGTCTATCTATTAAAATGCTACAATAGCAATTAAATGCAGAGCAGCAGAGATTTCTTGGCGGTTTTTGTGGTTGATTTAAGTACCGGGCTTGGGCCCTTGCCTTCCATTTGTGTTGTTGACTGTCGTTTGTTTTGCGTGCGTATTTGTTGTGAGAGAGGACGCAACTGTCGCGCTCCTCTTTTGCTGTTCCTATGTCAGTTTAGTGGTTGTGCGTTTTAGGGGTGCGGCATCTTTAAGTTCGTCTTCTTGGGTTGGCCGTTCCTATGGTGGCTATGTGTTGGTGTGGCGAGGCTCTGATTGTCCTCCAGAAGTTGGCTGATCTGTGAATTCTGTAGTCATGTAGAAATGGGAGTTCCAAATCTTCATGTATTTGCTCGAGGCGAGTGTCTCTCGAGTGTCCAGTGATAGCCCTGGTTACTCTGTTCTGGATGACTTGTAGTTGGCTGAGGTGGGTTTTTGCTGCGTGTTGCCATGCAGGGTGGGCATACATCAGGATGGGACGAATGCTCATCTGATATATATGCGCCTGAGCTCCAACCTATAACTTTAGCTTTCAAATCTTTCATTTACGGTTATGTGTGGTTTCACGTTTAACAGAGACAAACATTTTAAGTATGTGTACTTTAAATAGTCTAAATTAGTTAACTATATCTTTTTCATAAAGTTTATGATATAAAATTATTGTTCAAAGCCTTTGTATTTTAATAAGTCTTCTCTAAAATCAATGCATGTGAATTGTGCTTCCATCTTCCGAGTTCTTTTAAACTATATTTATATGTTTGTGGTCAATCTTTCGACAATGAGATCTCGGAAACTACAGGTTCTAGAAAGATGACGTTTTTACTGATCGATTGGAAATTTTGTGTAGATTTTCCAGTTCTAAATAAGACCATATTCAAAGATATGTAACCACATGACAGCTTATTGAAGCGATTGAGCTATCTGTGGGTTCTGTTTAAACATTAATACAGTCTTTAGCTTACAGAAAACTTTGTGCCTGTTGAGTGCCGCACCTGCTCACAAAGAAACAGAAACAGCCCCATTCTGTCAATCACATACAGCAGAAAATCAGAAGTATGGGATGGGAAGTGGTCCCTCAATCCTCCTATAGTCAGGATCTGATCACATCCGATTTATTTCTGTTTGGTCGCCTGAAGGCTCAACATCGTGGTAGGCAGTTTACTAGTGACCAAGATCTCACTGCGTGTGTGCAAAACTCGTGTAATAGTCAGCGTCAGAGATTTTATCAAAGTGCATTTACGGCATGGAAACAACTGTAGGCTAAATTTGTCAGTGCGGATGAAGGATACATTGAGTAACATACGTATGTACACAAAGAACACAAGTACATGCACACAAAATTTCATGATTTTAGTGCTACTGCTTAAACGTTATGGCCCATTGTACAAAACTTTTTGACGTCCTTTTTTATTTTGGAAATTTGTTGTACGAAGTGACGTAATTTATATATATATATATATATATATATATATATATATATATATATATATATATATATATATATATATATATATATATATATATTTCTGCAAAAGTGGACGATACTTCCTCTTATAATATCCATAATATCCTTTTGCCAATAACTTCAAATCAAAAGAATTTCAGTCGAATACTGTTTGGTATAGAGCATACGTAATTCTCTGCAAGACATATTCCATTCGTTTCAAGATTATTAAATGTAAGGACATGATATTCTATAGTATTTTGTTAGCTACTACGCAATGTTCTATGAAGTTGGATTGAATTAGCATTGTAACTGTGTTTCTGACCATTACTAAATATAGTAGTTCGTGGACAACTTTGTATCTGTGGTTCTTCTCGAGGTTCTCCCGTTTCCTCCCACATCCTACTTCCATCACATTCTTTCATTGTCACTTACTTTCATTAATTATCAGTCTTCTTTAGCCTATACCGCAAAAGCATGGAGCGTAAAACTGAAAAACTTCATTTTTATATATTGTAGTGGTATGTAATTGTATCCATTTAATCATGAAATTATATCACCAAATTTATCAGAGTACAAATTTCTTTACAATCGTACTAGACACAAATATAGTATACACTGAGTACAGTTGTTTCAATATATATTTAGGAAGTTTAATATTAAACACCGAAACGCATTGGTTGCAATAAACTAGTTGAATCATTGAATATGACGACAGTTCCTTCTTTGTACATATTTCAACTTCTCAAAATTACTTGCGATCACTTGGATAATATTAAAAGAGACAGCAATACTAACAACTATCTTACGCATGGAAAAGATAACTTATCTATGTATCATAGAACATCTGCATACGAAAAATGACACATCTATATGGGTGTAAAGTTGTATAATAAGCTACCTGTGCACATAAAAAATACTCATAAAAAGAGTTTTTTTTTCTGAATTCAGTGCGCAAACTGCTGTTAAATAACATAGTTCATACAGTAGATGAATATCTAAGTAGTTCATTGTGAAAGTTCGAAAAATAATTAAATCTTTATTGTATATATCATAGTAAATACTAACGTACATACACATATATATATATACAGTAACTAAAATAGTAATTAAGTCCATATGCAGGTGTGTGTATATCACTGTTATATAGATTGTGGAATTGTTTAGCCTATATACATTATCACAAGTTGTTAAAAGCATGAGCATTGTATTTGTTCTAAGTATTGCATCTATTTTAAATACTGACGAGTTCTATACCGTTTTGTACAGTCCGCAGAAAAAAAAAAAAAAACTGCAACATGAGCATGTAAATTTATTGTGAAACTACGCCTAACAGCGCAGGAAATCAACATGACGCCCAAATGGCACAAATCACGCCAGAAGAAACATCGCCGTCCTCCCCTGCACACTTATTTTGGACCAAGAGACTTCGTCGTTTCACAATAAACTTACATGCTCATGTTGCAGGTCTTTTGCTGCGGACTGTACAAATGCACATGTAATATGTATGATCTACAGAATGATTAATATCTAATCTAATTTAAATCCAATCTAAGTATTCTGCTCTAAACACTTACAAATTAATATATTGTATTGGATACTATCTTACAAATTAATATTTTAATAAGTAATTTTTTGTAGCTTTTTAAAAATCTATACCTTGTTGTTTTCAAACTTTTATGGCATTTACAATTTTTATCAATCTATGCTAGGCATCTTTAGTTTTGTCATAACGAAAAGGCAAAATGCCCATGTTTTCATCGTGTCTTGCTTTATCTTGATAGACCAGACAAAGGTTAAAAATAAAATAATTTAGACTCAGAATCAGGTAATCCAAGGCCCAGAGGAACGCAGACAGCATTAATTATTATTATTTATTTATTTAATGGAAGAAGTACTATACTTGCTTAATCTTTTTCGTTTTATTGTAAATAAAAAAGGAAAATAGCTAAATTCTAATTTCAAATCTTTTCACTTCATCGTTTAGAGCCATAAAACCATTTTGCGATCTCACTACTAATATTTTCGGGCCAACCATAATTAGTATTGTATATATTTGTATAAAGAAATTGGGGTCAACTGGAAAGACCGACGGCTCATTCGCAACCTGTACATAGGACGAGTCAAGGTGCGTTTGAATGAAGGAGAAACCAATAGTGTGGAGATTGGAAGAGGAGTCAGATAAGGATGTAATTTGTCGCCCTAATTATTCAATATTTACAGTGAATGTTTAATGAAGGAAACATTAATGGGAATTGGATATTTCAAGATTGGAGGGCAGATCATTAACAAGATCAGGTATGCAGATGATACGGTTGTAATAGCTACAACCGAAGGAGGACTAGAGATGATTGACAAAATAGTTGACACTGGAAAACTATATGGAATGGAAATTAACATCGAAAAGTCGAAAGTCATAAGAATATCCCGTGGAAACACGCACTTACGGGTCAGAGTAGAACAAAGAGAACTTGAAGAGGTAGATAATTTAGGAAGTATTTTAATGAGAGGCGCTTACTGAACCAAAGAGATCAGGTCAAGAATTGCCATAGCTAAAGAAGCATTCAACAAGAAAAGATCACTCTTAACTAGCAGGCTCAATATTGGACTTAAGAAGAAGTTGGTCAAGTGTTACATATGGAGGACCGGATTTTATGGTTCAAAAACTTGGATATTACGAAAATTAGAAAAGAAATATTTAGACAGCTTCGAAATGTGGTATTGGAGGAAGATGGAGAAAATAAAATGGACAGAGAGAGTAACAAACGAAGATGTTTTAAAACGGATAGGAGAGAAGAGGGCGCTTCTAGCCACCATCCTTTGTAGAAAGGTCAATTGGATTAGACACAACTTGGGAAACAATTGTCTTCTTCTTCATACCGCCATAGAAGGAAAGATGGAAGGAAAGCGAGGAATAGGAAGAAGACGAACACAAATGATCGATGATTTGAAAAATAAAAGAAAATATTGGTAGTTAAAAGAGGAAGTTGAAAATCAAGAAATATAGAAGAAACATTTCTAGGACCAAACTGAAAATTAAGAAGAAGAAAAGAAAGAAAAAACCTCATTAGTTCCAGGACCTGCCAAAAGGCAGAATACTTAATAATAATAATAATAATAATAATAATAATAATAATAATAATAATAATAATAATTGTATATTATAATTTACATACATAGAGATTATATATATGTAGTTTGTATATTACAGTATATTATATTATATTTATTTAGCTGTAAATGTCTTCAAACTTGTTATTATGAATATTTTATATGTATAACGTAAAATTTAGTACAAACCCATGCCCTTGAGTAGTAGGTAAGCTCTGTTGGTTAAATGTTCTTTACAAAAGTTGCAATTTTGTACCTCATTATTCTTGAATATTTTCCTTTTCTAGCGTGTTGTGTAAAGAGCTGTAAACATTATATCTTAGAAAACTATTGAAATAACTACTGCAGTATAGTTTGTTTTGTCGCTTCAAATGGTGCATTTGTTCTTAATATTCCAAGACAGTGGCGGAAGGAGGATTGTGGTTTCGGGTGTTGCAGTATGAACGATCAGAGACAGAAGATATAAACTGAACTTATTGACTAAGCATGATAAATTTAGATGGAAATGCAATGTGAGATGTGAAATTAAATAAAATTCTAGTTTTAAAAAATAAAAAAATAATGCAAAACATTTCATCTGATTAATCACCGTATTTAATTAGTAACTCCATTCTCCTCTCTTTGATTGGAGTAAATTTGTCTAATACATGCTGGTTGAACTCTGGTATTCCCATTATGACGTATTTTTCGATAGCAAGCATAACCAATGGTGATAACCTTTCTTCAAACATTCAATTCCTTAAAAGTGTCAATTCTTTTCGATGTGGGATAACGCCTGTCTCCTTTTGCTGACGTCATAAGTACAATTAATATTAATTTCAGAAGCTTTGTAAATTCATTAATATTTTTTCTAGATTATTGCGAACAATTCATTCTATCAAACCCAGTTCCTGATAGTGATCCAAATTCCTCAGCAGCGTAGACTGAAGACAGTTCGTGGTAGGGATTAGTGTTATAAAAAATGTAAATTGAACACACTTTATTCACAGTTTATCTAGGAAAATTAAAACAAATTTTAGAAATATATATAAGTCAAACAGCATTGCTGCCATAAGATGTCCTGTGAATTTAAACCGGATTTTTTCGAACACTCTTCTGAATTGCCCTTTACTTATTTTGTTTAAGCCTTAATTGTAAGTTTTTCCTCAGTGGAGAGCTGGGAATATGCCCCCCTTTTTTGTAAGTTATTTACAGAAGTCATGGTATAGAATTCATTCAGAATTTGTAGGTTATTTACAGAATTACAGCACACACAACTCAAATAAATCTAATAACTAAAACCCACAACAGCTGATTCAGAAAAGACAGTTGATACAAAAGAATATGAATCGCGAATGTCACATATACACCAACCCATACAAGTGCGTAAAAGAAAAACTACATTCCAAATCATCTGTCTTGATTGTAAGCAATGCACGATGAACACAATATACTTCCACACGAGGCGAAATAATGCTTATTAATGTGATACGTTCTGGAAAGCATACTTTGAAACCCGCTAGATGTAGGATCAGCATGTAACAGAAGCCAAAAGTCAAAGAACGTCAAAACAAACAGCATTGTCAGTTCTACACCCAGAAATGTTTGTTGGGAGGAGTCCAAAGTATTCGAGGGGGTTTAATACATCTATGTAATATCGAATCTGTCTTATTCTGCACCAGAAAAGACGACAAGTAGTTAATTACTGTCGCCTATATTTTTTGAAAATAAATAATAAAACGATAATTTGTAAGAAAAAAATACATGAGGCATAAAATAAAATATTTAGTTTATATCAATCATTTCTCTGATAAACAAGTATAGTTCGTTAAGAAAATCTACAAATGTTAGTCGAGTTTGGAAATTTTTAGGAGGTCCGGACACTGTGAACCCCTCACTCTTCGCTGCCGCCCCTGAGCATTGTTAGTTAGTCCCAAATTCAGTGTGGCGTTTCCCATCATACAGTTTTATGTGGAAAGTTATCAAGAGTATAAAATATACTTATTTTATAAAACAAATAGGCCTATATACTAAAATACTATCCACAGAGGGGTTATTCTATATTTTGACTTATTGATATTTGGTTCACAAATTGCTGTACAAGAAGCTTTCATTATCTATATAAGCTAAGAATTAACTTGTAAATGCGTATTTAATTCCATTTCTTTTCTACTCTATTACATCTTTTCTTTCTTATTTTGTAATTCTGCAATCGCTTTTTTAAATTGTCATTATATTGGTTTCCTTCAGTATAGTCCCGTAATTTATAAATTTGAATGCATAAAAATAAATTCAATTTGTAATTGGTAGTAAAACAAAATTCAGAAATCTTATTTATCGTGAAAAACCTTCTCGTTCACTGAAAACCGTGCTGCCTATTTGCAGAAGCACTGCAACGACCAGAACCTTTAACTTCTGAGATAGGGAAAAGGAAACTTAACATTTGCTACAATTGCGCGCCGAAGAAATCTGGCCGTTGTATGCTCGCTGCCACGCAACTTAAATTAGAGATTCTGTGATTGATTGTCTTTCGCTTTTTAAAACGGATTAATGGATTTTGCAGTTATAGAAGTAAAATAATATGTTATTTAAAGTATATGGGAGTATTAGAAAGTAGTTTTTCCTGTTCTTTACTACTACTGCTAATAATATTTATTTTTTCTTGAAATACTTTGATCGTTGCGCAACACTACAGCACTAACAGCCAACACTGTTCCAAGATGATAACACGATTTACTTAAGTTTTTTTTATTACATTTTCTACTTAAATATGCCATCATAAATTGTAACCTATCGTTAGCACAAAAAATGAAAAAAGTATTGGGTTGTCAGATAAGTTCGTTTACTTTTAATGAATCAGTTAGTGATATATTCTCTCTAATTGTACAAGACTTCTTGTAAACGTTGCACCAACATGTCAGCCTAGAAACATAGACCTGTGTTCCGCTGAAAAATATATATATCGAAGCTTTTGTGTCCCAAAGGGAAAGAATATCAAATAAGGAGGAATCAATGACACTCAGTAGCCATATTTAAAACTACGACACTTTGAAAAGATGGCTACACTTTTATATTTAAACACATGCAACACTTTATCTGAGTTTGAAAGGTAGATAGCTCCATGCCTTAAAAATCACATATTTCACATTGTTGTACTAGATATTTTTTATGTTGTACTAGAATAGATGTGTATACTGTATGTCTACGGGATATATTGTAATTCTCATTGAGTGCTAACTTATAATTAAGGTATTTCATTATTTTTGTAGAATTAAATTTTGTAAATAATTTCACATCTCAATTTTAGAACAGTTTTTAAACTTTCCACCTAAAAAAAGAAAGAAAGAAAATGCCAGATTTTAAATTAAACAACAAATCGGATCTGGTTACAACTCGACATTATTAAAAGGCATGAATACCTGATCAGAAAATTCTAGAAACCCTGTCAGTCAGGAATTACCATTCATAGTTTCTGCTTCTTACTAACCCGAATAGTTTAAGAAACCCTGAAATTGAATGCCAAAGAAACAATCTCTCTCCCAGTGGAGACTATTCTGTGCCACTTGAAATAAATAAATAAAATGTAAAATAAAATTTCACGATTTGAGGAAATACAAGGATCATACAATATATATATATATATATATATATATTGGTGTGTATGCAAAAGATTTATAGTGAACTAGGTATATCAACTCTTACTTTTCAATATGAGCACCCTTGTGGCTACATAGTATTTGACGCGGATGACCCAGCTTCGAGTCTCAGTGGGGACTCATAAGTTTCGGATCCCATGTTAAGCTGTAAGTCCTTGTTTCACATAGCATCGATACTGGAAGGGACGCAAAACTCTAATTCAACTAACCAATCTACTTTTAAATATATTCATCACAGACATTCAAGCCTTATCATAACGTGACATCAGTTTTTCTGTACCATCATTGTACTTTGTTGTCGTCAATGCAGGATTCCTTGAAGTTCTGGTAAAATTAATTCCCTGAATCTTCACAAGAATTCCATGACCATAAATTTTTTTGTGGAATCGGCCTCCTCCTCCCTATAGCCGACCTTTCCTTACATATTTGACAATTCCTCTTCAGCATGTTTTGTACTGATTTTCTTCTTACTTTCAAATACAGTATAGTGTCACTATTTGTTTCGTTTTTAAAAAGACTCCACAATTGTCTACAAAAATGATTATGTATCTCTACATAAACTCTGTTGCTCCAAGTCTCTGTGTTGTGCACCCAACATTATCTTCTCAGTTTCCTTAATGTGTTCACTTACCTCTTCCTTCTGCTGGTGCAAATACTCTTCGTAGCATCTCCTAAAGCCTTTCACATTTCACTTAAAACATCATTGTAGTGATTTGCACGTGTTCAATACCTACTGCCTTTGCCTTTTATGAATACACTTTTGTACTACAATGGTCTATTTATGCATATTTTCCATTACGAGTGATTTGTTAATGGAAACCGCTGCTTCGACTGTTGCATTTCCATACAAGAATGGCAGTCTAATATTTACTATTTTCCATAAACGATTATGTTATTCAGTGCCAGCAAGAAACTTGCTGTAAGCAGCATCAAGTTCTAATTCGCTACAACTCTGTTAGACTTCTTGAAGTTCAGTTATGTTTAGATTGGAGAAAGAAATTTATTCTTTTCTAGAGTTTCAGCAAACAATTCGTCTAGAAGAAAATAGCCTCTTTTGACCTACATGGAACGAATGCTGAATTACCTGAAGATTTTAACCTTTAACTGTTTTCTATTTTAGAAGCTTCTCTGTTGAAATTTGACAATCATAGAAGTTAGGATGCAGCGGCAGTCATGTAAAAATTCCAGTCTCTGTTGTTTCTTGGCCTCTGTTCTTATTTGTCCGAGAAAACGTCTGGCAGCAAATCGAATGTAGATATTTTTGCTTAAAAAAATATTTTCTGCTTTTGTCACATCAATACTCAATAGCCCTGTATCTATAAATTTCAGCAGTTTTGGTTTCACTTACCGATTCGTGAGATCGCGTGAGTTTCTTACAGCATCAAAGACGAATGGGCCCATTAGTCACGAAGTCTGAAATCTATGGAGAAAGAGCTCATGAATACTTATAGTTATATAGTTACTCATTCAATAGTTATTATCTTGCAGAAAGCCAATTTGCACTAGATAAATGGATAGTTCGTTGCCTTCAGAGTTTCCACAGGGTGTTTGGCTGCGTTGGCTGTTGTAGAAATAATTACGTAGTCCAAAATTTTCAATGCCCTCTGAAAACAATTGCTTTTCCAGCCAGCAAACGCCGCAGAACTTCACAGGAAACCACCACCAGAAAACTTTGTGCATCCCGTGATCTCAGTAAACTTTCAACGAACTGGAGAGTTACTGAATAATTAGTGCAAGTCACGCAGTAGGTTACACACAAGTTTTTACAGTTCTCCGATCAACATCAGTTTCCATCGTGCCATGGATAATGTACAACGAGCATGTAGCGAGATCTACCAAGATCAAATTCTTCACTGACTTTTATAATTATTAAACCAATTTGAAAATGCTGACTGACCAAATAATTACAATGAATGTATTACACATACGCAGAAAAATCACAGTTCCGATTTAAGAAAAAACTAAGTACTTACAGACAAGGTTTCCTACTGTTTAATTATAGCAATCCTAAAACACACAAATAAAGAGAAACTAAAGTACGAAAGAGTTGAGAAAAAGATTTTAGACAGAAAAGGGTTCTAAGTAAGTGGGAGTAATGCCAGGCTCAGCTCAGATACCTGTGAACGGCATATTCACGCACTCACAAGATGTGACCTCTTGAGAGATAGAATACAATAAATCAATGACTCATAGTGACGTTACGTACGTGCAAAGAATTTTGAAGTTACGTTAAAGATATTTCTTATGTTTTTAAGTGTTCTCCATTTATCAAAACAAAAACTTTCGACGAAGCTTCAAATTTTCCCCTTTCAATTAATTTTCCTGACATTCCCTGGACATTTTTAATTTCTCTGACTTTCCAGTTTGTAGGAACCTTACAATGTATTTAA
Source organism: Thermobia domestica (assembly GCF_964235325.1). Classification (NCBI taxonomy): domain Eukaryota; kingdom Metazoa; phylum Arthropoda; class Insecta; order Zygentoma; family Lepismatidae; genus Thermobia; species Thermobia domestica. The sequence goes on from NC_137464.1 coordinate 67,036,592, forward strand.
CAATGTGTGACAGTGTCTTTGAGTTCATCAGCAATTGAAAAGTGCCTTCGGAATACAAGGAACACTCGAGAGCAGATTCCGCTAACGACCTTCAATTTGAGTCAAGCAGCGAGACGGTAGAGATAGAAACGTAAACGCCTTGTGAGTTCGAAACATATGCGACAAAATTCAGAGTTCTGGTAACTCTGACTGGTGCGGAGTGTGATATAGTTTTGATTTCCACTTGTTCTGGAAATTGAAAGACTCTGTCCAGAAAGCGCTACCGGTGAACTCAAATTCGCCTGGCAACAGAGAGCAATGACGACATAGAAACTTGCAATCGCGTTATGGTAAATGTTTGAATGATTGTGGGGAGTATGTTTAAAGATATGTAGGTCCTGTACCATTAATCTACTGCATGTATCATTTATGTTTGTTTCATAGCAAAACATTCCTTTAATCTCGATGGCCTTCATATAAACCTAACTGTGTACGTTTTAAATCTTTTAGCGCAAGCCATAGAGTGTACAAAACAGAGTCCCTATCTTAACATGTAAGTTGATCAAGCGCAATAAATAAATAAATAAAATCTCTAGATCATGTTTTATATAATGTCATCGAAATGAGTGATTTCCGAACTCTGTTGACTAATTACATACCTTACTGAACAATAAGATCGCGACACAGTTGTTTAATTTTTCATTAATAATTATATAAAGTATAATAGTAGACGCCTACAAGTTTCTAGTGACTCTATGTTGCACCGAGCACTATTGCTGTTACTGAAGGCATTGACTGGTATAGTATGTCTGAAAATTGAAATTAACCAGTTATTAAAAGCTTCATAACTTCTAAATTCAAAAATTTCGTGACACACACTATGAGACTGCATGACACACCAGTGTCGCGACACACCGGTTGGGAACCTTTGATCTAGATAACAACCCTAAATCTATCGTTAGCACTCATGAACCGAAAATATTCTCCTAAACTTATCTACAAATAAGTGGATAATGCGAATAACCTAAGTAAGACTAAGTTTGCACCTTTGAAAAATTAACCCAATTCCGATTCTTCTGTTAAATATTTTAGCCTCCGTTGTTTCGAGAGACTGACAAATCTCGCTTTCCTTATACTTTCTTCACTATCATGAATTAAACACCCTTTCCCACGCTCCACAACATCAACTACACAACTTGCATATCCTCCTTACGAGAATTGGATCCTGGGATCCTTACGGGGTTGAATCAATACCAAAAGCCTAGATGCAAACCTGCCATATTTTGAACATCGTTTAACCTTTCAAATTCCCAGAAAAAAAATTGCTTCTGGCAGCTGTGACTCCTACTATTTAGTTTATATTCTAAAATGCAGCTTCTGTCCTGCACTCTATATTGGAGAAACCTTAACCCCTCTGCACACACGCATTATCAATCAGTATTACTCCTGCAATAACCAGAGTCTCCATTTACGCATACTCAAAACATACACAATATCATAATCAAACTTCAGCGACTATTGGCGTCTGTATCTGAAAACTCTTCCATTCCAATTTTCTTCTATCTTCAAAAAGAAACTAAAACACACACATATTTTCATTAAGTCTGCAACCTGAGCGTGCATTAAATCGCTTGTAATTCTCCCATACTGTTTTCTTGCCTTTATATTTTTAAATTAATTTTGATAATGATGTGATGACGACGACGGACACTATTAGTATTATTTATTTCACTGCTTCTTGAATTTTCATTACTTTTCATACCAATAACAACGCGTTCAGTATTATACTTTTACTTCATTCTTTTTTTTTTCTTTCTTTCTTTCTTTTCCTAAGATTTCTTGCATTTCCGTCAGCACTTTTCTATCCCAGCTTATTTTTTTAAAAACAAAATTTTATATTAATTCATGAGTTCTTACATCCATTTTTTTAAAAAACATTCGCCCTTCTTTCTTTCTTCTAAGTTCTAACGACGACACAACTGTCTTGAAAGCTTAGAAAGTACCTTGCGGTTTCTTTAGTTTTATATATACCTAAGTATATATATATAAAACTAAAGAAACCGCAAGGTACTTTCTAAGCTTTCAAGACAGTTGTGTCGTCGTCAATTGACAATTGATAGAAAGACGATACCTATATACAGAGTGTTTCTAAAGATACTTTACAACGCTTAAAAGGTGATACTACTCATAGAAACAAGAATAAAATCCAGTAAACATGTCCTCGGAATAGCTTTGTTTCAGAGATACAAGCTGTCGAAACCATGAGAAAATTAACTTTAAACCTGAATAACTCCAAAACTGCTAACCGTAGAGCTAAGGCGGCATGTTACCGTCTTAGACTTGTTACCTGTTCTACTCAAAAATGCATGATTTAGAATCATCTAATGGCGGTGAAAATTCCTCAAATTAACTGAGGGATTCCAGCATATTCCCTGAAAAAAGACGGATCCAATTAATAACGTGTGAAACAACGTCCCAGTAACAAAAATTCGTTGGTAGGGCGTCAGTATTTCGAACAGAATGAAGATGGTGGCGGATTTATTTATTTACTTTGTGTGTGTGTGTGGTTTGCATTAACTACTGCAATGAATGAGTGAAGCGGACAAAATGAAAGTAAATGAAATATTTAGTTTTACACACTAAGATTGTGTCCTGTGGGCTAAATGAGATAAGTAGTTTATGACAATGAATGACTTTGAAGTACTGGTAGAATGAGAATGTACGAGGAAACGAAAGTAACCACAGAATTCACTTGGCCTGGAATATAATGTGAGACCTCTTGCACCAGAAGTGTGCGCTCTACCGTAAACCACCTTCTCCTTGCCGCTATTCGCCTCGAAAGTTCATGCTCCCATACTTTCTTTTCAAATTCTTATTATACTAATTCTTCCATAACTATGACGTACTTTCATTAACCACTTGTCTCCTTTAGCCCACAAGGCACATGATCATAGTCAAACAAAAGATAATATTACTCTCCTTTTGTCCGATACACACTCCACTGCTGCACTTAAGTTATCTCTATAAGACGGAAAAAAAAAAAGTCGTCGTTTTGATTTTGTTCGAGATACTGACGTCCTGTCCTAAACTTTTCTTACTTATTGGATGTCGCTGCATACATCAATGGTGCCTCGCGTAACGGAATATCTCGGAATCCTCCTTTCGGGATTATCTTATGCCATTATTATACGGTTCTGAACCATGCATTCTTGGATAGAGATCACAACTCAAAGATGGTATTATGCTAACTCAGTTCTATGGCTAATTATTTTAATTTTCAAAGTTACTTTTCCGCAAAAAGTTTATTCGAGGAACATGTTTACTAGAATTGTTTTCTTGATTTTGTTAGTAGAATCACCTCCCGGGTGTTGTAAATTACCATTTCTAACACCTTGTATGCTGGTGGGAACATCTTTAAGAACACTCCATGTGCTTCTTCTGATTCGAATGAAATCTGCAACACAAAATGTGCTGTAGTAGAAATGCTTATATTACTACTATATGCTTTGTAAGTCCTAAAACATTGGCCACTTTAGAGGACAGGCTGATCGTAGTGTCTGCAGATCAGTAAAGCCATGCCATATTTGCCATCTTGATGCTAAATCTGCCATAATTTAGACGCACTTATCGTCTCGCATTTGGTTTTAGCACCCCGACCAAATCGAATATTATTTCGTTCTTTCCTTTGGAGAAACAAAATCGAAAACTCAAGATAGTTTAAATAATAAAATGGTCAGTATGGGCCGCTGTGTTGTATTGTTAAATGTCTCAGATATGTTCAAAAATAATTTCACGAAGTAAAACGTGACACAATTAGATTTATTATTGCCAAGTGAAACTGCATTGAAAGGTTGTTAGATGTTTCTGCTCCTCTTCATCTTACAACCTAAGGAAGGTGGTGGAAATGAAAGTAATACACCACTAGAAGGAATGCTTCATTCTGGAGTCCAAAACTCAATTGTTTTGTGAGCTCCTCCGTGGCTACCCGGGTTCGATTCCCGGCGGGAGCTCATGTGGTTCGGATTCCACGTTAATCAGTAGGTCCACGTCTCATATAGCCTCGCTTCTGAAAAGGGATGTTAAACTCAAAATCACCTCATCACCTCAATTGTTTTGTGTATATTGCTTAGAATGTTTTCTTTCTATACAAAATAAATTAATTTTTCCTCCGTTTCCTAATTTTCAATAAACGGAATTCGGCTCTTTTCCTGAACATGTTCAGAGAAAATTGAGATATTTGTCACTCGAACTTAATTGAAGCGTGGGTTTTATTTGGAAGTGCTGTTTAAATATGAACAATGTACTTGTGTATGTTCATACATATGCAGGCACGTACGCAGGAATTTATTTCGAGGCTTAAAATTCAATACAAGAATAAATTATTGTAAAATTACCCCCAAAATTAGACTTAATTTACAGAAAAGTCGGGACTTTGGGGGGTTTGTTCCCCAGTAGCCACTTCCTGCGTACGTTCCTGTATATATGTGTTATCTCCCATTATTGTCGTACTCGACAGCATCTTGGGTTTTTCTATCCTACTGAGTACGTATAGAACCAAGGATCTTATAAAATAGAGGATCTGCCCTTACAACAAAATTCTGAAGCCATACGTCACAGTTTCGCCACCCCTACCCTGCCCACTCCGCCCAATAGGATCGCAATGTTTTGAGCCAACAATCATGGCGGAAACGAAAGTAGCCAATCAGACGATGGCGGAAACGAGAGTAGCCAATCAGACGTGCCGACACTCGTTTTTTTGGCTTCATTGATTTAATAGGATGAAGATACATATGGGCAGATCCTTTATTTTATAACATCCTTGGATAGTACACAGAAATAATAAAGACAAAGGGAATCTTTTAAAGTTAGTTCAGTAAGATTATTTGAAAATCTAGTATTATATAGGAAAATCTATTATAATTTAGGATCCATGTTTAGCGTAACTGCGAGTCTCGAGTGTGGCAACTTTGCTGCAGACGGAATGCTGCAATGAAAATCGTCAGACAACGAGTGTATTTATATGGATCACAGCCTGTCTGCAATGCTTGGACAAAGCCAACAAACGTCTATTGTGCAACTGTGAGCCTTCAAGCGTGGCTGTTCACGATGGGAGACTGGTGGTTATTTCAGCAGACGCTCTCCCTTCCCTGTGATACACAGCCTAATGCCTGGACAGAAGGTTCTCCTAGCACGGAGGCGACAGCTAGTACAATTATCAAAGGCCTATGGTCTCTCGTTTGAGCACACGAACACTGAAAAATCGATTGCTCAAGGCAGACCTAGATTTCCGCATTCCTCTTGCACAATTACTGATGACATCTGCACAACGCGAAAACGACTTTAACCCTTTCGGGATCCGGGGTTTTTGACGTATATTTTAGACTTTCAGTCAAGCAGCTACTGCATCGTCACTTTTTATCCTAGGATCATGGTTCATACCTCGTTCTCTTCATAATGAAGCTGGCTTTCAAATGGTACCACTTTCATGCCCATATCATATACCAGAAGAGGGAAAATTGATGTCAAAGGAAAAATTTCGGAGGTAATTTTTTTCACACTTTGGGCGCCTCTGGAGCGGCCCTGTGTGAACGTAGAGATCTCAAAAAAATCTGATAAATACTACTAGGTGGGCTGAATGTTCATGCACAATTTCAATCTTCTAGGTGCAAAAGTAAGCCCGCCAAAAAAATATACCGACAATGTCCCATATTCCCCTATACAAAAGTATATTTTTTTAAAATTCCCTGAGCCATCCCTAATTACCCTAGGGTCATGTTTCGCCAATCATTCTCTTCAGAATAGAACTGCCTTTCAGACGGTATGACTCATGTGTCTCCATCATGCATCTAAGGCGGGAAAATTCCGAAGAAAGGGACTTTTTTGGTCTAAATATCCCTTTTTTCAACTTTTTGCCCCTCTGGGTCCCCCCTGTTTAACCTTTACACGACGAACTTGGTCGACCAATAGCGATTTTGGCTGAATATACGGTTTGGTCCTTTTCGACCAAAAAAAATATTCAGACCAATAACTAATGTAGCACTGGCTATCCTGCATCAAACCTTCCGCTGCTAGCATTTGTGTGTTCTAAAACGATCAAAGGAACACGTGACAGAAAAATGATTCACCAGTTGTAATCCAAACAAACCAAAAACTTGGTTACTTTTCCTCCCTTTATTATTATTATTATTTCATTTCTTCACGTTGGCTTTTGTGACCGCTTGCTTATCAATTATTTCTGCTGACACGAGGAGATTGTTTCTCTTGAGAGGAACTCAGCTTACACTTCGAGGTGTTTATTACCAATGATGTTGATGAGATAAGGGAAAAAGTGTGTGTGTGTGTGTTTCTGTCCAGACAGTCCACACTCAATCCCTTTGGGTGTTTCATGGTACATTGCGTTATAACTCTCCTATTTGAGTTTTTTCTTCCGGGTTATTTTTGTTTTTCAAGTCCAGAGGCATTGTAGAAGACCTTACGTATGGTTTCACACCTTCCTGCGTCGAGACATAGGAGGTGATGACGTCATAATTCTCAAATATATATTTTCTTTTATTAAGCCTATGTTCATTATTTTTTGGCAGGCTTATTTTTGCACGTAAGATTGAAATTTTACACAAACATTCACTCCACCGAGTAGTATTTAACAGATTTTTTTTTAGATTTCTGCGTTAAAACAGGGGGGGATCCAGAGAGGCAAAAAGTTGAAAAAAGGGATATTTTTATCAAAAAATCATTTTCTTCGGGATTTTCCCGTCTTAGATACACGATGGAGACATGTGAATGGTCCCGCTGAAAGGCAGCTTTATTCTGAAGAAAATGATGTGCAAACCATGATTCTAGGGTAATTAGGGATGTCTCAAGGAATTTTCAAAAATATCCCTCTGTATACGGGAATATGGTACATTGTCGGTACATATATTTTTTGGCAGGCTTACTTTTGCACCTAGAAGATTGAAATTGTGCATAAACATTCAGCCCACCTAGTAGTATTTATCAGATTTTTTTTTAGATTTCTGCGTTAAAACAGGGGGGGATCCAGAGAGGCAAAAAGTTGAAAAAAGGGATATTTTTATCAAAAAATCATTTTCTTCGGGATTTTCCCATCTTAGATACACGATGGAGACATGTGAATGGTCCCGCTGAAAGGCAGCTTTATTCTGAAGAAAATGATGTGCAAACCATGATTCTAGGGTAATTAGGGATGTCTCAAGGAATTTTCAAAAATATCCCTCTGTATACGGGAATATGGTACATTGTCGGTACATATATTTTTTGGCAGGCTTACTTTTGCACCTAGAAGATTGAAATTGTGCATAAACATTCAGCCCACCTAGTAGTATTTATCAGATTTTTTTTTCAGATCTCTGCGTTAAAACAGGGGGGTTCCAGAGGGGCAAAAAGTTGAAAAAAGGAATATTTAGACCCAAAAAATCCCTTTCTTTGGGATTTTCCCGCCTTAGATACATGATGGAGACACGTGAGTCATACCGTCTGAAAGGCAGTTCTATTCTGAAGAGAATGATGGGCAAAACATGCCCCTAGGGTAATTAGGGATGTGTCAGGGAATTTTATCAAAATATACTTCTGTATAGGGGAATATGGGACATTGTCGGTATATATAATTTTTTGCGGGCCTATTTTTGCACCTAGAAGATTGAAATTGTGCACAAACATTCAGTCCACCGAGTATTATTTAACAGAATATTTTTTTCAGATTTCTGCGTTAAAACAGGGGGTAGCCAGTGGGGCTAAAAGTTGAAAAAAGGGATATTTACACCAAAAAATTCCTTTTTTCAGGATTTTCCCGCCTTAGATACATGATGGAGACATGTGAATGGTACCGTCTGAAAGGCAGTTCTATTCTGAAGAGAATGATTGGCGGATTATAGTTCTAGGGTAAATAGAGATTTTCAGGAATTTTTTTACCTGAGATCATGGTGTTTTGCGGTAATTTGGGGCATTGTGGGAATTCTTGATAAAATTTCTCCCGACCTTAGTATTCAAGATATAAACTTGAAATTTGGCACACACATTCAGTATACCAAGTACTATTTATCAGATTTTTTTTTTTTTTTGAGATCTCTACGTTCACACAGGGCCGTTCCAGAGGAGCCCAAAGTGTGGGGAAAAAATTTCCCCCCCAAAATTTTCCCTTTAACATCATTTTCCCCTCTCCTGGTATATGGTACGAGCATGCAAGTGGTACCATTTGAAAGCCAGCTCCATTCTGAAGAGAATGAGGTATGAACCATGATCCTAGGATAAATAGGGGTGAAGATATGGACTTGTTTGTAAACTCTTACGAAAACGCTTTAAATGGCGCCGTATAAAAGGGGCTGCGGCATTTAAATCCCTTCGTCGTCTAAAGGTTAAAGGCAGAAATCTGAAAAAAAAAAAAAATCTGGTAAATACTACTCGGTGGACTGAAAGTTCGTGCAAAATTTCAATCTTCTACGTGCAAAAATAAGCCTGCCAAAAAATAATGAACATAGGCTTAATAAGAGAAAATATATTTTTTTTAAATTATGACGTCATCACCTCCTATGTCTGGACGCAGGAAGGTGTGAAACCATACGTAAGGTTTTCTACAATGCCTCTAGACTTAAAAACAAACAAACAAACAAACCTGGACGAAAAAGCTCAAATAGAAGAGTTATAACGCAATGTACCATGAAACACCCGCGTGGTACAAAATTGCACCATGGATCCCCAAACGGTTAATAGTGTCGGGGGAGATAAGTTACGAAGTGAAGTGAGATGGCATTCATTAATGACAGTGTTTTGCTGCGAACAGTGACGGGGCCGTATCCACGTCCGTAAACGTGCAAAAAAGTGGGGAAATCCAGCATGCGTTCGCATTCGCCATGCACGAAACACAGTTGGAATTCTTGTGTAGAAGGGCGGTAAGCTATGCACTCTGCTCGCCTCTGGTCCACATTCAGACGAGTATGACTACTATCCATTTCATAAAGATAGGCCCCTGACTTCGAGGTGCTGCTGTGACGTCCAGTCAAAACTTATACTGCATTGTCGTACCTCGTTGGAATTGTTGGAATGTTGTCTTTTTAATACTTAAGACATACAAATTTTCTTTGTACTGTATAATGAGAAAAAAATAGAAATTAATGAAAAAGTGCGTATTTTTTCGTATTTTTTTGGTAAATCAATGTTTGTAGGACTATATCTCGAAAAGGAGTTAACATGAAATAATTTCCTGTGCAAGATATGTAGATGCATATATTACCTGCAAGTTCTGAAAATTTCATTACTCAACACGTAGTAATTTTCTTGTTATTCAGCAAAAAGTGAGACATCATTATCTCTGAATTGCGGCGGTGTATTAACAATCTGAAAAAACTTTTAGAAAGATCTTAAAGTAGCTTTTTCAACCAAACTGTTTTGACTTGTTTTAAAAGATAAACAATCACAAATATGACATTATGATTTTCTCTGCTTTGCGCCCTTCGCTATCGCAGTTTATACGGAGCGCTACGTTGCCACATTTTCCTGACGCGTATACACTCTCAGCCGGACGGGTATTTAAACTTGTTACGCACTGTCCGTCACTTTTTAGAGATATTTTAAAAATGTAATGTCTCCACAGATTTTAAACCAATTTCTTAGAAATTAACAGGATATACAGTAAATGTACCAAGTGTTCAAAATTAGAAAAGCGAACTCTTATCTTGTTTGGATTTGCATGTGATGGTCCTCGAAAATTTGTTGATTTTTGTCAGTTCTTCACTTATTGCACGCAGTACAAAATACACTTGCACAGAAACAAAAACACGCACAAAGTTTATTATATGATACAACCTTAGTTGATATGTAATATTGAGTTTACAATTCACAGAAAATCCTCAGGTTTACTTGAAACAGAGTTACTATCTTGTTCACTCCCGGATACGCCAGAGCACAGAATAAGCAATGTCCTTACTATTAATTACTAACTCATAACCGTCTGAGTCAGAGTCATTAATCAGTTCTGCAATTTCATTATCGCTAAACATTTTGCCTCTTCTTTTTGTAGAGCTCCTTCGTGGCTAAGCGGTTAGCATGCGCACCTTTGACGCGGGAGACCCGGGTTCAATTCCCGGCGGGAGCTCATGTGGTTCGGATTCCACGTTAATCAGTAGGTCCACGTCTCATATAGCCTCGCTGCTGAACGGGACGTAAAACTCAACAATCAATCAATCAATCAATCTTCTTTTTGTAATACCACCGCTCGTGAAGGAATATCCACTTTTTTTTTAATCAAAAAGCACAAGATATACTCACGAAAATATAAATGCCCGTTCGTCCGTCTCATTGCAATGAACCCATATGATATGAATGCGTGTGTAAGTTTTTGACGCCTACGAACCGAAGGGAAGTATTGAAGACTTAATCAGTGCGACGTGATTAGACGCAAATACAGCCCTCGTCACCTACCTTGTAGAGTCGTTGAAAGAAAACAAAGGACCCATTCTGTGTTACTGTACATTCGGCAAGGGAATTGATCGCAGAACTTGGGTGAACACGTGATTGCCAAGGCACATTTCTTTTTAACCTTTAACATGTTCGTAAGCTGGAGAGTGTGAAGATCTTGAGGTAGAAATGGAGCAATTGTTTATAAATATTAGGGAAGATAGCAGGAGCAGCGATGAGTCAACAGTCATGACGAAAGTGAATGAAGTAAATAGATTAAGAGATGAGTTTTTGGATGTGTTACTTCAACGTTTTATTTCGATTACATTGAGATGTGTACACTCATGTCCAAAATTATTGTCGCATATCTATAACTGTCTTCTTGTAAGAATATAATTTGATAATGATTTTGCAGGGTACTTTTAATACTGATACTATATGTAGAGTCGGGAAATGTATATTTGTGGTAAATTTCATAGGAAAAGAATACGAAAATTAGCATGAGTAAAACAAAATGTTGCTAAATGGATAAGAAAATTTTAGTTTCGTTTTATTGTTCTTATTTACTGCTCTTTTGACATGAAATTTTCCACATAGCCTACATCTCTTTGCCGATTATACACATACTAACATTATAAGAAATACCAGGCGAATTCGTTATCAAATTATATTCCTACAATAACATATTTATAGACATGCGACAATAATTTTAGACATGAGTGTACATGCATTAATGTTTTTATGATGTTGTGAAAGGTTATAATAAATACTTTTTCCTATTACATTCTTATGAAGTAGGCTTCGCGCTACAAGCTTCCTGAACGCGACAACACTGCACGACAGCGTTGCCGCACTTCCATTTACTGTATGCTGTTTCTTCATATAAGCGCGGGGAATTTAAAGATTGGGTTGCAACATGGCTCACCGCTTAACGCAGAGAACATGTTGAAGTAAACATATTTTTTTAAAAAATAAATACTCTACCAACTAAACCCTTTTTTGTTAATAGTTCCAAATATTTGGAACACTAGACTTCCAAATTTTCGAACAGTATTTTGTACGTTTCTCTACCTATCATGGTAAAGGAGATCAGAGCTTCGCACATTTGTTTTAATTACACAAAAAATATCAAGTGATGAAAATTGAACTTTTCACAACTTACAGTTAATGGATGCATCTACATATTGTACACAGGAAATTATTTCACGTGATCTCTTTTCTGAGATATAGCTCTATAAACATTGATCTACCAAAAAAGTACGAAAAAATACGCACTTTTTCATTAATTTTTATTTTTTTCTCACTACATAGTACAAAGAAAATTTTAATGTCTTAAGTATTAAAAAGACAACATTCCAGCAATTCCAACGAGGTACGACAATGCAATATAAGTTTTGACTGGACGTCACGGTAGCACCGCGAAGTCAGGGGCTATCTTTATGAAATGGATAGTAGTGCATATATTGTCAATCCTGTTGTCCGCCTTTATCTGACATTTCGTGGAGCCCCCTCTTCCACCCAAATACCGCGCGTTTCCATGCAACCACGGGGACTCAGTACGCTGAGCTGCTTGGAGTAGGTAGACGTGCTATTAAGATGATAATATACGTTTTTGTATACGCTGTATAAGATGGTTAAAACATTCCACAGGTATATGCTGAGGTCACTTACCAGATATCACCTTCTTCTTGTGTACCAACTTTGGGTCAGATTCGTATATATACTTAAGAATTCTGGGAGTCATGATAACATAATATGAAACTCTATATTTTTATAAATCATTGTACTTTTATCATCTACAAACAGTTTTTTTTTCAGTTTTTGATAAGGTTTACTTTTTGATAAACAAGGTAAGCTTTTATGTGCTGCATTACGTCTTCCTTTCCTTTATTATTTCATTGAAGTATTTCTTGGTGATGCTAGTTTTCTTGTAAATGAGTGGTTAGACTTTTATTCTCATGATAATCATGACTGAGAAATTCACTCATTAAATTAATCTGGAGATAAGCATGTGTAATTGAATAATCATTATTGCTATGAAAATTCTTGAATAAATACATAAATTTGGTCAAGCTTATGAACATGCGTGCCTCAAGAATTTACACATATCAACAAGAAGTCAAATTATAAAACGATGAATAGTTCGTAACCTTCGTGCTAGTGTAGAAGACCAGTTGGAGGATAAGAATATAAACGTTGCTTCCAAAAAATCGTTAGCTTTTTCCGCCTATGAATTGGACACTTCTGTTGACTTCAGAATACTAAAATTTTACAGAAACATAGTGTTCCATTCAGAAGAACTGCGATTATAAACTGGAATAACATTATGTCAAATATCTACTGTTTTCCTTTGTAATATGCTGTTTTTGTAACATTTTTGCCTTCATTAGCTATTTGCCGTGTTTTTAATTTCAAAATCTGATTTGGCAAACTAGATTAAACACTATAAATTTACTTTTTTTTTTTTTTTTTTTTTATGGAACTTCAAAATTAATTTCATGTGTATTCTCATAAATCTTAGAAAACCATTCAAGTAGCTTATACTTTGATTTATACAAGAAAAACCTCATTTCTTTTATTTTCATCCTTATCACACATTGTTAATCACAACTATTATTTAATGTAGCATCAGACATGTTTCACATAATCTACAATTTTTAAGCTTTATTTTGTACGTTATCTGTAATTGCTTAATTATAGCATGATGGTTAATAATTGTAGGATGAATGGACATACGGGAACAAACGGGAAACAGATTTAAAAAAAAAAAAAAAAAAACCGCCTAGTTTTGGATATTTTGACGCAATAGAACCAACTAGCTTGACTTTCCACATACTTAAGGTCAGTGAAACAGAGCGGTATGTTTAGTTTAGTGCATGCATGGTAAATTATGAGAGAAATCAAATCACGACTAGTCAGAAACATGAAGTTGAGAACAGCAAAGCGTGAAATAAAATCTTATTTTAAGAGCCGAATGTATCACGAAGATTTCCCTGCTAACTTTGTAAAATCCTTTGTCAAATTACTCGATTCTACATAACCAGGGAGCGGAAGTTCTTGACTTTAAAAAATACAGATATATGATCAGGGACGGATTAGCATATCTGGAGGCCTGAAAAAATGTGTGACCCCTGATGACTTCGCCTTATACACTTCTGTGAAAGTACAGTAGGAAAGTTAAGGGAATATGTTTCATATTTTTGGTTGTATTTCTTCTTAAGATAATGACTGTATTTTGTATGATTCTGTTTAGGCAGCCAGCTGAGATTTTGATCAGTGGACACCCCTATCCACCTGGAGGCCCGGGGCTACAGTTCCCCTTAGGCCCTCACTTAATCCGGCCCTGTATACGACCTATAAAATGCCATAAAAACATGGGAAAATGGCCTTAAAATTGTGAAAAAGACAATTTAATTTGTAACAGTAGCTTAAAAAGAGTATAATAAACATACCAAATGATGGGTTTGGTATCCGCGATACAAAATGGGATAGCTTCTGTTGAAATATATGTTTGATTTTAAATGAATGAGAGTTGCCGATCGAAACATATTCTCATGTTCTATTGGATGGTGTAAACGGTACATCTATGTCAAGCTTCACGACTCCTTGCGATTACTTGAAGTCCAATATCTCATCTGTTCTTGGATCTGAGTTTGAGCCAGACAAAGATGCTTGATACTTTCCGCTTCTCAACATACGAACAAAGATTAACATCTGTAGATCAGTATCTTTCTTTTACTTGCAAATTTTCATCTTATGAGAAGATGTGTTTACCTCTGTGCAAAGTCACAAGCATATTCCCAATTTTTTTTAAAAAAATGACAATAAAAAGTTAAAAGCATCGAAGTTTAAGAAAAGCGCCTAAAATTGACTTAAATCTGGAAAAAATACCTAAAACCCAAAAACTGGCAAGATATGCCCAAAATATGCTATAAGTAGCATACTGTATATTTGTAAATAGTTTTCTAAAAGATTAATTTTCAAGAACAAATGAAGATATTGAGAATCCAGAAATGAACCTACAAAATTTAAATGTGTTTTTTTTTTTTTTTTCGAATAATTCAGTGTTCTAACATTTTAAAAAAGTTCTCTTCGATGATGAATATGTAAAGAAAAGCAGCAGAAGGAGAAACATTACTTACGAAAGCCCGATAAAGAGCGAAATGATACACGAAAAAAATCATTGGATACAAGGCTAATGCTTTTTATTTAACTGTAGTATATAGCTTAATGGAGCATCATTTAAGTGAGAACAATTTGTGCTTAACCTTTTCAAGTAACATTATTAAATATTAATAACTGTATGTTAAAACTATTTTATTATAAACTAAATACAACTATTACTTAAAAAGTAGTTTACAGGATGCCAATACAACATGATACGTAATCAAATGCAGTTGAGTTCGTTCCTCTATTCGCTGCCTTAACTAAGTTTAGGGGAAATGTTATTCTGGCAACGCTGTAATTTCTATGGATGGCAACACTGAAAATTCTTTAGGTTTATATTTTCTGTTGTACAATAACATTATCTATGATTGTGATAAGTTGCATTTCATTATCTCCTTTCACTTACGAAAAACACGGAAAAGAAAAATGGCAAATTTTGTATTTGGTCTAGGAATTAATTCGTGCGGTTGGTACGCACACATTGAAGCTGTAGTACAAACACAAAATACATAAATACCTTAAGAAAAATATTGTCCATCGCTAGCCACCACTTTCGCCCATCTGTCAGGCAATGTACGGATTCCGTGGCGAAAGAAGTCCTCATCCTTGGAAGCGATCCAGTCAGAGACCCATGTTTCGATATCTTCTGAAGAAGTAAACCGCTGTCCAATCAAATCGTTGTTCATGCAATCGAACAAGTAGTAGTCCGGAGGAGCAACGTCTGGTGAATACGGCGGGTGGGGTAAAACTTCCCATCCGACATTTTCTAAATAGGTTTTGACCGGTTTTGCGACATGTGGGCGAGCGTTATCATGTTGAACAATAAGTTTATCATGTCTGTTCTCCCATTCTGGTCGTGTTCTGGCCAGAGCTTGCTTCAAACGCATTAATTGTCGTCGATAACGTTCTCCATTCATAGTTTCACCCGGTTGCAGCAGCTCATAGTACACCACACCTTTCATATCCCACCATATGCACAGCATAACCTTTGCACAGTGAATATCTCGTTTTGGTTGTGATGGACCTGGTTCACCTGGTTTCACCCAGGCTTTTTTTCGTTTAGGGTTCTCGTAATGGATCCACTTCTCATCACCCGTAATAATTCGATGCAGAAACCCCTTTCTGCTCTGTCGTTGAAGCAGCAATTCGCAAATGGTTTTTCGTCTTTCAACGTCTCTGTCTTTCAATTCATGTGGAACCCAATGTGACATCTTTTGAATCATTCCCATGGCTTTCAAGCGTTTGGAGACTGTTGTTTGATCAACGCCTAATGCTGCTGCAAGTTGTTCCTGCGTTTGACACGAATCCTGCTCGAGCAATGCTGTCAATTCTTCGTCTTGAAATTTTTTTGGCTGTCCAGCTCGCTCTTGGTCTGCCAAGCCGAAATCACCACTTCTAAACCGTGCAAACCACTTCTGACACGTTCGCTCAGCTAGAGCATGGTCACCATACACTTCCACCAAAATACGATGACTTTCAGTCGCACTTTTCTGCATGTTAAAGTAATGCAGCAGGACACCCCGCAAAAACACTTTATCAGGCACAAATTGCGCCATGTTCATTTAACTACAAACTGGTGTTGTTGACGCTTTAATCCACTGCCCTATACTACGAACGATACGCGATGACGGGTTTGCAACACATGTGTGGATACACGGAACTGTGGGACGCTCCGTTCGTTGCGCCATCTCTTGTCCACCCGCACGAATTAATTCCTAGACCAAATACTATATTTTTAGTACGTCAGGCTGTTAACGAATACTTTTCTCTCTCTTTCATTCAAGGTTCTGTTTTCATAGGGAATATAGAATTTTGACAAGAATGGACCGAAGACGACAAATTGAATCAGTTAGAGAACACATACTGATAATATAGGATTGTTACATGGGCTACAGAGTTCATGGAAGACCAGAGTTCACTTGTTACTTATCCAAATTAATGTAATAGTTCTAGCTCGGTATTACGAATACCTAAATCAAATTACTCTATTTGATATTAAAAAAAAAAAAAAAAAAACTCAAAGTCGTTGTATTTTGACTACTTTGGGATTCTGGAATAATGCAGAATTCTTTCGTGACATGACGACACTCTTTACATTCATACAAAAACTAAAATTTATCTTATCCTTGTAGGGCAAGATATGATCAAAAAGCATGGTGAATGAACTTTCTCAGCAGCAACTGAAGACGCTACAACCGTTTGATGTAATTTATCCGATAGCCTAATCCGTTGAGACAGGCAACATCAAGTTGGAACACGTTTTAACTTGTCAGTCAGATCCAGAGCCACTAGAGTGAGGTTGTGTTTACATTAAGTTCTATTTCAAGTTGCAAACAAATGCCAATGAAACTCATGAAATGTTGAAATTGGTGCATGTCGATAATGCTGTAAGACTGTTTACAAGTGGTATGACCGATTTAAAAGCTGAAATGTCAGTAGAACATGAGCAACGTTCGGGACTCCATTAACCTGAAAAACAGGGCAAAAATTGTTCGTTCAAACAGGTGAATAACTATCTAGATATTCGAGAGCTTATTAAAGAACTTCGCATCTCGTACGGGTTCGTGCAAAGCATTTAAAACCGCCAATTTGCAAATTGAGTGGGTGCGAAATTCTTTCCCCGACTTTCGACTGACGAACAGCAACCTCTTGGTCGATAAAAATATTGGTATTCTTTCACATCTACAGTATTCTCCGGATATACCCTACAGCACCACGCAACTTCTGACTTTTCGCCAAAATTAAAACGGTGCTTAACGGAAAAAGTTTTGACATCATTCCTGAGATTGAGAGGGCCACGACAGAGCAGCTGAACGACCTTCTAAAAGAAGCCTTCCAGAAAAACTCCCAGTCATGGATTGAACGTTGGGATAAGTGCGTTGCTAGCCAAGGACAGTACGTTGAAGGAGATTAAATCACATTCCACATAAGCTTATTACTTTGTTTCTAATAGAATTATTCGCCGTACTTTCTGATCACACCTCGCACGCACGACGAAGTAAATAAGCTTTTCTGGTCTACCACAAGTTTTGATGGAAAATTAAGTTGTTTCGGTTCCTAATGCACAAAATTTAAAAATTGAATTCACCTTGCCTCACTGCGAATGAAGTAGGATTCAATTTTAAATTAAAGAACAGTACTTGTTAATCTTAATAATAATAATAATAAACAGATCCTAAATTAAGGCTAATCATCTTAAAATATTTGAATTTATTGATAACTAGAGCCCAGATTTCTAAGCAAAATCATGATTTCTTTCCACACTTCTAAAGGTACGTACAAATATTGCACTTCGTAGTACACATCCTGACAAGCAATTTGAACCATAATTGATAGCACTTAAAATGCTTATTCTGAGAAAGAAAGAAAAAAAAAAAAAAAGCTTCCTTATTTTACGGTTTTCAATTAAAATTGCTTACTTAAAAAAAATCACATTAGAACTGCATATTGCAGTCCTATGCACTCCCGTTATCACAGATTCAGTACTTTCTGCAACACATTCGTAACCACTTCTCCAAATTACTCGATTTTACAAAACAGAAGCTCGTTCTATATACATTCACTTTCTCTGATAGAAGAATTTTCGGTAACATTGTCTTCAGAGTCTCATATTTTGCTAAAATTGCATTCAACAAGCTTACTCACATATCACTAAAAAGTCCTGGTTTCAAAAGACAAAAAATTTACGGAAAGATTTCCACTAAAGAAACAAATATTAAAGTGTAATTCACCGAAGAATTGTGTTGCTTTTTACATGCCTCTGTGATGCTACGTAACAAAAACAGAACATTTTCACTGTAACTCATTTTTCAGCGACAGATTGAGGGGTTTCACACAAGAAAAATCTCAGAATGACCATTATATACTGAAACACCCTCGAATAAAGTGGGATTTCACAAAAACCAATATTTCATTTGAATTTCGTGTATTTTGTTTTTGCTTATTCAATTTATCGTACATATTTGCTCGCTTATTTTATTGTTTCATTGTGCTTATCAATCCGGGCTTTATTGATAAACCTTCAAGCCTGCAAACAAGCAACCTTTGATACTCATGTGTTAGCGGTAACACACAGGCTTCAATACCAAAATCTTCTGAATCAGTTAAAAAAAAAAAAATGGATGAAGCGGCTATGAATAAGTATCTTGTGCATTAGAATAAGAGTAAATCTTAAAGAGTAACAGTGAACCTTGCAATGAGCTTTGGTCGAAAGTAAGAATCTTAATAGTTTGAGCATCTTCGTGCTCGAGTGGCACCAAAATAATACTTTTGAACTGTTAGCTTGTTGACTATTGTAATTCTTAACTTTTTTCGACAAAATAAAGAAAGAAAAAATGCCGTTGAAACCTCATGAAGAGTTCACACAGTGCATGCTTAAATAGGTTATATGTCGTCACTGTCTGAAAGATTGTATGTTTCTCCAGTATTCTTATATTATCTTAATCTAAGGCAAGTACACCAACCGGAAACACAACAGAACGCACCTTAAAGTTACTTTATGTCGCAGACCATTCTATCTTTGGTGAAATCCGTTATCAGAAATCCCCAAAATTTCGCCGAGTCTGTCTACATTATTCACTGCTCTTACCGCATCTTGCTAATTCTATTGTGGGAGTACGAGATTGCGATGTAGGTTAATGTTACCCTTCATCTATTATACTCCAGAGTTGCAGCTAACTCAACTAGCTTTTACAGAAGTAATTATATTGCTATTTTTCGTAAATCATATATACCCACATTTATTTCTCTTTAAAGAAAAATAAATACGGCAATCCTATCAGTACCTCGGTTTCCAACACATTTATTTCTTGTTTTCTAGATTGATAAAGTTCACTATCTTTTTAAATAACTCAAAAATTACTTTCAATTTTAACACCAAAATTTTTATAAAACTCAAGAAAACCTTGGACCACGCACTGCAACATACAATCCAACAAAATAACATCTGCAAATGTGCGGAGAAATTATTTTGAAGATATTCCAATTTATACATTTTGAAGAACACGTGGAAACGTATCAATTAATTAGCCACATACACAAAAATACGAGATCTGTGCTCCGAACCCCAGGGTATGGATACAATGTATTTTGTTACGCAGAATCCAAATTTCGAAACCCCAAGAAAATAGACCGTCATTTATTTATTATTGGGCGAAAAACTTTAGCGATTTTGCATAGGAAGAATACACGTAAGAGCCATACAAAAACAAAACAAACAAACAAACAAACAAACAAACAAACAAAAAAAAAAGTTCTGTGCAGTGGACCCTAAGGTATGGATTCAATGTATTTTGTTACGCAGAATCCAAATTTCGAAACCCCAAGAAAATAGACCGTTATTTATTTATGGGCGAAAAACTTCAGCGATTTTACATAGGGAGAATACACGTAAGAGCGATACAAGAACAAAACAAACAAACAAAAAAAAAAAAGTTCTGTGCAGTGGACCCTAGGGTATGGATTCAATGTATTTTGTTACGCAGAATCCAAATTTCGAATCCCCAAGACGATCGAAAAACTTCAGCAATTTTGTTACGTAACACAGAACATACGTTTTTCGCTCATAAAACAACACTGACACGGTCAATCACCCTGGGGTTTCGAAATTTGGATTCTGTGTAACAAAATACATCGAATTCATACCCTGAGGTATGCTGCACAGAACTTTTGTTTTTTGTATGGTTGTGTTACGTGTATTCTCCCTACCTAAAATTGCTCAAGCTTTTCACGCATTAAAAAAAAAAAAAAAAAAAAAATCGATAGTCCTGGGGTTTCGAAATTTGGATTGTGTAACAAAATACATCGAATCTTCACCCTGGTCCGGTGCACAGAACTTTTATTTTTGTGTGTGCGTGGGTGTTATACGTAAGAAAATGTGATACTGAGTGTTAGTTTGTGGGTACTTGTGACAAGCCAAGTGCAGTAGGAAAACTGTTGAGTGCATTACGTTATTCACAAATAGACGATTAGTACTATTTATTAAATCTGCACCAATCTGGATAGTTTTGAGTAATTTCAAGAAAAATTTCAACCGTTCTGTGAAGTTCACGTATTTAAGATTGCAACATTTACTTATAACAGCGGTGTGTATATATATATATATATATATATATATATATATATATATATATATATATATGTATGTCTAGGTTTTTGTTTGATACTTCCATGTAACAACAATTGACGTCACAATATGTGAGCAGTGGTTGACAACATCGTGTCCGTAAGTTTTCCTGAGGTACTCCCTTTTCCTCCCATATCCTCATAACACCAATTTTTCCATCATCATTCACTTGCCTTAATCATAGTTTCCCTTAACTTAAAAGGGCATAATCGCGAGGACGTTAAATTGAAAGATTTCATTTCATTTTAAGGTGTGAGTATAAGTTTGCAGTTGATGCATTAAGAAAACGCTGAGTTCCCACTGAAAACTTCCGCAATTACTAAAAAATAAACATATACCACGGTTAGTCCAAGTTAATATTCGTAATCATGAGCTAGTTTAGTTCCTTAAGTTATTAACGTAACAGTATTCATCGTAAGCATTATTGTTATCACGATAGTGTACCCGCAAGAAACTGCGTCTTGCCATATCTACTTGGCTCCGTAACTAATTTTTTACAATACACGAGGGCCGTCCAGAAAGTAAAAAATAAAAAAAAACGATTGCGCATCGCACGCGGCGCCGTCCCCTCACTACTGCGATCGCGTGCGCAACAGTTAGCTCCTTCCTTCACCTCAGTGTGAGCCGAGTCTCAATGCTGTGCGGTCACGCTACTTGTTACTGCAGCGATTCAAAATGGCGCCGCCAATAGAAAATCCCGCCAAATGTGAAGTACGGAATGTTATTCGTTTTCTGAACGCGCGAAAAGTTAAGCCTATTGAAATGTATAGGCAAATAAAGAATATTTATGGTGCTGGTGTAATGAACGAATTATCAGTGAGGATATGGTGCATTATGTTTAGTCAAGGAAGGACCAGCGTGCATGATGAAGATCGAAGTGGGAAGCCATCACTTGTTTCGGATAAACTGCTTACAGCTCTAACTTGGCACCAAGTTATTTTCACTTATTTCCAAAACTTAAGGAATTTTTTGGTGGAAAACATGCAAACGATGAAGAACTCAAGCAAGCAGTGATAACTTGGCTCAAATCTTCGGCGGCAGGTGAAAATAACATTGCCAATTTAAAACTGGTCCCACATTATAACAAGTGTCTTGACAACTATGGCTATTACATAGAAAATGTAGAGTAAGGTCCTGTGGCTTTTGTACTGATATCTTTTGTTTTTATTTAACCATGTCAAAATGTGCTTTACTTTCTGGATGACCCTCGTAAAATGACAGCACAATAATGATGATACGATATTTTTTAAATCATATCCTCTTGAGACAAATGTCTGTAAAGCAATCCACTTTAATCACTGTTTCACATTGCGATAATAAAGAAAAATAATTTCGAAAGCAGTAAAATTATGTACTTCTTTATTTTGGATCCATTCAAACGATGTGGTGAAACACGGTTCACCAGCAGTTACATCATTCAACCCAAGTTGGATACTCACATATACATCTACACAAACACACTAAAATACACTACACAATTACAGATAAGGAATTTAGAGTACCAACGATGTCAATCATAAAATCCAAATATAGCGAAGCAGTAATTAACACAACATATACATTATTAATGATCACAGTAAAGTAACAGCGCGTTGTACAGTATAGACATTATATACACGTATACACTTGGAGAAAATAATTTTAGCTACCTATCGAATTTTCTTTGAACAATTATAGCATAAGAAATAAATGGTTTCCACACTCAGACATGTTTTACCATAAACATACACTCACACAATCTACAAACTTATTATACAGATCCACTTCATATATTTCAAAGGGAGAAAAAACTTTCTATTAAAGCTGACGTAACACCATTCCTTTATCAGAGAGCGCAATAATTACTGTCCCAACAATTTGATTTACTCAAAATCTACACAAGAATTTCGTGCAGGATTGTACTACTTTAAATAAGGGTTTGTTTGAATTATGTTATCTTCTAAATTTGCAAACTGTAAAAATTAAAGAGATACTAAAAGAATCATTACTGCTACCAACTACTGATGTGTCTAAAAAAATAAAATAAAAATGACATCTGTTTGCCACGTAATGATAATTTCGAACAAAACACACTCCTTCAAAAAGTAAATTGACAGAGGAAAACTTCAACAAACATGATTTTTGTATCAATATAAGCTTCATCACCAAATTTTTACAGAGATCTCAAACACTTACGTTAAGCAGGCAACGAAGACATTCATCATACCACTATCCTTGTGTATATTATCGCGAACACAATGCTTCCAAGAAAGAAAGATAAATTATCTTTTTCTAACAAGTTTCAGTTTTAATGTGCCAATTTCAGTATTTCTAATTCCGAGAACACTATTACATTAAACTATTTTTATTTCCGTTACAGAATTATTTTCGTTAAATATAAATTTGACATTGTAGCATCTAGTAAACATAATGGGGCTAAAGAGTATTTCTACGTGGAGAACTACTTCCTGTAATTCATTCATCTCACCAAGCTTTCAGACCTGCATGTTTGAAGAACTTATAAAACATTTTTGAAAAGAAAGTTTTCCCACATGACAAAATGCTAGCTAAGCATCGACTTAAAAAAAGTGGAAATAAGGTACTAGTTTGAGGAAGACGACTAGTAATTAGTATACTGCCACGGTAACACGGAGACTCGGGTTAGAACATCGCTATTCACAATTTTCACACTTTGAATTTCAATCAGCCCAAACACTGAAAAGGAAGCTTAAAAACAAATATTTCAACTTATGCAAATAATAAAATTCAAACAATAGTTTATGAACGATTCATTAATTTTAAAGTCGGTGGTCAAGCACAAATAAGAAGTTATTAATAAATTACCAGAAGGATGACATCAAAGAAATCATGGCTGCAGCAAGTATCCTGCATTTTTGTCTGTAGTTTTACAACAATCCAGTAACTAGCTGATATATTATAGATTCAATCATTTACGAAAACAGATCTTACAACTAAATGCTTCAGTCCTGATTGGACGACTGTTAGTTTAAAGTCCTTTTCTGTATCGAGACTATATATGATAAGATGAGGAAATAATCCATTTTATTTCACACTACAAGTGCAAATTCAATAATATACAAAGAATGAAAAAAATGCACGACTGGACCGAAATTCGAACCCGTGTCTCTAGCTTACTCTGCCGATGCGTCAATCACTGAGCTACCCAGTCCACTCCCTGAACAGCCATACATTCTATCACTTTTGAAGTCAGTTCTCGACAGCTTAACGTAGAATCCTAATCACAGTAACTCCTACTGGGAGTCCAAACCTTGTCCTCCCGTGCCGTATGTTAACCATATAGAAACGAGGAAGAAGCATTGTGCTTCAAACTTGGTAAAAGCTTATTATATATAATAAAGGGAAAACAATCACATTATGAAAAGTATTACACAAAAGAGCTTTCACTAAAACTTTTCATTAGATAAAGAGAGGAAAGAAGCGAGCAAGAAACGTTAAAAAGGACAGAAGAATCTTAAAAAAAAAAAAAAAAAAAAAAAAAAAAAAAAAAAAAAAAAAAAAAATCGAATACGATGTTGGGATCCATTCCAATATGGTACCCACTTGCACAATTTCCAGTTTTTTCTCCTTTTATTAATTTTTCTTTTCTTATAACTTGAATGGTATGAGCTTAGTGAGAACATAATTATAGGAAGTAGTTGTTTAAGTAAGTCATTCAAACTTCTGAAACACAGTATATGTCCAGACTAATCCGAATGCGACAATAACTATCTCCATTTTGTTTCCGTTTATTCAATAATTACTTCTCAACTTTATTACATAATCACTCTTTCTCATGAATATATGAAGTATTCGTTACTTTCACTCTTGATATGTTGTCTATCGAAAGTAAATGAGAATAATATGGTGGTTCTTTTCTTACAGAGACGCAGCTTTAAAGCAGTACTGCGAAGCAACAGCTACTGTGAAATTTCACGAAAGGGTATGACAACCGTTTATCCATTCAGATTACATGACAACATTATAGGAAAATAACTTGAAATATTATTATATATACACATTTCTACTATAAAAAGTGATTAACAGCTAGACAAATGAACATGCTGGAAAGAGAAGTGATGCACATATTTCATTTGGAATGTCTGATTTAATATATATTTTAAAATATCGTTATTTCAAGTTGATATATTGATTGGTGATATTTGCAATAACTCGATCCAACGTATACTTCATTGTAAAAAGTTATGAAATTGTTTCTTTGTGAGGATATGAACACTGGTGTTCCTATATACCAACTGTATACAAGGATGGCAAAACACGATTTGTACAAGCAAGTGGATTTCAACTTCATGAATCAAATAATATGAAGATGGAAAAACATGCTACGTCACGTTTTAGGACATTGATCACACTTAGATCAATATACTGGAAAAAAGTTGATAATGGCTCAATTAAAAAGCCCCTATTTAGCAGCACGTATATATAACTGTTTTTACCAGTGAACTGAATGTATTTTAAATTTAATTCATAGAGTTGAAACTTGCTTGCCTGTGGAACTGTACATATCATGTTTTGTCACCCTCGTATAAATACATTAGAAACGATATCCATGCGGTAAGTAACATTTGTGAGACTGTTTTCAGTTTCATCCTCACTAACAAAATGTTTTTATCACAGGCTTTAACAAATAATTGGTTAAATATATTATAATAACGAATATGACACTATTATAAAGTTACAAGATTAATTTTGAATTTCATTTCTGTTCCAACAAATCGTGCTAGTGAAGTGTTTTGAGTTGTAATGACAGCTTGCTGAACACTGCAGAAGAAGTCATATGCAATACAATTTGTCCTTACTCTTACTTCATGCTTCTACCACAATGAGTGTAACATAAAATGATATATTAAAATTTGGATAACTACGATTCAGAGTTTATTTCTCAAATTAAACATGAATATACCTTTAAGAACCTCATGTACGTTTGAAACGTCATTGTTTGGTTGCAAATATATATGAGTAGTGAGTGGAAGGATCATAATTCTGGCTTACACTTGATTACGAAACATCATTCACATGGGAAGATGCTGAAAGCAACACGTCCAATGCTCTTTACCATTTTGTTTCATAGTACTTCCTATGATCTTTACCACTACATCCTCTAAATTTGAATACTATCGGTAGCATTACATTTATTATGATGAATATGAAATGGCATAAATTGCACTAATGGCCTAAACCAGACGATAGTTTCCATATTGAGTGTAAGTACTTAAAAAATACCTTAAGTGCGTTTTATTTATTCTTTAACCAATATTTCAACTTCCAATTATTCTCAAGTTTTCCTCGGAGTTAATTGTGTTAGAAGAAAACTAACTGCTTATCTAGATAACGTATTATAATACCCTTCTTAGAGTTACGTTTTATCTTGAACCTATAGAAATTAGTAAATAGACTGAAGGGTCGTACTTTTTCTCATTATATTCTTAACCTGTAAAATTTGAAAGGTAAAATAATGAATATATATATATATATATATATATATATATATATATATATTTGGCCATGTAGGCCTAAACACTATTTCCTATCTTCACGAAAGTCTGCAGTGTTTGTACAGTGTTGCTAATCCCCCAAGTCTCCTTAGGTTCTTTTGGAAATATAGAAAATTCCCCATATTGAATCTTACGGTAATTAATCCCCAATGAAGACTTCAGAATAACTGAAATTAAAATAATGGTTAAGAAATAAATAAAACACACTACGGTATTTTCATTATTATTATTATATACTTCAACGTTCTTTAGAACTAATGAGTGTAGATACTATATTAAAACACGAAAATTTCAACTTCGATTTTGTTGCGTACATATGATTGTAGTCCTTCACGATTCCTTTGTTTCCACTGGAACTGTTTAATCTACTTCCCCCACCACCATGTTTCAAATTGGCATAATCTGACATTTCATAAGAATCGTATAATCCCATAATACTCACGTTTGTTTTCTGATAAGCCCTAACTCAGTAACACCAAGATCTCAGTAATTTACAAATACAGTTTTTGAAAAATATATTTGTCTAAATACAAAGACGCGTGTTAAGTAATAGGTATGCTTGCTTAACGCATTTCACATGTATGCATTTATACACAAATACACACAGAATAAAGATATAAATGTAGTTTGTAATTTTAACTTTTAAAAAAAATCTTTTCCTTCAGAGGAATTTTAATTACAAGAATTGAAATCCTTACATTTAAAGTAGCTTAAATTCTAATTTTCTTGAATCTCAAACATCAGTACTTTTTTCAAATTGTCATTACGATATTACTACAATGAAACATTACACAGAAAGCATATTTTCTTGCCTTTCGAAATAAGTTCAAATCACCTAAAGTTTATCGGTACAAGTTTTACGTTAATTCTTTCCTCATAGTAGCCACACTACTTATTATCTTCGAGTAACCAATACCATTTCATCCTGCAATTTATCCGCTGACAACATAAAAAAATTACAAGTTTTAATGAAGAAATTCCTGCTGCAGGAAATAATAATCATACTACTGGCCGTCTTTTACAGAAGAGAATACAATATTTTATAATGTACTTACCGTAATAGGCAAAAATGTCAGCACTGGTAAACGAAGATTTCATTTTCTGACCACTTCAAAATTTACTACAAACTAAACTATAATATCGACAAAACATTAATACAAAATACAAATAAATCAAACTATTTAGTAGGAAGTGAATGAAAATTCTTTTGAGAAAACGAACTTACTTTTAAGTTTAAATTGTAAATATTTTTTTTTTTTTTAAATCCATTACTATATAACAAAGAATAATGTATTCATACAAAATATATCCAGTTGTAGAATTATGTTATACTGTTCTCTGCTATTCACTCTGCTTCTCAAGTTTAAAATTTTCTTTGGAATATACGAACAAATTCTCCGACATTATGCATACAGGAAATGTCAGATCTTTGTAACTTTCTTCTGATGTAATGTGTTTTATATATAAAAGTAAGCGCTGAACTCGAACAATCGGAGTCTCGTCCATGTGCAAGATTCGACTACAGAACACGACAATCCTTCTGAGAGAAGTTATCCATATTTTAATATATATATATATATATATATATATATATATATATACATCAATTTCAATGTACCACCATATTACTTAATAGCTTCACAACACAAAACTGAGAATCGCAGTAGTGCTTAGTGATTGTTATTTCTTTAAAAAAATTATTTCCTACTTAAAAAAGAATTTGGTTAAAAAAATGCTTTGTTCGAAATTTAACTTCCTATAAAAACTATTGAAATGTCCATGTTTTCCGCTTCTACCAAACGGGAAAGCAAATAACTAGCTTCTAATCAATTCCACTGTGTCAACTAAAGAGATAAAATTGAACATACATGAGCTAGATTTCGACTATGACGCAGATAGTGTGCAATAGACCATTTGCAATCTCATTTTTAACACTAGCATAAAACTGATAATATAGGGTCCAGCAAAATTTTATACCCTTTTTAAATTAGCCACGGTGAGCGCTGTATTCGCAGACAACATTCGAGTCGTTTGTTCTTGAGTAGTACAAGCGAAGACATTTTACTTCTGAACATGATGTGGAATGTAGAACATAAAGTGTTTGTGTTGGAGAGCTATTTCTAGAATGGTGATTACGTGACTGTTTCACAGGTGCAATTTCGCCGCCATTGTGGTAGATAAATATCTGGACGATATTATCTTCAAAACACATTGGAGACTCAAGAGTTTCTTCTAGTAACTAAAAATATTAGTTTGTATGATAATAAAATACAATGTTAACCAAAATCTACAATGTATTTTAAAAAGGGTATGCATCATTATGTCAGACCCTCAAGGAGCTATGCCTGAACAGAAGACTGGTAAAACAATGGCACCAGACATTCATTGTTTGCTTCTTCTCAACAAAGATTGTATAGTGTTCTATATAAGAATGTTTCATTGTACGTAACATGAAAACACAGTGTACATACGAAAAACTATACTTAACATTGACCAAATGTACAAAATAAACCAAAAGCAATTATTGCAATCAATTATTATCTTTTATTCATTCCGTTAACAGAAATCATGGCAATTCTTTTAGTAACATCTTACTTAACAGTCAGTAGTCATAATCGCACGCACGTATACACACATACATACGGAAACAAATAGTAGATAAAAGTATTACTATAACTCAAAAGAACATTTCATCTCTTTCACAGCTCGTCTTTCTCCAGTTTCTTTCTATTACATTATAAAAAATGTATCAAATAATAATTACACTGAATAAAAAAAGTACTTAAGCAATAACACTACATTAAGCAATAAGAAAAGAAGAAACACACAAGATCCAGGGTTTTCCGTGGAAAGAATATTTTGTTGGAACAATATATATCAAGTTATTAAAATACTAACTTCTGCCTTGTTAGAAAGGAATTCTTACAAATGAAGAACATTATCACCAAGGTTTCTTCATTTCTCATTTTAGTATCACATCTTTTCACTTTATTCGTACCATATATATATAAATTAATTTAATACTGCAGGCACAGTACATCAAAAGCTAGCGAAAAAGTCACTGGAATGAATGAAACCGTGTAAAAGAAATAAAAGTACAAAAAAGAAGAAGAAGAAGAAGAAGAAATATATATATCCGTTACAAAGCAATTACAACATGTGTCAGCAATTACTAGTATTCATACATAATTATGAAGTTTACATTCAACAATACAGACATACATGAAGTTGATTGTGCATCACATTTTCCAAAAAATCATGTTATCACAAGATTTACACATGATATATATATATACCCTATCATGAAATTTCCTCATTTTCTACTTTGGCTATACGAAACAAAAACAAGCTGCAAAGTGAAATGACTCTGTTACAACATGTAGAGACACTTACATAGTGTGTATATACTGTACACTTTATGTTTGAGAAAAAGTATGCTAATAATATAAACATGGATAACTCATTAGCCACAGCATAATAAAACAAAAATATTTCAGACTCAAATCTATGATTTATAAAATTCACTTTGAATACTTTAAGCTGCTCTTTCCTTTTGAAACAGATTACCCAAAGAAATCTGAAATTATTTCGAAATCATACTGCTTACTTCCATATCCGGTATAAGGATATTTACTTTGAGGAGTACAATACGGAAAAAAAAAAAAGTGGTAACTTGTTTGTATCTGACCAATACACACATGCATATCTACAACTGTCAAGTTAGCTAATGGTCTACATAAATGTATCTAACTGTGAATTGCAGGAATTACTAACACTTGTTTCCTGTATGACGTTATGTGATAAAGGTTACATTCTGCTTTCTTCTATATTATGTATATATATTTACACAGTATTATTTTTGGCAACTATTTATTAGCTTATGTCAGTTGTGCTACGCAGCACTGACATTCCTCCTCCTCCGAGCTTCTTGCAGCATTTCGAAGACTAAATACCAGCTATGACTAAGTGATTGCATCGGCGGCAGAAATTATAAGGAAAGAAATTGCAAGACGAGGAGGAGGAAAAAAGGTAAACAAAACTACATTCACAACGGCACTACGACTAGCAAACGTAATTCTTGAGCTAAACTTCCCAAAGATCACACTTTAACTTTTGGCTTTATTTCTTCGGCTATACCACCCCACTTCAGTTTGAAGGTTCTAGACCTCCACCGAATAACAGGATCCCACAAGGCATTGAGAAATAGATAGGGTCCGCTAATCTCACTAAATAGCCACGCCACTACAAAATCGAATTTATTAAATGGTACGCCACCATTTTGGATAACATGTAACAACATCCAGTCTAGAAGAAACCACACTAAAATATGAACTAAGTAGAAAACCAAGGGATCCCATCGGAAAAGGAATGAGACAGCCCACGCAGCACAGGCTCCGATAATGAAACACTCAGTTAAAGGTTCCAAGACAATTGTATGAGGCACCATGGCTACTCGAAGTTTGGCCCATCTTGTCAATCTGGCTTGAAAACTAGACACCTCACATAATCCCGAATTCTGCCAAGCAGGCTGACTACTAATACACAACCGCCAACCTCGATCTGTAATGGATTTTGCGAGAAAGAAATCTTCTGCTAAGTAGCAGCCAAAAGTTTCCAGTCCACCAACTTCATCAATGAGAGACTTTCGAAACAGCGTTGACATTCCAGTATGACAGTTCACTCGAACCATGTCCGCCCCAAGATAAATTCGAGCTTGCATTGTACCAAAAAAGATCTTTTCTAGCGTTGCTGCAAAACCTTCCCTATCGCAAGTAAAAGGCATCTGGTGTACAAGTCCAACATTTTCAGTCAAGTGATTTACCATGTCTAACAAAGTATCTTCTTTCATTCTTATGCCACTATCTGATATAACAACAAGACCATACTTTGCTGCATGATATCCTGGATGCATATTATTTATTTTCGGATTTACTCCAACTTTCGCGCCTCCAATAAACAGTCTGGCATCGACATTGGGATACTTTTCCATTAATCGTTTGACTAGCATAATGGCAGGATCACTCTCATCTTCAACACAGAACAGAAGTTCATACACTGGATAATTCATTGTAAAAAAAGTTTCCAGATTACTAAATAAATTTGGATCAATTCCCATTAAAGGTTTCAATATTGATACACCTGGATATGGAGTCTCACAAACCTGATTAACCTTCTTGTGTAGCTTATACTTCCCCCAAAAGAGTGCCATTAAATGAACCACCCAGAATCCTGACCAGAAAATAACAATGGCGGTGGCCATAGATAAGAAAGCGTATGATACTAACTCCATCATTTCTCTTCATCATCCCATACACAAACACCAACTCCCAAAATTCTGTCATGCCATTACTGCTCCCCGTTCGGACGATTTATAAAGTTTTCTTATCCTTTCACACTAAAGATACAAAATACAGATATTCATTCTTCCTCACGCAGGGCTTCACCAAACTGGACCATCATGTCAAAGCAGCGATGCCAACAACCTCCTCCTAAAGCAAGAAAAGGTTTTTAGCAGATAATTCCAAAACACTGGTTTCTAAAAAACATATTTCACTAAATGTACTCCTCAAATATATTATATTGTTAATTACATACAATCTCACTTAAATACAAAATACATACATACAGGGATATCAAGTGTTCATTCATGCTAAAGCAGTGAGAGGGGAAGAGCATTTATGTATAAAGGAAACCAATCTATACAATATGATATAACGCCACGGTGAACTGTTACATAGGAAGAACTAAGCTATTTTTGACTCAAATATAGTCTTACTCCTACTTTTTATCAGAAAATTGCTGTATTTTAACCTAACAGCTCCAGTGTGGACTAACACCGTTATCGATAACTGCTAGAAATTGATGGACTAGACATGTGTGTTCTGCAAGGAAAGTAAAATAATCTTACTTCTCAAAACTGTAACGAACTACACTTCTTACAAAAAGTATGATATACAGTCTAGTTTTATTAATGATACAAATAAGTTGTCTTTCTTAAGAGTAAAATTGGGACAATATTACCGTTAATTAATAACAACGTCTTATTAATAACTAATTAATATCACTGATAAGACTATAAACCGTGCCTCATACTTTTCTAAGCCTAATTCGCTGGTTTTGAGCGGTGAGGCTGTTTCATTTTTCTTTTAGAACGGTTCCGCAGATAGCTACAAAATTTCGAACATGTGTTCTGGTTTAGCAATTTTTAGAATCGTCAAAGGTATCAGCACACACTGAAACAGCTTGATTAAAATACAATTTCGTCATACAATATAAAACGGTATTTTCACTTGTTCATCACGTATCCCACAGCATCTATCATCAATTAAGCTGTTCGTTGTTTAATCTCCATTAATACATGTCCTAGACACAAATAAACCTACTAGTTGTGTGTTAAGTTTAAAATAACAAAACTGTAATGACAGAAAGCTACTTCAATGACTGAGAAACACTACGTCTTTCCAGTATAGATTGGTTCCTTCCTATCTCGTCCCACCCAAATATTTACTACATTATTACAGATTGGCTATTATTGTTTTGGAATTTTGAAATGAAATGAAATCTTTTAGTTTTACGTTCCACGGTTATGCCGGCTAGGCTATACGAGAGGGTGATGATGAGAAATAAATGAAATGATGGAATGAAGAATGTGGGAGGAAACGGGAGAACCCCTAGAAAACCCACGCACACGGTGTTTGTCCACCACAAAATTCATTCGGCGCGAGCTGGGATCGAACCAAGGACACCATGCACCATGGGGTGAACGCTCTACCACTGAGCCACCGCGGCTCTGTTTTGGAATTTTATTGCTTATTTTATTTTGCACTTCAAAACAAGTTGTGAAAACAGAGAGTTTGCTTTCTCAGATGCCATTTATTCGTACAGATATATTACATTAAATATAACTTGAAAGAACACTTATAGAAAGTGTGTTGGTAAAAGAAGCACAAATTCTTTCCACTTTTATAACACTCCAATTGTTTTTTTTTTTTTAATAAAAGTAAAAAAAAAAGGTTTTCAAATTCTAAAATGGAACATAAACAACGAAAAAAAAAAAAAATTCTCATGTAATTAAATTTCAGAAATAAAAGTATCACAAATACGAAGATTGCCAAAAGAGAACCACTAAAGTAAATATCAAAAAATTCCAAAATTCGCAGGATATTCATTCAAACCTAACATTAAGAAAATGTAACAACAGTGTGCGATGTCAGTGAACTACAAGTAATATGCTGATGGATGCTATAAGATATGTAACTCATATATGAGCAGTCTTACCTAGTTTTACGCATGACTGTTTATATTTGAGTATTGTATTCTACAGTATTTATAATCAAACATTCTGATTGGTTGCAACCAGTGACAATACAAAGTGGAACAAGAAAACGGCCATCACCTAGTGGTTAAGCCTGCTATCCAAACATGTATTTTAATGCAGATCCAATAATATATAAATATCCCCTACGCTAAACAATAACATCACAATTTCTATACCTCTCCGTTTGTCCCTCCTCCCTCACAATTACAGCTGACGTCACTGGTTGCAACTAAGGCAACCTTCCTAAAATCCGAATCTCTACGTTGCAAACTACAATCCATTTTTATAGATAAAATGCATAAGTCAAACATATCTTCGCTAAATTCATAATCTGTAAAATTCCAGCTAACTCTTCTAAGTCGACACATATCATTCAATGTTTCAAACTGAGGCCGAAATCGAATCCAGTTTAAGATATTCAACCAACTTAAAGGCTTCAATAAAACTGTTTACAATTTGTGATATTTTTTTAAAAGTCTCTTTCTCTTTAACGTACTTAATAAGGTTGAATTCTTGCAGCATATCACAGTACGCAGATAAAATTTAAAAAGCGTTCAGTAACACAATGAACAGTTATATTAAAAGGTGTTTAGGTGATGGATTTTTTTTCAGTAACTTCTGAATGAACGGGTCAATTTGGGGACCGTCTGAACTTTTCTAAAGTACATCTATTATTTTTAAGGAGTTTACCAGAAACTCCTTTACATATACGTATTTACCCTGTTTGTATTGTGTCTCCGTCCGGGAGAAAGAAAATCTCAAGAACTAGCTGATGGACCTCTATCAATTTTAGCGAGAACGTAAAGGGTAAAAAGTAAGGACTCGAATTCGTTAACGGAAGTGATTCATCCACCGGAAGTGGTAGAAATCAACCATTCCTGACTTTAACGTTGATCACTAGAGAGCACAAACGTTAACACATAGCAAGCAGCTATTTCCTGCAATCTATAAACATTCCATTAGTATAATAAATGATTAGCATAATAAACTAACTAACTCACTCACTCTATGGCCTGTGGAACCCGGAGGTTCAATGCCGCGTTCACAAAAGCTCTCCACTGACTTCTATCCTTAGCTAACTGGATCCAGTTTCTACTTTAGATTCCTATTTCTGCGAGATCCATCTTAATATTGTCCTCCCATCTGCCTAGGTCTTCCTAATGGTCATTTTCCGATTGGACTTCCAATCAAGACTTTGAAAGCGTTTCTACTTTCTTTCATTCTAGCTACATGATCCGCCCACCTAAGCCTCCTAGACTTGACGACCCTAACAATGTTGGGTAAACCATATAAATTATGTAGTTCCTCGTTATGAAGTTTCCGCCATTCCCGTTCCTCTTAGGTGTGAATATTCGTCTCAGTATCTTGTTCTCAAATACTTTCAGTCTATGTTCTTCCCTCAGTATAAGCGACCATGTTTCGCAGCCATACAAAACAACAGGCATGATTATCGTTTTGTATATTTTAAGCTTCAATTAGCATAATGAATTGACTTAAAATATTCATATCATTGCTGTGTGATTATGTAATTATGTATTTATTTGTTATTTGAATAATAGTGGTAACAGTGATTCTGATAAAGCCATATAGCATCTTTATACTGATAATTTGTATATTAACTTTTAGAAATAGTAGAATTAAATTTTTATTTGACTTTAGTTTAGCGCTCCTTTTAGAAGCGAGGCTATATGAGACGTGAACTTACTGCTTAACGTAGGATACGAACCACATGAGGTCGTGCCAGTAATCGAACGCCAAAGGAAAATTAATTTTTGTTTGTAAGTACTGGATCCACAGTTGGAAAGACAATTTTAATAACCGGTACTGAGAACACTTTAAAAACAAACAAACAAAAACAAAAAAAAAAAAAAAACGTTCGGTGAAACCGGCTGAACGACACACGAATACACAGCGCTTTCCCCTTGAGAAAACAGGCATGTACTCCAATGTGGGTCTTTGTTCTGTTCATAGGTTCAGACGCAATTATTTCGGCAGATTTTTCCTTCTTTTTTCTTTTTTTCATTATTATTATTAATCGGTACCGTGTTATTTTTAAACCAATGCGTAATCATAATATAGAGAAGTGAAAAGGTATCGCTTAGTAGTGACTTCCTGTTGTCAAAGTCCACATGATAACGATTACCTCGCTCAGGCAATTAAATCGCTTCAGTTTCCGATAAAGCTATGTCCTGTATACGAACAAAGAAAATGCGTAACGTGTTAAGCATTTTCCTGGTTTATCGCACTCTTTAGTTTAACTTCATTTAAGTAACATTTTTCTTTACATACCACCTGACCTCTTTGAATTACTGTAACTCATTATTCAAGATATGGATTGCTGACTAGCATGATGTCAGAATCTTACAACGCTGAATAATCGTACGAATTTTCTCCCTATATAAATCCCCGCCGTTGAACTTTCCGAAAAATTAACTCCGGAATATAGTTGGTACATACCTCAGGAGAGATTTTTATTATGTTATTTGATTTTTTTTTTCTTTCTTACTTTCTCACATACCAGGGTGTCTACTAAAATTCCAAAATGAAATTTCGTGACTTTTTCGTGACCTTTTCTTTACCAAACCATAGAATTTCGAAACATTCTAAAAGAGTGTATTTGGGTACGAATTAGGTGGATTTTCATGCATGAGACAGAAGCGTGCTTTGCTTGTGATTTGGTAGTGTCTAAACCGATCATACATATCTTTGGTGATGAATTTTTACGTTTTATAGAACAAAATTTTTCAGTCTGTACTTTTGTTTGTACAAATAAAAAAAATCGTGACCCAAAAGCTAAATTTCGTGACTTTTATTGACTTTCATGACAGTTTTCTGATTTCATGACTTTTTCGCGACTTTCGTGACCGATAGACACCCTGAATACAAATGTTCCGAGGCTAAGGGAGACTATGATGATGACAATGAACAAAATTGTGGAATAAAGAAAGCAGGCGCAAACGGGAGAGTCCCCAGAAAATCCACGCAGACCGTTTTTGTTTAGAACCAACCCCACTTCAAGAGGGAATCTAACAAGAGACCACATGCACCAAAGGCGAGCGCTCTACCACTGAGCCATCGCGGCCCCATAATTTTCATTATAATGAGTCTTCTAAGGAACAGGGGGAAGTTATACAGTATCTCCGGATACCTTGAAACTAAAAAGACACAAACTCCTGATCTGTCTTAACAACAAAAAAATGTGTTTCTCCGTGTGTGTGCCTGCACAGATTTTCCCATATAAAGGAACCGCCTAGAGATACAACATTTTGTACGCAGTTCGATATTCACCTGATCTAATCGTGTAGGAAGCTCTTCTTTAGATTTTCGACTCGGAAGGAGGTGAAAATTTATACACATTTCTCGCTGTTTCTAAGAACGTCTTGCCTGTATGCAACCCACATTACGTTATAGCTGTGCAAGCTTACATAGCAGCATAGGATAAATAACGGAGAATGATATAAAGACTTCTTCACCTGTCTTTTAATCGTGGTTCTGAATTAAGAGTCGGAACGACGGATGCTTACTGTTTTAAATCCAGGTTCTGTATTAAGACCCGGCAACGACCGAGTCCTTACAGCCAGTTACAAAATAATTAGACACACATCCCAGATTGTTTGTCTACCTGAGCTTTTATCATTACACTTTGAATTGTGTATCTTAAGGAAGAGGAACTAAATTTTTCATGAAGAATAACAGATGCGCCACTTGAAATGAATTTTTTAACATATTCAGCACTTAGGTGGAGCTGAGTTTTTATAATTTCACTTTTATTTAAAAACGCTTCCTAAGGAAGGAAAGAATACTCAAATATATATATTTCAAATTATTTTCCATATATTATGCTTTCCGTGCGTAGAACAAGCACTTCCGAAGTGCAACCCAAAGATTTCATGGGCCTTCAGACAAATTACACGAATTTCCACTGTTGTCAAGTCCGTGTTTTAATAAATGAAAACAGCCAGGAAAGAGGTTCATACGAAATATTTTTTTTTTTTTAACTTTTTCCCCTGATTTACAAGTGCCAGATTAATTATTTCCCCAGACTCGCGGCATTTAATACATTAAAGACCCACTAATACATAACGCCTGTAAGAGCTAAATAAAAGTTTGATTCAAAACAGTGGATAAGCAAACATGTAAACCAAACAAAATTTGTTAAAATATTCACTTTATATGCCACTATTTATGAAGCGTATGCTTGATTGAATTAAATCCTTATAAATTCGACATCTCTTACAGCTTCCTCGTATCTTCTACGAAGACGTCACATTTGAGTGTTTAAATCGAGTAGAGTTGCACAATCATTTCACCACTATTTGATGGACACAAGTTTTCAAAGTCACTACACACTTTCCTAAAACTAAAACTGTCACATAAAGATATATTCGAAAATTGTTTAGACATGTATATATATGTGCAGGAAAATACTTTATTATTCTTAACAATTATCGAACATATTTTTATGTCACAATTTTAGTTCGAGGAAAGTGTGCAATGACTCTGAGAAGTCGTGTCCGTTTAATAGTGGTAAAAGCATCATGTAACTCTACTCGATTTAAACACTCAAAAATAAGTCCTTCACAGAAGATACCAGGAAGCTGTAAGATCTAATAAAAATAAACATATCCTAAATACGTAAATATTTTCTTATTTTTTTTAAAAAAAAAATGCTATTTGAGCTACTGAAAAAAAATATAAGTCATCTTTACATTAATACAGATCAACTGAATACATTTTTAAAAAAGAAATTAATCACTCTTCTCTCCAACGAATAACAGTAACATTAGAATTTTCAGAAAAGTTTCAATAAGCTTCAGTCAATTTCAAAGAAAATGAGAGGAGTTCTTAAAAATGTAACTAATAACGAAAAACAATTATTTTAATGAGATAGGTTAATTTTCTCCCAAATTCCATACAGATAAGATATTGAATGGATGTTTTGTTTTTGTACACCCAAGTATTTAAAGGTGTGACATAATAAAGTTTGAGGGAGGGAGTATTACAACTGCCCATACCAATTGTCTAACTTTTTTGTTGATTTTCTTATTACGTTAAATAGAGGAACTATATTGTACCAAACGTTAAAATGTAAAAATCAAAGGATAAGGAACTTAAATACACGTAAATGAATAGGCTGCTGGAAAAATTTTTGCAAACTACTATTTACAGAAGAAGAGACTTTTTATCAGGGTGGATTGATTTAAATCAGTATGATTTAAATCACGATTTAAATCAAGATTTAAATCACTTGAATTTTTTAATAAAAATCGTTGATTTAAATCTAATTCCGAAATAAATTAATTTAAAGTGAAAATAAGTAAAATCCCGTTTCTGTTCTGTTATTTCGATTATGGAAGTTAATAATCATAATACAATGAGACTCAAATGTACAGTATATTATGAAAGCAAATGTCATGCAGAGGATGATTAGGGAAAATACCGTTTTGAACAGGTAAAGGAGCAATCCTTCTTCTTTTCGTAACATTGGGTTTCGGTTTTAAAATCGTTAACTATTCCCACGGGGAAATCACCATCGACATTTAAGACGAAAATTCTTTTTTGTGCGTGTCTGTCTGTTCCCAGATAGTAGGGCGTATTTAGAGGAGTCTTATACCCTCTTCTTCTTTTTCTGTTAATTTTATAACTTTAGGCGAAATTTATGTATTTCATGCCGCAAGCTAGTTCTGAGTTTTTAAAAATAGACCCCTGCCAAATATTAGTAACTTTTGTGAAAAAAGTGTCATTTTGATAAACGTTGCTGTACTTTTTCCTTAATGCTTGACCTTTTAAATGATATCACCTAGTTTTAGGTGATAAGGTAGAATCTTCATTATTCGATTAAAAAAGTACCAATAAGGCTTTTTTCTTCGTTTTCTTTAAGACTGGAGGCATTTTAGAACACGTTACATATGCTTTCACGCCTTTCTGCGTTGAGGCATAGTGTGAGATGACGTCATAAATTTAAAAAGTTATTTTTTGTTATACGTATTATTATTATTATTTGGCGGGTTACATTTTGCATTCAGAAGACTGAAATTTTGCACACTCGTTCAGTGCTTCCTTTAATAATTTTCAGATCTCTGCGTGCAAACAGCGAGCTCCAGAGGGGCAAAAATGTTTAAAAAAGGATATTTTTAACAAAAAATAGCTGTGTTTCGTGATTTTCGCGCCTCAGATGGAGACATATGAATGATACCGTTTGAAAGGCTGTTCTATTCTAAAGAAAATGATGTACGTGCTATTCTCCTATGATAAATAGGGATGTCTCAGGAAACTGTTACCTGAGATCCTGTTTTATACGGGAATCTGGGGTATTTGGGGAATATTATTTTTCGCGGGCTTACTTTTGCACCTACAAGATCGAAATTTTGCACATTTACTCAGTGCACCCCTCTGTATTTTTCAGATTTGTTTTAGATCTCTGCCTTAAAACAGGAAGAGGGGTCCACAGAGGTAATTTTTTTTAAAGAAAAGGTATTTTTAACAAAGAATTCCTTTTTTCGTGATTTACCCGCCTCAGATACACGACGGAGACATCTGAAGGGTACCGTTTGAAAATTTGTTTTATTCTGAAGAGAATAATGTAAAATCCTAGACAGGGTTGGCTGGTTTAAACCAAAAAAAAAAAAAACTAAAAATGTTCGTAAAATCTTGATGAACACACATTTGTGGGTTATCACGTTTCACTCCCGTATATTATTCGTATTATACTCAGACCTAAATTCCCCATTTATTACTCAAAGAGATTATACTACAAAAGCAACGTTTTTAAAAGTTTATGAATGTTTCTTTTGTGATTTTTTTAGAGCTTGTTATTATTGTTATGCAATTGCAATCAAATAAATTCTAAATATTGTTTCGTTTTAATAATGTTTACTATTGATAAAATACATTGAAATGCCGTCCTTTGGGAGGGGGGTATACAAACTCCACGAGAGGCATTTATTGAAATCAGAAGTATATTTTGTAACTATTTATGTATAAATGGGTCAGAACCAAAGTGGACTCAAATAATTCGTATCTTTATTCACTTTTCTTACTGATATGCAAATTAAGTTGTTGTATTTCTTTAACTTGGACTAATAAAAGTCGTAGTGAGCTAACTTAGACTAAATTAGTCCTTCTGTAGTTTGCAGTACTTTGAAATTGTCCATATGTAATTCTGTGTAATGGTTTCACTTGTGCAACTGATTCTTTTTCCCTTCTGAAATGACTAGACAGTTATATTAACAAGCATGCAAAGATTAGTACAACATTTTTTTATCAGGAGTCCTTCGTGAGTGAGTCGGCAGACGTATCGCATTTGTGGCCAATTACTCCCGGTTCAGGGTTCAAACGGAGGATAATTTCTCTCGGATGTAAGCCGAGAAGCGGTTTGGATTCCACTTTGGGCTTATGTGATCCCTTCTAGCATAACCCGGTTGTTGCATAATAACACCAAGGCGAAAAAAAAAACTTGTTTCTGTCCACATGTGGTATAAGTACATAGAGCAAATTATTTAAACCAAAAAAACCTGGTTTAAACAAAACAAAAGAAAAAACGGGTTTAAACCCAAAAAACCGTTTTTTTTTTTTTTTGTTTTTCTTTTTGTTTTTTCAATAAAAATCATAGTTTTTGCCAACCCTGATCCTACGATAAATAGGGATGTCTGAGGAAATGGTTATATTACATTCGGGTCATCTGGCGCATTGTGGGAATGTTCTTAGCTCATTGTTAGTTTCCTCACCCTTACTACTCAAGATAGAAGATTGAAATTTTGTACACACATTTAATGCACCCCTTAGTATTTCTCAGTTGATTTTGAGATCTGTGCGTTAACACAGGGGAATCCAGAGGGGATCAAAATTTAAAAAAAAGTCTAAAAAGATGCCGATTACTCTCAAAATTTCCCGCTTCAGGGACATGATAGGGAAATGTGAATGTTACCGTTTCAAAGGCTGTTCTATTCTAAAGAGAGTGATGTATGTACCATGATCCTAGGATAAATAGGGATGATGCTGTATCTGCTTGACTGAAAGTCTATAATTTACCTTTAAAAAGAGCCATAATTTAAAAGGGTTAAGAAACATTGTTTGGGATTGATATAGGTTAACGATTGGGGATAATTCAAAATTCAACCCCAATACTTTCATTTAAATGGCATAATTAGCATTTAATACTAATTCCTAATGCTTTTTCTTCAATTCGCGACTTGTATTATACGAGGAGAAAGATTTGATTTAAATCAAAAAAATCGATTTAAATCAAAAAAATCAACAAAAATGATTTTTTTTTAAAAAAATCATGATTTTTTTCCACCCTGCTTTTTATATTCAAATTATCTTGGATTCTTTATCTGAGTCTATTCATTTATTTTTCACAGCAGTTTAAAGTACTAGTTATCTGCGAGAAATGGAAATTACTCGTGAACTTTTTCGGGCAATGATTTATTTCAAATGTCGTTTAATACCAAAACAATGCATCGGGCGACTTTGTTTGGCTTTTGGGGATGAAACAACATTCAATACACTTTGCAATTGTTTTTCCGAATTGCAACGTGGTCTCTCATTTTTCAGGGTGAATTTTGTGAAGATCGTCCATCCACGTCTGTTGTCAACATAAATACTCAACGTGAAATGATATATATCAGCATGTGACATACCGTGGGATTCAGGCATCCTTAAATATTGATATGAAAGCAACACACACGATTTCGAATAGTCACCTGAATGTACGGAAACTTGCAAGCCATTGGATTCCACACAACTTGACCGAAGCTCAAAACAAGCTTGTATCAATTGGTGTAAAGGGGGCGAAACTTGGATCTATTCACATAAATCCAACACAAAACAGAAATTTACTGTTGGGTGTATCAAAATGAGCCCAAACTAACAAAAATTGTTCATTCGAGAAGTGCTGCCAAGCAAATGACAGCT
Organism: Thermobia domestica; assembly: GCF_964235325.1. Lineage (NCBI taxonomy): Eukaryota > Metazoa > Arthropoda > Insecta > Zygentoma > Lepismatidae > Thermobia > Thermobia domestica. The sequence continues at coordinate 67,079,016 of NC_137464.1, forward strand.
TGTTTCTTCAGTTACCCTGGACATGTGACAACCACAGCTTTAGAAGATAGAAGGACTGTAAATCCTAAGTGATAGACAACAATTAGTTTGCCAGAGATCATCAATGAATTGCGTAAAACAAACCCAAATCGTCGCATCATTCTTTACTACCACAACGCCAATTTCCACTCAGCACACCGGTGTTGATTTTTTCAGTAAAAATGTCGAATTAATGATTCATTGTCTGTACGCACATGATTTAACACCTACTGACTCCAGTTTTGTTTCCATTAATCAAAATAAAGATGCCTGGTGAGCGATTTGTATTGCCTAAAACAGCTGTTAACTCATTCCAAACAGCGGTTCTGAGGTACTTCTTTAAACTTCTGTGAGAAATGAACGAATAGGTTTAATCAAACGAAAATAATTTAAACAAAGAAAGGTCTATTCTTACGAATTTTACAATATCGGTATACTATTGCCACTGTAAGCAGTAATTTGCAGAAACTTTACAGCAGTCTTTGTAAAAAGTAGATTTAGATGTAAATTACTACTGTAATTACTAAGTAACGCAATAACTTTGACTGCATTTTCCAAGGAAAATCTACAATTTTCTCCGATTTCCAGCTTAAGTAACGCTTTCCTGACTTCTTTTCCAGGATTTCTCTGATTTTCAGATTCGTCAGTACCGTGCAAGTAACAATTCAAACCTGCCTAAATTCTTGTATTATCAGTGAAGTAAATTTTGCTCTTGTCACGAAACATAAGAACACCCTTAAGAAGTTGCTAAATCCATATTTTTACAACACAATTACTGCACTTACAGCACATAAGCCTTTTGAACAGAATTTAAGTCTCCGTCAAACTGTAATGAAGGCTAAAAACGAACCAGAATGAGTAAAATATTTGCTTCATGAAGGAAAAAATATGCAAGGTTTATTATTTGAATGCTATGAATCCAACTTAAAATATTAAAAAAGGAAATTTTAAACCTTTTAATACAAGTAACAAAGTAATATCCAGTTTGTAGCAGTGGTAGTGCCACCGACTTGTTAATTGATCGTGCTCTCCAAATGCTTATAGTTACTGTTTCAACACGAACAGGAATTAAGATTCCCCTCACTCACGGAAATGGACAATAAAAAGAGCCGACAGGACTAACATTACTACCTAGATATACAGTGACATACTCAAGAGGATGGGGAGGGATTTCTGCACACGCCATTTCTATTAGATATCGCTCGGCTAACAGGCACGATGCTAATGACAAAAGGGTAATATAATCTTTGTCAACAGTATACGTTTCAATTTCTCTTTTTATGGAAGGAAAATCATCGAAGAGAAATTTCAATTGAAAGTTTAAGATATACAAAGTTAAGTGACTGCAAAAATGAACACCTTCGCTTTTTACAGCTTACTGAATTTGGAGCGAAAAATTTATTTTTAAGAACTTAAGAAAATTGCTTCATTAAGTGAATTCTTTATTCACTTTGATATCATTTTACTCTTTATTTTCAAACATACACCCTGGCCTAAATCCAAATGTTTCGAAGGGCTTCGGCAAAATAAAAATAATATTAACTTTACAGTTAATAATAATGAAACTTTACAGCATTGCTGCATTAATATTCAACCGCCAGCTTTATAAGATACCGGTGAATGCACAAGGAGAGGAGTTATAAAAGTACAAGGAGAATTTCGTTTAAAGATTACGTGGGGAATTCCTTAATTACGGTATACCGGGAAAGGTAATCAACAATGATATAGTTCGTCAAGCAACGTCTATTTTCTTAAAGAATCTGCCCTGAAGGCGACAATAACCTTTAGCAGAAATGTTCACGGTTGCATTGAAATTTTGATATTTTGGTTAAAAAAAAAAGAAAAAAAAAGTGTTTAATATGCACGGTATTAAATCATGTAGAATGAGTTCTGTGCATCCAGTAATTAAATATGTAATTAATTAATTAATTAATGGAATGCTTTTGGTCAAGAAAATTCTATTATTAATAAAAAAAATCCTCCAAATTATTGCGCACGAATGGCTGTTTATATTCACCAATTAATTAAGACACTGTTCGCCCGAAATATCCTATCTATAGGGACACGAGTTTTTCGCACTAAGAGAGTAATAAATAAGTAATCGACAGTCAGTCATTTTTGTTCGCACTAAGAATTTGAAAATTTCACGTTTTGTAGCATTTTCCAAATAAAGTTTCGCATTTTGTAGATCTTGTGGAAAAGATATTCCCTGACAGTTTTACCTTTTTATTAATAGATCAGTACAGAAATAAACCATTAATTGCCTAAAAACAAAATACACTGAACTTTTCACTTGACATTGTAAATTTCACTAATAGAAAATTACATTCCTTTAATCAAACTGAAGGAAAATCGGAACTAAAATTACTATGAGTAGGAAAGTTTTGCTGTCTTCTGAAAACACATAGGCACAAGTTACATTTAAGCATTAAACATAAGCATGTTACATGTTTCCACATTTTCCACCTTCATTGTTGTACATTTGTCACTTTTCACCAGTCCATGCCATTGGCTAGCTAATTAAAACGGCTTCTCCCCATCCAGCTGCGATGGTGATAGCTTACGCGCAACATGCTCTCTATAGTCGTGTCCGAATCACCCAAAATGCACCGTTCATGCCACGTTATACCATTCCGTCAGTGGGAAACTGGCGTTTTTTTAAGTTAATGAAAACGTATTTTCAAATTTCGCGCAAATCTGCCAGTTTCGCGTTTTATCGCGCAACGGAAACCAATGAAAATATACATAGAATATTATAAAACGTCAAGAAACTGAAAATTACCTGATTCTAACGTATTTCGTTTTATCGCGCATTGAGAAAAACTCGTGCCTCTACCTATCTAATATTAAGCTGAGTACTTTAGCGTAATTCAACTAGTATCTTCAGGTTTAAACATTAACGCACTTCTATGTATCAAATTACAAAATTGTGATTTTACCTATTAGCGTTGTTTATTTATAATCTTCTGCACTATTTCGTTATCTAAACTTTCCTGGTAACTTCTTCTGATAGATTTTTCTCTGAATAACACTGAACTGCTTCTGACTACTACTTTCCCGTATATCATACCAAGAAAGAAAGAAAATGAAATGAAATATATAAGTTTTACGTCCCACGTTTATGCCGATTAGGCTAAAAGAGACGGTGATTATGAGAAATGAATGAAATGGTGGAATGTAGAAAGTGGGAGGAAACGGGAGAACCCCGAGAAAACCCACGCACACGGTGTTTGTCCACCACAAAGTTCACGTGGCAGGAGCAGGGTTTGAACCCTGGACCCCAAGCACCAGAGGTGAACGCTCTACCACCAAGAAAGAAAGAAAGAATATAAATAGAAGCAGTACAATGATATTCTGAGAAAAACGTACTGAAGAGGTTATCAGAAAGGTTAGATAACAAAATAATGTATGAGATAAATAAACAATGCAACACAGGTAAATATTTTGTTATTTAAGTATATGAATTAACACATGTTCATAATAATTTAAATCGTAGTCTTCTATTTAATACGCTTAGTTTTTAATATATTGTCATTTGTATTGTCTCGATGCTCCCTGACAGCCTCTTCAGCAGATCTGGGCAACTCATCACACTTCTTACAATCCTCTCTTGCACTGTTCTGTCACTTCCTTGTACTAGAATCTTCCAAGTTTTATTGCTGAGAAAACACTTATGTAGATTCTTATGAAAACATGTAATTTTGTGCTAGTCTATAAAAATCTTGCTCACTTCGAACAGGCACTTGTGAAGATGATGCAATAAGCTCAAATCTACATTAAACGTTTATCTTATGTTAAACTTCGATTATTGCACACACTTCTTTAACTTGGCGAAATTGTTCAAAACATATACAGTATATGTTTACATTATATAATAAATATTTTAACAATTTACTACGAAGTAACATTGCAGTTGATTTTTTAATCCAGCAAACAGAAGTGCACCGTATATACAAAATAGTGCAACATAAAATTCCAAGTAGTGAGGAGTTTCATAGATCTGCTGAGGAAAGTGTCAGGGAATACCGAAACAGTACATTAAATTTATAACAGCAGTATATAAAAGAACACCTAATATCAGTGACGACAGCTGAGGGAAGTCACATCAGTATTTTTTTTATCATCGCTATATGCTAAGGGAAGAAAGCTTATCTCATGTATTACATCTTGTATTCAGCTTCAGAAAGCTGTATTTTTTTTCCTTTGCTTGTACGATTTTTTTTTTTTTTTAACCGACGCGACTTCCCTGAAGAGCGCCCATTACCTACTTCTAAGTGTGAACTTGTTAAAGAAAAAGGTAGAGCGATAATTACTTATAAGACGCGTCCGACGCCTTTGTACATGTCGTCTTCCTACTCTACTGCTTTGAATCACAGTTGACAGTAAACAGATCATTGGCACACTTCCTACATTTTGCAGCAATATCTTTAATTAGAATCCAGCTTTTGTCCAACTGTCCCCTTTCTAAATTTATTCTCGGATTCTTGGTTGTTATTTAAGAAAGCAAAAAGGAAGCCTTTTAATATTACTATTGCAATTACATAACTATATCATTACCTTTTTCACATTTTAAGTGTTGTGTGTTCATCTTTTAGTCTCCCAAATGCCTCTCGATTCTAGTATCAATACTTTCTCCTATATACATCTGACATGAGCAGAAATCTGGTATACAGCACTATTTTCTAACCTGTTCACAAAATAAGACAATTGACAGATCTCTGTAGCACTGGTTTTTAATACTTATGTACTAAGTAACCTCAATACTTCGATCCACACTGGGATGGAAATTAATGTCGAAATTATGTTTTTACATACGTTATGTCATATCAGATCAAAAATTTCCGACACCAGCATCAACAACCCTAAAGAATTCTGGTCTCTTATCAGATCTAGGTACAACAATGTATCAAGTGCAGAAGATGACGAAAGAACAGAATTTTTTTAAATGAATTCTTTTCTAACAAATTATCAAACGCAAATACACCACTCACTCACTCCCCTGTTCAATCTGTTTGCCATTTACGTTATCTCATGTATTTATCACTCCAACAGAGGTTGAGTTTTACGTCCCACGCTCATGCCGGTGAGATTAAAGGAGACGGTAATGATGAGTAATGAAAGAAATGGTAGAATGAAGAAAATGGGAGGAAACGGAAGAACCCCGAGGAAACCCACGCACACGGTGTTTGTCCACCACAAAGTTCACTTGGCCGGGGCTGGGATCGAACCCGGGACTCCAAGCACCAGAGGTTGAGTCACTCTCATTATCTCTTCGGCCCGAGAGAGCCTCTGGCCCTGACAATATAAGCTCGATCTTTCGGCGTTCCACAGTATCTATTATTTTCTTTCCTATTTCGCTCATCTTTAATAGATGTTTCTTAGAAGGCTATTTTCGCTCTTCTTGGAAAACAGCACATGTCTTCCCCATCTATAAATCCGGACCGAAAGATCGTGTGTCATCCTACAGGCCTATCTCGCTACTCTCAAACATATCCATCGTCTGCGAGAAAATTATCAAAGACAGACTTTTGAAATACACTTCTTTCTATATTAACACAGCCCAACATGGTTTCGTGTCAAATAGCTCTTGCCTCACTAACCTCAGTAATTTGTTTAATCACGCTATAAATAGAGTTCCCAACAATGCACAACTTGACACCATCTATTTCGACTTATCTAATACCTTCGATTCCATTAACCATTCTATCTAATTTACAAAATCTCCAATAGATTCGGTGTTCATGGGGCACTCTTATCTTTGCTGAATAGTTACGTACAAAGTCACACCCAGAGAGTTGTCTTGGCGGGATCGATTTCTAACCCTCTACCTGTAACTTCCGGAGCAGCACAAGTAAGTGTACTTGGACCACTTCTATTCATATTGCACATGGATTACATGACTAGTTGCTTGAACTCAAATTCCATTATTTACAAGTGACTGCTAAATATTCAGAGAAGTAAACAGTATAGAAGATTCTGAGCTATTTCAAAATTACATAGATAACTTTTCCTCCTGGTTTAAAACATGTCTTCTAAAAGTTAATCCCGATAAGAGTAAATTCATGACAATTTCCCTAAAGAAAAATATTGTACACACTTCATACAACATGAATGGTTTGCCCATTACGAGAGTAAATAGCCATAAGGATCTCGGAGTTACTTTTGACGCAAAACTAACTTTTACAGAACACAAACACTATTACTAAGCACTCGATGCGTCTTCTAGGACTTTTGTGCATATTAAAATAAATACGGAACATCTCTTCCTTAACTTTCTATAAGACAATAATTTCTCATAAATTGGAATATTGTTCACTTATCTGGACAATGGCAGCTCCTACAAACCTATCCCGGCTGAACTCAGTTCTAAACTTCATCCTTGCCTAGAGTACCTCGCACATATGTGATGACAAAACATGAATTGTTACAAACACTAAATATTCAACTACCTGACACTCATCATAAAATCAGTAAACTCACACATGGTCAACTCAGGTCCGAAACGCTACTCTCAGAATTGTATTTCCGAATCAAACAAACACCCAACACACATCTTTTTCATACAGTACGACCTAGACTTTCAATAGTTCAACGTTCTCTGTTCTACAGGCTTCCTAAATTATACAATGAAATGTCACATACATCCATAGATTTATTTAATTCTGAAGCTGCATATAACTCTCACTACGACTTCATTTTGCTGGATAAGCTTTAGTCAGCTATTGTCAACCTTCTTGCTATCATTTACATATTGCTATTTTGTTGTTGTTCCTATTATTCCTATGTCACTATTATTATTATTATTATTGTATCATGCTTCATCTCTTCGATTTGTTAGGTATTCCAGTATAAACTGGCGTTCAGCTGTATCTGGAATTGTGTTCGTAAGTAAATAAATAAAATTCACAAGAAAACACACGAAAACCGTCACTAGTGAACTACAATTCTCTTCAAATTGGTAGTAGACAGATGTGAAATCAGGTAAGGTAATTATAAACAGCTATGTAGTCACGTTTTTTCGGAATACCTTGTGGGTCTCAATTTTTCTTTCATAGCAAAGGATGGAGAAACTAGAGTTTTCAGTGAAGCAGAGGAAATTATTCCAAAGTGGATCGAAATATCGAGGTTATTTACCACATAAATATTAAAACCCAGCGGTAAAAAATTCTGTCATTGGTTCTTATATAATATGTAGCCTATAGTTTCTACCAGTATTCTGTACCTCAGAGGTAAGCTAAACCAAGTCATAAATTCATTTTTTTTTAAAAAAATAAGAATCTGTGGAAATATTTTTAAACGTTATATTAATACTCACGAAGTAGTATATGCTTTAAAAGTACAAACTCAATCTTTTTCTGTTATGTCATGAATATTATAGCTATCTGCTTTTATGAACAACGGTTTTGCTAGTGTCAGAGTAAAATGACTCAGAATACTTTACCATAAAATTTTGTGTTAAATATTACCATAGATTTACTGCTTAAACTTGAAAAAAGCTCACCTAACCATAACTTCTCAGATTACTGAAAAATGCTGTGTAATTTGATATAAAAAGCAAATATATCACCCAGGTCTTAGAACTGATGCTAGTTGCATGTGGTAGGAACATTCTTGTACAATATTCGTGCTAAACTTTTGAAACTCATTTCAGTAATATGAGGAGATATCTCTATTTCGCGAAACATACAGGATCTCATTCATCACTTAACTAACGAATTTCATATAGCTTCACGAAATCTTGCGTATCTTTATTGAAGCACATACAAGTATTTTTTTTTTTTTTCTGCAAACCTTTTCTTAAAGTAAAGTTTCCAAAAATAATTGTTGTAGCACTTGAATATGTCCAATTTTTGATATAGGTCTACATGCCAGTTCACTGTCACCTTTCTTGCATGGACGCAAATGACTTAAACGATGATCATATAATGCCTGAAAGTTTTTTTAAATTTTCCAAATGAAATCTTTAGAGTTTTACGTCCCACGCTTATGTCCGGCTAGGCTAAAGGAGACGGTGATGATGAGAAATGAATGAAATGGTGGAGTGAAGAGAATGGGAGGAAACCGGAGAACCTCGAGAAAACCCACGCACACAGTGTTTGTCCACCACAACGTTCACTTGGCTTGAGCGGGGATTTAAATTTTCCATGTCCATATTGAGAACAATAAAGGGATTCTTTTCCCTACAACTTCTAACCAGCTGCTGAAATCCCAGGGTATAATTAAAGCAAAATTCGGATGAACTTATCTCACAGGTTTAATGGTATATTGGGAATCTACTCCCAAGTGAGTATGGCCCTAAGCAAAGCATTTTGGTTTATATTCACAAGTGTATGAAACTTGCTACTTAGCACAGTTTATCTCTAACTCAGATGCTCAATTAGACTAATTGTAAGAATGTAATTTTCTGTATTAATAAAAATATAACTTACATTATCAAACCCAAGAAAGAACATACTTGAATTATTAAGATAAGTATTCAAACTCAATTTAGAACAGAAGTGACTTAGCATAGTCTACCTCTGAAGAACAGAATTATTCATAAACTAACTTTTGTACTCTGACCGATGTTCCTCAATATTCCTCCCTAAGTCAGTTTTTAATGGTGAGGAACTCGAAAGGTCACAGCACCCACGAAACGAGAATCCCCATGCGATGGGACACAAAGAGAGATTGGGTGACAATTTTAAACCGGGTAATAATAGTTTAGAGAAGATTAGATTTCCAACAAATTATGGTTTAAATACAATAATAAAATTACTAGCTCATAATATTCTCGATACAACATAATGTTCTCCCTGGTTGATGTATATGAGAATCATCAGTTCTATTTAACCATCTCCTTTCTTCGTTTTCGTATAGCCTTTCTTCGTGCTTGTAATAATCTAGAAAACGTCTCAACTTTCTCAACAGGTGAAGTCATTCATGAAGATCATGTCATTATATGAAAATATCTTTCTTGCATATTCGTTGGTGAAAGACTGTAGATTTTACAAACTTAAAAACCCGAACTGTGTGTGTGTGTGTGTTTCACTTAGGCGATACTGCTTTTGTTGAAGATAATTTTGCACATCTACATATAACACAAAATTAACAGAATAATTATTAATTTCCTACAACTGATAGTATCACCAAACTAGTATACGATATTTATTGACTATATAATATTACACACTAACTTACCGTATACACTAACAATTAATCCCAGTTATATTTTCCCGTACACTTTGTGTAGGCCTATTACTTTTTAATTATGTGTCACAATTACAGAGAGTAAAATTATACTTAAGAAAGAAGAAGTGTCATCTAAATTAAATTCACTAAGAGCTTGTATATTTAGGTCTGAAAAAATTCCTATTTTCCACCGAGGAATCTCTGGAAGAATACCCCTCTACAGGAACAAGTTTATCAAAAGGTAACTTGATTCAACTTTCAACTGTAGAACCCTTAACAGCAAAATTCTTCATGAAGTGAATCGATCTTGAGTGATTTTATCTGTTGGAAAAAGTCACGGCACAAGTAACTACAACCAATCACGAAAGTTCTTAAAGACGCAATAAACAAGCTAAAAATGAAAATGTAACGAAATCTTTCAGTTTTACGTCTTACGATTATGTTGGCTAGGCTAAAGAAGACAGTGATGAGAAATGAATGCAACGGTGGAATAAGGAAAGTGGGAGGAAACGGAAAACACAAACAGTGTTTGTCCACCACAACGCCCACTTGGCGCGAGCTGGGATCGAACCAGCAAAGAATGATCAATAATAACAAAGAATGATCAATGCGCAAACTGTGAAAATACAGACTACGTGTGAAACATGGAAAATTAGTTATTTACAAAATAATTAAAATAATGGAAAAGCAAACTGTGTTAGTCATGAAGGTATGTCGAACTAGCCATTCTAATTTTTCATATTCAAGCAGCCAATAAACACTCCTTACCCTTCGGCCCACCAATTTCGTCCTAACCGTTTCCACACGCAGTCCCCTCGCTAACCCTTTAACCCTAACTTCGTTCACTCACGCTTGAGACACTTCCAGTTTGTGGCGAAACAAACCCCGGTGCAGATTTATTGTACGGATTCATATATTTGTACAATTTACAGAACATTTGTAGTAATATTTTAATAGACTAGTGTGTAAATAATCGAAATATATTGTATTCTTACCTGCAAGATGTATACCTACGTAGAAACAAAGTGAAGAAAATCTAAACTATTAAGCACGAATTCGTCCATAAGGTGGCCATTAAGCACAGTATACAAAGTAAAGTTAAATATCTGAAGTCCGTGTGCTAACTTATGACATATAAACATATAGAAGTCCGAGGGTTAAGCGGCACTATATATGGAGGCGGAAGATACTATTTGGCGGAGAGGTAGACTTATGATATATGGAAAAGGCAGTGTGGAAATGGTGCGTAAATGACCAGATTATGATATATCGTGTTTGAGTTTTCTACAAAAAACATAACGAGTGTAAGTTGTTGAAATTGTGTGAAAGTCACGGTGTTCTAAACAGGCGAATTGTTTATTGTAAGTGCGGAAACGAACTGAAATTACAGAAAGGAAGTGGAACATCTAACCGAATCTAACCCATTAAGTACACTTCGGATGGCACTTAGTATTTCCCCCAAAGCTGTGCAATACGTAAGCTATACATTTTACGAGATATAAATTGCTTTTCCACTATCCTCGCTTATGCGTACACCCGCCGCCGCTGACGCGCCTGCTCCCTATGGACACAACTCCTGGTGGGCTCCTACTCGGTTAGATGGTATTCGGGTTTTTTTTTGTGGCCACATAGTACGAGTTGGTTCATGTTTTATGCACTATTTATTTATGCACACTATATTACGAACAACAATCACTCCCAACCGAGCCAGGGTCACAATCTAGCATTTTGAAGGAGCAACTAAACAATATTCCTTTTTTCCGATTTTCCTGTGGTCCGGCGATACAGTAGTAATGCCTTATTTAGCCTATACAATGAATTTATATATAAGAATCCAAACAATAAATCTGCACCCCGATCCCTTTACTCAAACATATACTTAGTAAATTGCATGTGAAAAGTCTGTAATGATTAAGCAAGGCAGCACCACATATCTGCTGTGCTGCCCCAAAGCATTTCATGTGCACACTTTTGGTAGTTTTCCTCATAAATGTACAATCATAATTAAATATTATCGCAACAAAAGATTTTAAGGAAAGGGTAAAGCCTGTGGTGGTTAACACTGTGCACCAATATTGTACATTTCTTCAATCGTGGCATACGTTTATATACATATTTATCTACATATAGGAAGGCTTCTTGTCGTACCTTTATCGAAGAGTTAAGAAAAATCGAAAAAGATCTACCTATTATGTCAAATACTTCACATAAGTGTTCTCCCTTGCACTTACAATTACCAAGAGACTGCAGAACGGAAAATGTCTCAAGCAAAAACAAATATTGTCTTTATCTTTTGGGTGCGTTTGGCAAAATGCAATTTCTACAGTGAGAGATCATCTAAACAAATGAATCTGCAAACGGAAACAGATAGAAATCGCGCATGATATTGCTTTATTCGTTGCCCAAACCATGAAATATTTATTTTGCAATCATGTTACAGATGAAGGTTTTGGGTTGTGATGCACATCAGTTTACTCAAAAAATTAAAAAAAAAAAAAAAAAAAAAAAGTAAGGAGAAATCGTGGGAACCAGATAAATTTGCACATGGCAAGCAAAGCTCTTCCTTACCATGTTCACTAAACGTCTCATCAAAACCTGGTTCAACTATTCTATTGCAATTCTTTCCACCCATTCTGATTAGCACTATCTATCTATATACTATATAGGGCCTAACTGTTTATTCAGTGTGTAAATAAATGAATCTGAACAATCTGTAATATCATGCATTTGCGATCTAAAATAAATCATACCGTACATACAATTACGGTATTTCCCGTTTTAAATTATAAATTAGTGCACAAATGATGTACTAATTATGATTAAGTTACTTAAAACATGATAAATATAAAAATAAGCAATAGCTGTCACACGCAAACATAGCGCATAATTGTTTGTGAGACATTTGTTACCGTTTGCCATTACCGTACTTTCTTCTCGTTAATTCCCCATGCCAAGTTTATGTAGTAAATATAAAAATAAAACTACCTATAAAATTATAGAAAGTGCTACCTTCTATAATACCGTACAGAAAAAAGAAAACTACTAACATTCTTCACTGAAGGCGACGTTTCTCCGTCCTTCCTGCTTCCACTGAACTTCAAGGTTAGAATATTGTATACGGATTCTTTAACTTTCTTCCCACTTTCCATTCTTCTTTTATGTACTCTGTATTTTGCTAATTCTGCTTCCATTATTTTGTTAAATACGTTTCAAAAGTAAACTTTCATCACACCTAACACATTTACTTCAAGCCTAAATCTACAGTTCACACCGGCACTAGCTGTGCACACTGCTGCAACTGCAAGCAAATGTCTACCGGAAATTGATATACATTTATAAGACAGTGACGAAACGAAACATGATTCATAGGATAGCTGTTATCACTGTGCGACGTCACTGTCATGTGAGAATGCGAGTATCTTCCTCCTAGTAAAGTGGGAACTGGGAAACAAAAGTAACAAAAGTAATGTTTATTCATTTGTTTATTTAAAAAGGAAAGTTACTCTTCAAATATATTTAAAAATAAAACTTCAGCTTAGTCTTAACTAGAATCTTAGCTACGTTCTTACCATCGTACGAAGTAAAGGACTGCATTTACGTTGTCATAACATAATAAAAGTTGATTGATAATTTGATAGGATGAGCGAAGAAGGAAATTCCTAGTTCATGAGATCTGATCATGGAATTTATCTCATAAGTCAACATATTTTCACACTTAATTTCCAATGAGAATTAAAATAGATTCTCTCTCTCTCTCTCTCTCTCTCTCTTCTTTTTTTTAATAGTCTCCTCAGTGTCGTGAAAGATAATAAATTATACTGAACGTTGAATGCAATCAAATTGAATACCAATATAGCAACATCTCAGAGGGAAAAAAAAATAAGAAAAACAAAGTGAGAGCAAATGGTATTCAAAGGGTAATATAACACAAATCACTGATGTGCATGATTTTTCTCTAGCCTGGAGCGCATTTCCGAAAGTATATAATTTTAAAAAAAAAATCTACTCTATATAGGACATAGAACATTAATTTTATGAAATAAAATGAAATGTTTCAGTTTTACGTCTCACGATTATGCTGTATAGGCTAAAGGAGATGGTAATGATGAGAAATGAATGAATTGGTGGAATGAAGAAAGTGAGAAACAGGAGACCACCAAAAAAAAAACACGCACACGGTGTTTGTCCACCACAAAGTTCACTTGGGGTGAGCAGGGAACACTAATTTTAGATTGGCGTTTAGCACCAGTATTGCATATGACTCGTTGTCAGTGATGTGGAAGTCGTTGGATACCTGTAGCATCACCTGTTGTATTGATAGTTCTAATGTACCGGTCTACTACCTAAAGAATCTCTTGCACAGTTCTGAAACGAATGCCACGAAGACGTTCCCTCATCTTAGAAATCAAGTTAGTCATAAGAGCTTAAGTCCGGGGAGTAGGGTGGGTGATACAGCATTCTCCACCCCCATCGACTGAACAAATCAGTCACATTTTGCACTATATGCGCACGAGCGTTACCCAGCAAAATAATAGGTAAGTTCAGCAAAAAGTGTTGACGCTTCTTTCTCAATGCTGGTCGTAAGTCGTGTTCCAGAATGGAACAAAAATACTGTGCATTAATGGCCTGAAGTGGAGAAATGGTATGTGTTAGGATTATACAATCCCAATTGTACACTAATCATAACTTTCACATTGCTGGGGTATTGACGAACTTTGGATTTTTGCGGTAGCCCATTATGGCGCCATTCATTTGATTGGTGTTTCATTTGGCCCATGCTTCATCCAGCGTAATGATACGACGTAAGAATGCTTCTCTTTCCTGCTCGTAGCGTTCTAAGTAGATAGGAGCAGCATCGTGTCATATCCATTTCTACATTTACAAGTTATGTGGAATCGATCATGATGCAATTTTTCTCGTGCCAAGCATTCCTTCAGAATGTACAGAACAGTTGTATGTGCTAATCCTATCTCTTGGGCCAGCTCACAAAATAGTATGACGTCGATCAATGTCCAGTGACGCAGTAACAGAATTCACATCTTCTTCACTGACACGGAGACGATCAGTCGTTGCAAGTCTTCCACATTTCGGCGTTCTCTCCTTGGCACCGTTCTGTAAGATAATCCAGATTTCTCGCAAGCATCTTAAGACCTTGATGACACTCTTGTGTTGTACGGCCTCTGGCACTTTCAATTTTTTATCCAACCCCGTTGTTCTTGTTTCGTAAACATCGTGACAACAATTTCTTTGCCTTACACCGCTCGTGTGCATGTTTGTGTGTAACATAGAGCGTCCGCTACACGAGGATCTGTTCTCGTTCAGGCCCTTACGCGTGAGGTCGGAAAAGAGAGTTCATTTTTGCTGAAGTGAAATAGATATAGTATGTAGCTAACATGTGGTAACGAGAGACATTATTTGATGGCGTTGCGTAGCACGGCTAAATCACTATTAAAGTTCCAATCTTCGTACTTCAGGAGCCACTCCCTCCCCCTTCTCTTCACCCCCCCCAAAAAAAATGCAGTTCTTATATTACAAATTGCAATGACCAAATTGTCGATAATGGATTTAATGTTCAGTCACGGCTACAAAAAATTACACATTTGTATTACAGGATCAATCGAAAAAGGAAACAGTGTCTGTAATACAGAGCCTCCTACCTAGGAGACATTTTCTAGTATAATGAATTAATTTATTATGTAATATATAAGGCTGGAAAGAGGGAGCCAAATATGTCTCCCTAGACTCCAATCTACTATAGGCCGTGATGAAAAGTATGGAGATACGAACCGCATTCTTACTCCATCATCAGTGGCGTATACAATATCATCAAGGTGGGAGATTCAAGCATCGAAGCTCATGATTTTTATAGCATATACAGATATTTATCTACTATTTAATAGAAACACTTGAAAACAGTACAAGATACCAGACTAATATGGCGTTCGACCACCTTGCTCCCTTAAATTGGCTCTGAAGCGATGAAGTGGAGTCATAGGAATGAAACGAAATCTAAAGTTTTACGTCCACGGTTATGTCGGCTAGGTTAAAGGACATCGTGATGATAAGAATGAATGAAATTATGGATTCAAGATAGTAGGGGCAAACGGGAAAACAACGGAAAAAAACAGGCATGCTGTGTTTGTCCAATATTAGCACGAGCTTGGAATCAAGAACAAGTGGAATGTTATGCCACTCCGTGTGCAGTGTATCACTCAGTTCTGGAAGAGAGAATGGATGTGAAAAGAGAATGGATAGAGAATGTAGCGTCAGCACAGGACGCACTTAGAACCAGGATATCGTAGTCTACAGCATCATAGAGTCACCGCGATCTTTCACGGTTGGGAGGAGATACTGCGCATAATACGCTTCTTTGGGTGTCTGATACACTTAAACAGCAGATGGTTTGAAATAACTTATCCGATCATACCACACATTTCTGGTTATCAGAAGTAGTCCATGCTACGTGTTCGTGACACCACTGGTATCAAGCAAAAGCATTACGGTTCCCTATCAGAGGTTTTTCCCGTGCAATCCGAGTTGGTGCCTCATCTCAACCAAGCCGGCTCGAGCTGTTCGCTTAGTTGAACCGAGCTAAGCTGGTTAACATCCCTACAGGGGTTTGGCTTCTGCTTCGACTGAAAACTTTCACCGTGCAGGTCTCAGCCTTGGTGGTGAGAACTACAGTATATACTTATGTTAGTGCTCACGACATTTGTGACTGTCTCGTTATAAAAATCTATTGTCGTCTTGTTAATCGAGGCGAGGCGAGATGCGAGCAGTGTCTCACCTCGTGAGCAACACTAAAAATACTCCACATTACTGCTTACATTTCTCTTAGCTTTAGCTTTCCAGTCTAATCAGGCAATGATTTCAAAACGAGTTAAAACGAGCGAGCCATTTTTCAAACTTGACTCGACTCGAAACTCGACCTCAAAACAGTGACTCGGCTCGGAACTCGACTCGAGAAAATTACCTTTGACTCGACTCGAATTCGCTTCGAGTTTCGAGTCAAGTCGAGTTTTAGCTCGACTCGTGCCCATCCCTACTGAATTCTCTTCTTTTGGGGGAAAGGTGCTCTTTCTCAACATTAATAAAATTTATAGACCTGCTTAGTTGAATTGTTAGTACCTGCATGGTCCTTAGTTCTACTTCGAATTGGACCACTAACTTTTTTTGGTGGTGTTGATTCACCATTATGAATGGGACCGCGGTGGCTCGATCCCCGCTCGCGCCAAGTGGACTTGGTGATGGACAAACACCGCGTGCGTGGTTTTTCTCGTGATTCTCCTGTTTCCTCCTTCATTAATTCTACCATTTCATTCATTTCTCAGAATCACCATCTCCTTTAGTCTAGCCAGCATAATCGTGGGACGTAAAACTGAAGAATTTCATTTTCATCATTTTGAAGTGTTGCGATAGTTCAGTAGTAGAACACTCTTTTTTCGTTTATGGGGTCCCTGGTTTGATTCCAGCTCGCGCTAAGTGGGCCTTGTGAGGGGCATCCACAATTGCTTGGGTTTTTCTCTTGTTCTTTAGTTTCCCCCTACCTTCTTCATCCCACCATTTCACTTATTGTCATATGATACTTGTAACAACACTCAAACAAATTACATTCCATTTGTTTTATGTAGTAATTCAGGAAGTGCGTGTATAGGAAACAACAGTTGTTTTTAATTTCTTTCAAGGAAGATTAGCTATATTTTTCTCTAATTCTGAATAAACCTAAGCTTTTTCTTCACTTGTGGAAGTGACTACTGCATACCTGTATGAATAGTATAAAAGGAAAACGAGATATGTCACGAAGTTAAGCCAAAGTGTCCCTTCCTTCCTGTTGTTATGATGAATAGATTAAAACGATAAAACAAATTATTTAGCTCAGGAAAAGCAATAGTTTCTAAATACTAAATTATTACTTTCCTTGTTGGATTTTCTACGTTTTCCTTTGTAGTCTAGAAGAAGTATTTGTTTAGTTTAGAATAATGTTAATTTATTAAAACATCTATTTGAAGACATAAAATTTTTGCACTAAACATATGAGTTTCGTTTCACAGTGTAAAATTTCGGTAAACTTTCAAACTATACGAATTCAATACTCAAATTTGAAGTAGTATATCTAAAAACTATTGGTTCCAATTGAGTAATAAGATCACAGATAGAACTTGTTCCTCGGATGCTAAATCCATATCAAAAAGTCATTACAGTCGCTATCCGTCATTGTTTTCCTTCTATGGCGATACAGGCTGAAACTTGAAATCGTAAATTCTAACCACTTCTGATTTGACTAGAGGGTTAACGAAGGAATTGGAGCCTCTTCTTCGGACGCGCCGATATCTTTTACCGTTTTTGCTCTATAGAAACCAGTGCTGAAACCGGTACTTGTAGTAAATTTCAACAACTTCTGATATTTGGAGGGTGTTGAACAGTGTTCGAAGTGGGAAAAAACCAGAGGCGGTATGTTTTATTACGATTTTGACTTGATATACCGGCCACCTAAATGTTGAAATGCAGTGAGGGTGTGTTGCCGAAAAGATTGCATTTCAATTTACATAATGACTGAAAAACATTGGAGAGCTTCTCTGTAGCATGGAGAGACTTTGATCCCCTCCAACTTTTTGGAACAAAATATTCCCTTATGTTGTATTATAGAGAATTATACACGAAAATGCTCAAAAACTGAATGAGGATATTAATAATTTCCTGTGGGAAAACTCCTGGTCCCCCACTCGACTGTGGGGTATTCCAAACACCTCAAGGTCCGCTCCCACAGCAGACAACTCCTAAACCCGCTCATGCTCAAAACACGGCATTTATATGCATTAAGGCAAGAAGACACACATATACAAACATATATAACAAAGAAACAATTCAACAATTCAAAATATAAACTAAGTGAACTTCTTTGCAGGCACCTCATGGTAAAAACAAAAGGTAGGAAAAAGATAAGAAAAATGTCGGTGTTGTCAACTTGGAAATTACTTCTACATAAGAAATAAAACCTTTTACGTGCAAAGCTGTTCGTCAATTACTGTGTATAAAAATGCATTTATTAAAGGTATTTAGCATCTACTTTGCAGTGACGGTATGTCATTGGAAATCCGGAGACGGTATACCTTCATCACTGAAAAACAAGAGGTGGTATGGCATACCACCGCATACCGTCTCACTTTGACCACTAGTAATGGGGTAATATGATGTTCTTTAGAAACCCTGAATTGATTAAAAAAAACTTGTCGCTATCTATTATAATTTTTGTTCTATGGCAATGTGTTAAAACCGGAAATACGTCATTTAAACCACTTTCGGTTTGAATAGATGAGTAATGCAGAAGTTGGAACCTATTCTTTAGACGCCGAATCAATTTTTTAAAAAATCCATTCCTATATTTCTTATTGTTTTCAACTATGGAAATCAGTATTGAAACCGGAAGTAATAACAAATTTGACCCACTTCCGGTTTTGGTACAACGTATCTGATAGCTGCAGTATGTTGCTTTAAGACGAGGAATCGTTTTACGCTATGTATTACCATTTTCGTTCTACGAAGATAAACATTGAAACCAGAAATATCGAATTTGAACTACTTCTGGTTTGAACTTAAAAGGTTAACGTGAAAGATAAAAACCTATTCTTGGGATGCTGCATTGATTGCAGAAACCGCTCTTCGATACCACTTACCAATATTTAAATCGAAAGTAATAGTAAATTTGAAGTAGTTCCGGTTTTGGTAAAGTGTTATGAATATTCATAGAATGTTGCCTTGAGATGCGAAATAGTTTGCAAGAAACCGTTTCTCGTTATCCTTTACGTTCTTCTTCTGTGGCGATAAATGTTAAAACTAGAAATAGCTAATTTGAACTACTTCCGGTTTGAATAGAGGGTTTTTGGAAGAAATGATACCTATTCTTGGGACGCTGAATCAATTAAAATAAACTGTTTCTCGATATCTTTTTACGTTTTTGCTCTGACACTTGTCATCAGATGGGCAGAGCTGTCCTATAAGACTTCCGACATTTATCCATAGTAGTTTGGAAGCTAAAAACAGTGATTCCCAAACTAGGAAACGCCAAAGCCAGCTAGCAAGGTTTTAGCTATTAGAAAATCCTGTTTATATCCATTGAATGATTAATTGGAATTAAAATTTCCTTATCAGCACCAAGGTTATATGAGACAAAGCCAATTTAACCAAGTTGAAGTGTAACAATTACTAGGGTGATTATTTGGAGTTTGTTCTCTGAAATGGAGTACGAGAAGGATACATGAACACGAAGAATCATCAATGTGCCTTCAAATTAAACGAGATGGTATATAAAATAATCAATACAGATTCATTTGAAACCAGGCCCTTGTTTACACGCTTCAAAAGTAAATATGATACTAGACGAGCGATGGACTTTGCAAAGTTTTACAAGATGGACGAACGTCTGATAATATTCTTGCAAATCTATGCTATATATGAGGTGTGATCAAAAAGTATGGTGAATGAGGTTGCACAGTGCCACCTGTCGACGTGTTATTCATTTCAACTAGTAAACCCGGTAGTTTGAACCTTTGGACAATCAATGTAGAGATTAAACGAGTTGTGACATGCTAGTTGGCTTCCAGAGGCAGTGAGGACGTGTTAAGAGTGTCTGTCGCGCATCATGAATTTCGAGCAACCCGTAAAAAAACTACGTTTTGTTTTAAGCTGCAAGAAAGTGTCAAAGAAGCTCACAAAATTTGTAAAACTAAGTGTATAGCGATAAAGTAGTGGCATTGAAGACTGTTTACAAGTGGTATGAGCGATTCAAAAGCTGCAATCAGCCAGTTGAATACAAGCAATGATTGGGACGTCATTCAAAGGTCAAAAACAGGTGGAAACGTGCAAAAAGTAGTACAAATGATTCTTTCAAACAGACAAATCACTATTTGAGAGCTTTCCGAATAACTAAATATCACGCACGAGTCCGTGCAAGGCATTTTAACCACCGATTTGCAAATTTAAAAAAAGTGAATGCGGAATTTGTTCTCCACACCTCTCTTTTGATCTCGAGTTTTTGGCCGAAAAAAATATTCGTCTGTAATCCTCCGTAATCTTTGTGTATACCACTATATGACTTCTTTCGCTTCCCAAAAATCTGTGTAAAGGAAGGCGTTTTGGCACCATTCTCGACAATTGAGAGGGTAATTAGGCGCATTTGAAGACCCTGAAAGAAGAAGACATCCAGAGGTGCTTCCAATCGTGGAATCAATGTAGGAATAAGTGTGTCGCAAGCCAAGGGGAGTACTTCGAAGGAACTTGATTCATATTTGATTTGAGCTTATTACTTTGCTCGTAATAAAATGATTCATTGTACTTTTTGATTACACCTCGTATCAAAATTAAAAGTGCTCAGATCGGAACTGGAGATGTCTGTGCATAGTTATGAGTTAACTTTATATACTAGGGTAGTAGTGTACCTGAATCACGTATAATAACGTTAAAAAATAAAAAATAATGCTATCATAAATGCACTTAAAAGGAGAAAATATTTAAAAAGGATAAAATGAAGAAATGATAGTAAGACTTAAAGCAGGGATGCAAACAACCACTCGGCCACTCCCCCAGAGCGAGTGGTTCATCGGTGCGGGCGAGTTTTTAATAACACTATTATTTATTTGAAAGGTAAGTAAATGATTTCTATTGTGGGATATGGGCTAGTAGCTTTTATCTTGGGCTAGTAAAATTTGTTGCTTATTTGCATCCCTGACCTAAAGCATTGAATGTTATTCGTAACATTGAGGGCTAAACTTTCCATGCATACAGAACGGGTATCGCCTGAACATTAAATAGCTCCCAGTGCTTTTATTCTAGTGAGCATGGGTCGGCAAACGCTTCGTTTTGTTAACAGCGAAAGACATAGGAAAAGAGGCAACTACGAATAAGAAGAATATATTTATCTGTCGTTAAGTACCATACAAATTAAAAACTAAGGCCAGTTTTAGACGAAAGCATTTATCGTAGCACTTCTCGTAGCAGATGTGCTGCCAAAAATCTCATATAATATTCTATGGCATCAAAAATATACTGTGTTCTTACACGGTAGCATTTTGATAAGCATTTTGTCGTGACGTAGCAAACAAATCACTGGAGAGGAGCGCAATTATGGCTCCAAAACTAAAAACAGATATTTCAGTCACTATTCTTCTAAAGCCCTTTTTCGCATATGGTTATGATACAAAGGGCTTTTAACGGTGCAGTTATACTATACAGATCCATAGATTTTAAAATTTACAGAAGAAATTTCTAATGTTTTAATAGAGTAGTGTATAAGTAATGGAAATATGGTGTGCACTTACATCTGAGATGCGTATTTATGTGGAAATATATAAATTAAAGTCGAACCTGAAATGCACGTAATTTTCAATAAGCTGCCATAAAATTTTGGCAAGTTTGTAATTTCCCCATTTTGTATCGAAAACAGAACCCAACCATCCCCTTCGGAGCTTCTAACCCATTTCCACTACTGCTGCTACTACTACTACTACTACTACTACTACCACTACTACTCCTATTCCAACAACTACTACTACCCGTTCCTACTCCTACTCCTATTCCTACTACTACTACACCTACTGCTACTGTTACTATTACTAAGTACTCCTACTACTACTACTTACTTCTACTACTATTACTCTTACTACTACTACTACTATGAATACACCTACTACTACTTACTCCTCCTCCTCCTCCTCCTACTACTACTACTACTTATACTATGGATCCGTATAGTAAAACTACGCGTTACCACCTGTTAAAGTGAACCTGCACCGGAGAATGCAAGAGCACACCAATAAATGAAACGAGAAAGATTTTTTAATGAATTTCTGTGTGTATCCGTATAGTGAAACTGCACGCTTTTAACTTTGTACAAACAAGGAGGTTCCTCATATTTTTTAATCAACATAATAATAGTATTTCGACTCCAACTCATTTTTCTTTACTACAATTCAATTTCCCACACATCGCTTCCTTTTAACACACCACGGCGCTGCAATCGGAGCAGAAATGCTGGGGAAAATGCTACGAAATAGAGCAGGTCCTATCGACAAGAAATGCCATAGGATATGCCATGGCATGGGAAATGCTATAGCATTTGCTACTTTACACGGTAGGATATCGATGATACGATTTTTGCTACGAGAAATGCTACGAGAAATGCTTCCGTCTAAAACTAAAGTAGAATTAATTACTGTTAAAATAAAATCGGTGATGCGCGTTGTGTAGGCGATTTACAAAAAAATTATAGTAAATTTACTTTCTATTCCTTTATGAAAGAACATTACCATTTATAAATTAGCTTTATATTGTATGTATGTATGTATGCCACAATAATGACGTAATGACCAAAAAGTCAAGACTAGTGATAGAGTGTAGCTTGATCAACATAAAAATAAGATTAAAAATCTTCCGTAAAATTACAGAGCACAAAAAAGAAAGTGGATGTTTATTTATTTATGTATGTTTTTTAATATTGCTGTACAGACTTTCTCCTTACCCGAATTGTTAGTGCGCGCGATTTTGGTGTTCGTAGCTATTGGTTTTATTTTGATGGGACCACCACAACTTTGGGATGTTGATCCTGTACAATGAGGCAATTGGAGATTGAGCTGAATTATTATAAAGCAAACTTTGCTTCAGAAAGCCAGAAATAATGGCGCCTGGGATTTACCTCAATTGATATGGAGTTTGAAACTTTGATTGATGTCTAAGAGAGATTCGACAACACAGTGTTAGTCACGATCTTGATGTTACTCTCTTTCACGTGTTCTGGCTTGGCTCTTCCTAGTGATTACGTACCTTAGAAGCAAGGCAGTCTTTAAGCACTTGTCCTTAAGTACAATGTACAGTACATACACATTTTTCGTGACCGAAAAAAAGAACCCATTTCGACCTGCAGACGGGACTGTGAGAAAACAAGAAATAGGGCGGAGCCTAAGCTCTGTGGTTATGCTGACGCACTTAACCCGAGTGAAGTGAGATGAATTTGTTCCGCTTCTCGTACACACACAAAAATATAATTCATATTATATCAAATATGAGAAGAAACAACAGTAGAATTTCTAATCAGTGTTTGTTTGCAACGCTCATATTCACATTATTATGAAGAAAGAACACTTTCTTAGTGTACTTTATAATTTGGGAATTTAATAACATCTGATGTCTGTTTACGGATTTTTTTCAAATGTTTAGGAAACAAATTACTATTCTTGAACTACATTTTAAATTGATTTATCACTGAAATATTGGTGAAAAGAAACCTGCGAAGCCACAGACAAATATGTACAGAGTGATCACAAAGTCCCATTACACCCAATGTGTTACATAGATGTTAATGATTTGTTGTAGATGCTAATATACATCTAAATCATGGCTGATGGATCCACTTACACCATGGAGAAACGGATCGTAATGAACACGTGGGCTCACGAACAACCCCATACAGGAAAATCAATTAGAGATATTCAGCATGATTTCGCTGTAATGTTTCAGAAGCCTTCTCCTCTAAAACCAACAATTTTATGATGGAAGAAAAAGTTCTTTACAGCTAGTTGCATGAAAGGTAAGCCCTGCTCAGGACGATCACTAACAAGACTGGACAGCCTCTGTCGAGCGTTCCCCAAAAAGGTCCATTCGTAAGCGGTCACAGGAATTGGATGTTCCATACTCGGCATTACAAAAACATATGAAGAATGATTCGCAGTTAAGGTATTTAAACCTTCGTTTGTAAACGAATTGAGTGATAGTGACATGCAGAAACATCAGCAGGCTTGTGATCGAATGCTCAATGTGTTTACAATTCTTCTTTCAAGGGGGAAAAGTGTTTTCGTCGGACTAGTGTGCAATATATCACAATGCAAAAGCCAGATACGTTTATTTCTGGAGTAAAGAAAACACTTATTTTTATGAAGAACTTGAACACAACCCACCACATGTCATGATATGGACTGCAATGTCCGCAACCTAACGGTGCTGTGAATCACATTGCGTATCTCACGTGATTGGTGACGTCATTAGTTTATTCCATATCAGCAAGATCGGGAACTGCTCGGTTGTGTATGTTTTCAGCAGGATGAATCACCAGCCCATTATGCTATTGCCATTAAAGAATATCTCAATGAGGTATTTCCTGATAAATGGATTGGACGCGGTTCTGTCCGTTTGCCTACACCTTTGGAATGGCCACCCGAAAGTCCTGATCTGTTATCTTGCGATAATACATTACGGGGGTTCATAAAACAAAAGGTTGCTGCCATACGTTACAAGATAGTTGACGAACTTAAGGATGCTGTTCGACATGCATTTACGGCTTTCAGGCCAGCAATGTTGAGGAAAATTTTACGTCGTACGTTGAGGAGAATCATACTCTGTTATGGAAACAATGGTGTACACATAGACACTCTGGAATATAAATAGTACAGAATAGTCACACTATCTCAAAGTTGTTCTCCGCCATGATCCCGCATTAATGCAATGCGACCATCCATTATATAGACACGCGATAAGGGCTAACGGGAATTTGTAATCACTCTGTACTTGTAACATTTGTAATTCAAAACTATAAAATAACAATAAGTGGAGAATAGTCAATTATCAAGTCATGTGAGGTAGGCAGACAGAGTCAGTAAATTCAGTCCCTGGTAGACTTCCGGAACTTCATGCATATTTTGAAATTTGCTTGTGCGAATATGGTTTGCAAATGAGTCTTCGGTATGGAATACCAGTATTCGATTTTCGATGGTTATACGTGTCAATCAGACTGTACATTAGGTAGTCGGTCTACGTCTTAATGTTAAAAATGAACCGTTGAATGAATTTACTCATTTGGTTTAGACAGGCCCGCAACCAGCCACAGAGGTTTGGGGGGCATGAATATGTTAGGGGGGGCCAAGTCATTAAAAATTCTGTTACAAATAGCTAAATTGTGTTGTTTGTATTAATAACAGCATTTTGTGTTAAGATCTGAAGAGGCCACGAAAAGTTTAGGAGGGTCCAGCTCTCCCCTAGCCCCTTCTGGTTGCGGGCCTGGTTTAGAAACGATCGAAAGTGAATGCATACTTGTTTGAATGCATTACGAAAATATTTCCGTGTCTTTTTTAAGAAGTAATAAATACTTATTCGATAAACGAAGCTTAACTTTCCAGTACTACTTATTGCTCGTCTCCTTTCAAATTACAATTTTAAGTAACAGGCCCGTATCCAAGGGGGGTCTAGGGGGACGCCCACCCTAAATTTTTACGGGCCCCCTAAAATTTTCATGAAAGGCTTGCAAATTAAATATAATATGGTGATGAAATATAATATGGTTCGATCGCCCCCCCCCCTAACTTCTACCGGGCCCCCTCTACACTTTTGGGCTGGCTACCGGCCTGTTAAGTAAGTGTGTATATGGTATGTAACCGAATGATATTTACAGAATTAATTGTGAGAAAGTATGATGGCTCAGCTATAGAATGATCATCTCTAGTATATGAGTTCCAGGTTTTATCCCTGCCCACACGAGTTTCTGTTGGACAATATCGTGTCAGCAGGTTTTCTCCGAGTTCTCCCGTTTCCTCCCACATTCTCACTCACCAATTAATTTATAATTCACTTTCATTAATTCATCCATCTAATTTAGCCTAAAAGGCAGTGGCATAGGACGTGCAACTAAAAATTTCATTTCATTTACAGAATCGATCGAGAAAAATTCAGTTGAAGAAATAGGTTGAATAGTTGTTGATTTTGAGTTTAACGCCCCGTTCAGTAGCGGGGCAATATGAGACGTAGACCTATTGATTAACGTGAAATAAGAACCACATGAGCTCCGTCCGGGAATGAAATCCGAATCTCACACGCCAAAGGCGTGTACGCTAACCGCTTAACCACGAAGGAGCTCAAGGTTGAGTAATGTTGACAACATCAATTGTTTTTGCAGGATTTTAATTTTGGTTAAGCCCTTTCCCTCGCTTATGGTTACATATGCTCACAGGGGCGGATCCAGGGGAGGCGATCGGGGCGACCGCCCCCCCAGAAGAGAAATCTTTCTTATTTTATATATAGAAATAAAACAAATCCCAAAGTTCGGAGCCCTTAAAAGTAGCAGAATGACAACCTACCGCCCCCCCAGAAGTCGGTCCTGGATCCGCCCCTGTATGCTCATTTCATCGATTAATGACATTGGGAAATTACTTTTACAGTAGTGGTTGATGCTGTTTGTTAAATAATTACCTACCATTAATATAAATAGTGGAAAATATGTTTACTCTTTATTGTATATTTTATCATTTAGCTATATATTTTTCAAAATTTTTGGGTAGGCCAGTGCCTACCTGCTAAAACCGCTACTGTGCTTTTCACTTCTTTAATAACTTGAATTATTTATGCTGAATAAAGTATGTAATTTTGAAAAATAAAGTTATATAATTCTGTACGTAAGACATACCAGGATACGAGGATGGATATATGACTATATAATATCACATTTTTCCTGCAATATTTGTACTTAATATCAGAATTAAAGAATTGTCTTCAAAGTAAAACAACAGTGGAGGTCCCAAAGCCAGGGAATGTTTTTGCGACAGGGGAAGGATGTACAAAGTCAGTTTTATTGCCATTGTCTACATAACTTCCCTGTTATAGAATTCTACAGCCACTATTATTCAATATGTTTTTCATAATATTTTAAACACAACTTGAAAATAAAACTTATCATTTTTTTGGTGGAAATTATACAATGGCACGACTTAGTCAAATGGAAGTATATATGTCCGTATTTTGGCATTTGGACATATGGTCCAGAATATGATTCAACGTAGAAAGGGGATAGATTTGTGCATAAAAAGAGACTAGTCTAAAAGTATAGGAGGTGAACAGACGATCGTACTGTTTATTGCTTGTTATGTCTATTGTCGGTAAGTATACGAAGATACTGTATTTTAAATACTATTGGTAGCCTACTCTAGACGATTCATTGAGCTATGTATGCTTCCTTGTTTTCTTCGCGTGTTCTAAGAATTTTTCTGTGCAAAGGTACTATCAGTTCACTAGTAAATGACGATCGGATTCATGTTGCAAAATGTAAAAACCATTGAAAAGATAACAACCCAATTCTTATTATTCCGCTGCTTGCCAGGCAATTCTTATCAGTAGGTTGAATGAACAATGCACCATTAAGAGCCGCCTTTGGTTTTCTAGCGGATGGGGTAAAATAGAGTGACAATTCTAAGTATTTCTAGAAACTGAGGATCTATCTCAAACCATCGTCATAAGTGGAAGAAATAAAGAATAAACCTTAACGTTTTATACGCCGTAAATGGTATGTTATATTTATTTTTATTTATTTTATTTATTTATTTATTTATTTATTTATTTACATCATGTTAAACTGAAAGATTTCATTTCATTTAATTTAGAGGGGAAAGAAAAGTTTAAAAACTTAATCTGGTGAGCAACTAGCACCTGGCTGGATGAAAATGGAAATTTAACACACGCGTTAATAGAATCTGTGAAAAATTTTCAAAATATCAATAAATCCAGCAAAGACAGAATAGAAGATCATGCTATTCCATGTATGTATGAGATATATTCGTAGGGGCATTTTTTAGCGAGAAAAGCTACACATCCTTTTTATTATAGGCAACCAACATTTCTTTGCTACTGTGCAGGTTGCATAAAATCTAGGAAATATAGATTTTCAACGTGATATCGATAGCCACCGTTACCCATTAAATTGTTAACGAATTAACTCCACTGACAAACTCGGTCTAGATAATCGATCTAGTTGTTTTATTGCAAATAACATAATATTGTTGCCGTTCTAGTTGCCGTCGATCTAGTTGCCGTTCTACGCCTTGGATGGGAAACACTATTGCATGCGCCGTACTCCCCGGACACTGCACCATCCATTATCACCTGTTCCATTCCTTGGACAATTACCTTAGAGGACGTTAGTTCAAATCCTAGTAGAGGTACAAAATGCACTTGATACCTTCTTCCCTTCACGGCCCACCAAGTTCTACGGTGATGGAATCCATGGCCTTCCAGAACGTTGACAGAAGATCGTCGATGCTGCTGGGGACTATTTTTGATCTTCCAGATACGTCTTAGGTGACATATCGATGTTCGAAGGTGATGGGTGAATTTTCTTGGTTACCTTTGTAGTAGGTGAAGATGGCGGGGAGAAAAAGAAGCAAAGTGAATTTTGAGAAGCGTGGAGCTCCAACTGCCCAGTAAAACGAAGTTATGCAAGGCTCAAAAAAGTGTCGTGTGCGTGATCTGCAATTGAACCAATAACATTACATATAGGTTCAATAGAATGAAAGACATGAATACAAAGAATCAGCATGCACTGTTTGAGGAATTCCAGAGCGGAAAGACGCCAACGCGTGGATGAAACGGAAATCAAATACTGTTATACGGTATGCGGTCTGTATGTAATTTGTCATTGTCTTTCCCTTGTCTTATTTGCCTATTCAGTGGAGTCAATGGTAGCCAAGATTGACAGATTTCGCTATAATTGAATCCTAGTTTGGTAAAAAGTTCTATATTTCCATTTAGCCTGTGCTCAGTTCGTCATCTATGATTCTTATGAATGGCATTCCTCCTCAAGTTATTGATTGCTTCATAAAATAGTTTCCTACATTCTGACTTTCACTTTCCTTTCTTTTGCTCATTTGCGCAATTCTTATTTAAAAAAAAAAAAAAAGAAAAGTTAAGTAATAAAATCAATGACGTCACGTCACGTACATGACTATGCGGAAGGTCAATTAAATCTAACCGCCTAGCGCTAGTTCAGCAGGCCAATTAGAATATATATACACTGGATAAGATACGAAAATAACCTTTTGATGACCTTGTAGTAAAAGTGTTGCTATTTTAAATGCACTGCACTTTATATATATAATCAAACATTCTTTTATTTCACCTTTTGACCTCGAAAGAGATAGGAAGACCATGTGGAAGATAATCTTTTAGTTGTTTCACTCATTAAGTTCAGAAATAGACTAAATAATGAAAAGCAAAATTGTCAGATTTATTGTCGTAATTTTAGTTACTTTGTAAAGATTACAGACAAGGAGTGAAGCAACTACGCTAGTTGTAACCCGGGCCAAGAACTCGCCTTAACTCTCCCCATGACCAATCAAACCAAAACGCTCCCCCAAATATTTGCCCAATTTTGCCCCCTCCCAATAAAGTGCTCGGTGCAGAAGCGCCGTTTGCTCCCCTAGTTACGTCACTGCAGACAAGAGCGTCATTTCAGATTTTGCCAGGAGGACAAGAGTCTCCATAGATATAAAATTTTCATGTTTTTTATAAGCATAAAATCAATTAAAAAATATATATTTCTCAAGCTCAGGGGGGCAATTTCCCCCTTAACCTCCTCAAATCCATGACCCTGATTACAGAGCCTTATAATATATATATATATATATATATATATATATATATATATATAGGGAGTTACACCGTTTATTATACTCATTCTACTAACACACATCGTTACTTCTTCTGAACAATGGACAGGAGGGAAAAAACATCTAGGAATATTGCTTATTTAAGTACCGACAATCGGCTAGTTTGATCTGCACTAGGAATCGAAACCTAAATATTCGCAACATGTCTGTCTTAGCACTAGCACTATATCAAAGGTTCACATTCAGAACATTTCACTTCATTATAGTAGGTTTATATAGAGATGCAAAAAAGCCGGCTTTTTTGAATCGATGGTTTTTTTCACATAAAAAGCCGGCTTTTTTGGAAAAAAACCGAGAATTTTGGAAATTTTGGCTTTTTTCATTTTCATGATTTTTCTATCCAAATAGCTTTCTTATAGTATATTCTATAGTTAGATAAGATTTCCACGACCTGAATGAAATATTTAGCTCTGTAATTCACCATCAAGATGGATGGAGCACATATTTTACGAATTAAAGCTAACATGAAGAATGTAGTATTTGAAGGCAATTTTACAGGCTATTTAACTTTATTTTAACTTTTGAATTTTCGACATTTTTTTCCTTCTCTAGATCATTTTAGTTTGTCATCCGTGTTTCATTTCTAAGAGCTTAGTACTCCAGCTTCTAGCACGAAAGTTAAACTTACGTTTTTCTGTATATCCGTCAAAGCATACGTTTTTCAATATTTCCGTCAAACCGTATTTCCACATTTCTGTTATACTGTAGTTGTGCAATGATTTAGCAATAATTTTCCAGATACAACCTTGAATACCAATTTATACAAATAATCAATAGCGGATTTAGAAAAGTACTTTGGGAGGGGTTTCTCTGATTGTTTCGTTTTCTAAAAAGTCCTAATTTTATTTGGGAGGTGCTTGAAGTTTATGAGTACAGGCATAACTAATATTTCGTTTCGTTTATATGTTTAGCAATAATCTTCCGGATACAACCTTGAAGATCATTTTATACTGAGAATCAGTGGCGAATTTAAAAAATAATGTTTTGGGAGGGGTTTTCTTACTACTAATGTTTAGTTTTTCTAAACATTCGTAATTTTTATTTGTCGGGAGCTTAAAGTTTATGAGTAAAGGCATAAATAATAGATATTTAGTTCGTTTTAGACATTCCACAACTTTGGAGAACAGGCTTCAGTCCGAAAGACCGATCCTCTAACCTTCGCAAAACCGTCACTGCTGGTAATTAGTAATAATAACGATTTAAAAACAATAAGAAAGGAAGTCAGCCAACTCCTACACTCCTAGTCGGCCAGTCGGCCAGTACACGCACTATTTCTACATTCTCAGATGGAATGAAGGAAGGCTTTGTCAGAATGGTCGAATGCTGGGTTGAATCCCGGACTTCCCGATAGAAGCGCAAAAGCCAACCACTCAGTCACGTTTGTTGTGCAGTTGTATTTAGCTTAACTTAAATATATTCCGTAGTCTTTTTTTTTTAAGTTCCGTAATGATATGTTGAATCCCTCTTGTTAAAAATTCAGAAAACTTGAGGACTGGGTAAACCGTGATGGTGGTCAAGGGCGCCCATGTTGTGGTTTCCAAGGAGGGGCAAGTATAAGCGACGTTTCAAAAATAGTTTCAAATTTTGCTGCAACTAATGTAAAAATCCTATTGGATTTTCAATATTCTGAAGTACATTTTCGTCTATGGGGGCAAGCGCCCTCTTAACCCCCCTGATGAGCGCCCTTGATGGTGGTTATAAAAAACTTGACTGTAGAATTTCAAGAATATACAGAACCAAAAGTTCCAGATGTGCAGCCTTTAATTGTATCATATAAATCTAAGTAATTCTCTTATGATTTATTTTAATTTTATTTTGTTTCAAAAAGAGGGTATGGAATATTTTGAAGTAAAAATACTAGATAGAATTTTGCTAGTTATTTGTGTATTTTTTTAAAAGAAGTTTTTACTCTTAGGGTTGGCTCATTTACACCAGCTGTTTTTTTTTAATAACTGGTTTAAACTAAAAAAAATTAAAAGAACAAAAATGCGAATCGTGTGAACTTCATGGTGACGTTTCACATGTCAAACCATCTGCATTAGTCTTATTTCCTTTTCACCTTTTAATCAAGGTGTCCCATGTTCAATTCTCGGTCGAACCACAACCCATCTTTCATGTGTAAACCAAGTACTCTTTCGGATGTCACTTTAAGCGAAAGTCTTCTCCTTGATAACCTCGGTATTACGTAAGGATGTTAAGCCTAAACATACGAAACGAAACCAAATTATATATATTTCTGCATGTCTGTTGTTTTATAAAGAAGCGAAGGTTGCTTAAATATATTGATTAAAATTGGTAAAATTTATCGATTGCCTACTTAGCTTCCAACATTAGCTTGGATTGGACTTTCAATGATACCTACATACTAAATTTGTAATTTAATACCTCAGTTTTAGCGTACTGATTATAATACGTTGACCTTTAAATTTTACGTGCAAATTAAATTTTACAGGATTTTCCCGTTATTGTTTTACATTTAAAAGAATGACGGGATTTTCCCGATGGCTAGGGCGGGAGTTTCTCAATTTAAGAAATTTACTAACCGGACTTCTTTAAGCTTATGGGACCTCTTCCAGCACAACCCCGTTATTGAATAATAACACCAAGGCGAAACAAACTTATTTCTGTGAATATGTAATATAAATACATAAAGCAAAATATCTAAATCAAAAAATCTGGTTTAAACCCCAAAAAAGCCTGGTTTAAACTGCCCCCCAAAAACGGGTTTTTTGGCATTTTCAGAAACAACCATGGTTCTTGCCAACTCTGCTTACTTTTGTATATAGGAGGTTAAAATGTGTTTATTATATACATTGGTTAATCCTTTGGAATTCATAATGTAAAAATGTTGAAGTAAAATTGTTTAAAATATCTTTTCGAAATTCATGGTTTATTTTCGAGGTTTTATATTATTATCGGCATCAACCACTAATTAAATGACTTTCTGTGTTATAGAGAAGCGAAACAAAGTCTGCTTTATCGATTTAAAGCAGAATTTTGAAAAAAGCCCAAAATTTCCGAAGCAAAAAAGCGAAGCAGAAAAAACCGAGTTTTTTTTTCAAAAAAGCCGTTTTTTTTTCGAGCCCTTGCATCTCTAGGTTTATATACTCACGAGTAGTGCTCTCAAACGGGTCGGGTTGACCCGACCCGACCCGACCCGAGTCGGGTCGGGTCAGATCGGGTCGGGTTACGGGTCGGGTCGGGTCAGGTCAACTCGGGTCGGGTTATCGGGTCGGGTCAGTCGGGTCAGCTCGGGTCGGGTTGCCGGGTCAGGCTACTCGGGTCGGGTTATCGGGTCGGGTCAGTCGGGTCAGCTCGGGTCGGGTTGTCGGGTCGGGTTATTCGGGTCGGGTTGTCGGGTCGGGTCAATCGGGTCAGCTCGGGTCGGGTTGTCGGGTCGGGTTATTCGGGTCGGGTTGTCGGGTCGGGTCAATCGGGTCAGCTCGGGTCGGGTTGTCGGGTCGGGTCAGTCGGGTCGGGTTGTCGGGTCGGGTTATCGGGTCGGGTTGTCGGATCGGGTTAGTCGGGTCAGTTCACTTTGGTCAACTGAGTTTAGGTTGAGTTTAAACTCGGCTGGAGTCGAAAGCTGCTGTTTTTCACTAGCTGCCTAATTAAAAATAGCAATTTTCAATTGATTTTATAGAAACCATAAATCTATTTTGAACACTTGCAGCTAGTGTTTTTATGATAAATGCTTATTTTTCTACTTGTGTGTACTTTAATTTTTAAATGTGGAAGATTGATTTTACCAATCGACTGTAATATTAATATCTACGCCAATATGGACTCTGGATTTAGAAGAAAACTGTTTAAGCAACGCCAAAAGAGATATTGGATATGGACGACCAAGCCCAAGCAGGGCCGCGGTGGCTCAGTGGTAGAGAATTCATCTCTGGTGCATGGTGTCCAGTAGCGTAGCTAGAGTTTTTTTTCAGGGGGGGGAATGAAGGGCCCAAGAGGATTTTGAGGGGGACATCTCCAATATATATATATATATATATATATATATATATGTGTGTGTGTGTGTGTGTGTGTGTGTGTATTCAAGGTGAATGTTTCCATCTTTATTGTTCATGATTTTACTCTTTGGAAAACAGTGAAAATATAAGAATTTAGTACCTCAAACAACTAGGATTCATTAATGCAATTGATTTCTAATATAAGTAAATAGTTATTTAATCATGGCGTTTAAAATATGTGTAGCTGGTTGACTTAAGTGGAAGCAAATACACTTTTACAGGTAAAGAAAATAACTTACAGGTTCATGCCTCTACTTGAAGAGGATCTTTCTATTCGTGTGGGCAGCAGCAAACATATCCACAACTTGTTAAAGATCTAACGATTTAGCAATTTTCTTCTCAATATAAAGTAACACTAAGTTTTTCAACCTATCATGAGTCATTGACTTGCGTATACAAGTCTTTAATCTTTTCAAAGAAGAGAATGACCTTTCACATGTAGCACTAGAAACTGATATAATCACAGAGATGATACCTAGCTTGTAGGTTTCTAGGAATTCGTTTTTGTAGACACAAAGAAGATCAACGAAATTCGTTAAGGAATCAGCTTTCGTTTTCTTCTCGTCTTCATACAACTTAATTGTTAGAGCAACCCACATTATGCTTTATTTCTTGTTTAATTATGCTTTTTTTAAAATTATGCTTTATTGTTAATTTCAATGATTATTTTACATTAATCGTGTATAATGTATATTTATTATACATTAAATATTCTAAATATCTTAATCTATTTATTGATATTTTTTTGGAACTAGTTTCTCTCATATTTAATGAACTTTCTACTTAATTCATTGTAAAGAGATGTGCTTTGCTCGAATAAATTTTTTCTATCATTTGTGTGCGCCTTACAGGTACACCTTGTCTCAAAAAGGTTGAGCGCATTCTTTATTGGTGTTTTGAGGCAAAAATTTTCTAAGTCCAGCTTCGGGTATCTTCGGGAAAAAGTAAGCCAGGTTCGAACCTCCAAGCCAGCCTTTGCAATCGGGAAAAAGTTTGCAGATGTGTTTTTCTTCTTTTAAATATAATAAGACTTGTTACCAAGTGTTTAAAAAAGCAACATTGATTGAAATACTTAATGATACAATATTTCGAAACCTTTTTTTTCAATCTCAGCACATGCTTGTTTGTCATTTAGCTCTCCATACGTAATGGAACATTTAAATACGTTAACGAATCTTTCCATATGTAAAAGAATGCTCAAAGTTAAGAAATAGAACATAATTATCGCCTGAGTACTAAAATAAAAGTCAAAGTAGAACAGAAACAGCGTTTGTAATGGATATGAATGTCATAATTATCTTGAGATCCGTTATACACCGCTAGAAGGTTGTGTTAGCTCATTGGTAAGCTGTCGGGTTTCAATTCATAAGGTTGAGGGTTCGAATCCCGTCTAGGCTAATCCTTTTTTTAAAATTATATTTTCCGCAATGCATGAAAAATTATATAAAATAATTACATTAGAATACATAAGTTGTGTATATATAACATAATCATTGCACAACATAGTAATTATTATGTTTAAAATATAACATCTGAGATAATTTTCACAGTAGGTCGGTATTATATATGAGGATGTAAATACAAGTTAGGAAAATCATTTAATAGCAATAAATAAGTTATGTAGTGTATTTATTTGCATCTATTTGTCATACAGATGTATGACAAATATTCTCATGAATGATATCAATATTCTCATTACAGCATGTCATTTACATTCGTGAAATACAATATATTCCTACGGATATAGAAAGTGTATAAACAGAGTATCCAAAGTCGTATCCTGCTTCAAGACACATAACTTTTCCCGATCCCCTTAACGTCACGGGAAGAAACACAAATTCTCTTTAGAACGGAATGTCGTTACTTAGAGTCTCATTCGAATACGTTGAATATGCTTTTGTATATTCATCTCTCTCTCTCTCTCTCTCTCTCTCTCTTTCGCTTTGTTTATGTGTGTGTGTGTGTGTGTGTTGCGGAATATCCCAAGTTGAATACAACATTTGCCAAGTATATCAGCATCATCAACCGAAATTCGGGGTGATAGACTACGTAATGATGAAAAGATGCGGGTTTTCTTCAAGGGCGCCGATCCTGAGGGGGCCCGGGCTCCCCAAAACTCATGTGGGCTCCCTATTGTATTTATGAATATACAATATTTGACATAATTAGAGTGCAATTTGTCTTAAAATCCTGATATATATACCTTCTGCATCTGAATGCCCTCCCCCCCCAAATTTACAGAGAAATCGGTGCCCTGGGTTTTCTTGCGTTACGTGAGTGATCCGGGATTCCAGGTCGGAATGTCAGGGGATTCTGGTATGGCTCAAAGTACTGTCTATGACTACCTGAAAATGGATTGTTTCCGGAAGTGTGCGTAATATACAAACAGGAAAGGCAGAGTGGCAAGAACAATATACATTTCCGGGTGCTATCGGAGCACTTGACTATACACAAGTGGCATTAAAGAAACCTAGTATTTTGAAGAGTAATACGTTAATAGGAAGAGCTATTTCGTGGCTAAGCGGTTAGCGTACATGCCTTTGGCATAGGAGACCCGCGTTCGATTCCCGGCAGGAGCTCATGTGGTTTGGATTCCACGTTAATCAGTGGGTTCTGTCTCATATAGGCACGCTACTGAAAAGGACGTTAAACTAATAATCAACTCAACTCAACGTTGATAGAAAGGGTGTATAAGGGTGTATACATGAGAATGTATTTAGTTTATGTCAAGGCGAAAGGGGACACGTATGGTGTGGAAAACGCAATCAGATGGACGTGATTTATGACGTGGGTGGCTGGACTTTTTAAAAAAGAAAACAAAGGAGCCAAGTGTCTGATTTCGTTCTTAAAGCCAAACAATCTACAAAGACCTTGGATAACACGTGATATGCGCTTGTCGTGTTAATCTTGATATTGCTGGATTCCAATCAACATCCATCAGCTCAAATAGATTCATTCCCATGGTTTTAGTATTACTTTCTTCTTTCCCGTTTTTTTTTTTAATTGTTTTCTTCTTTTTTATTTTTCTTTTATTCTCGCTCGAATATTAAAGATTCTCTTTTGAATTTGTGTCTCAGTCGTAGATGTATTTGATATTTCGGTGCATTTCACTGTAATTACATTCAAAGTTTCGGCTTTCCTTCGTTTACTTTCTGGTAGCTGTGACTTTGAAAGTACCACTGGAAACTCTTTTACAATATCCACAAATGCACTTTGATTGAAGCTATCGTTGCTACTTGCCCCTTCCATGGCTTTTAAGATACTACGCCATAGATTAAAAACAACGAAATGACTGCGCGATGAATGGGAGAAATGAGTAATCACTTCTTTTATTGATACGACTCAGTGCTACGTGCAGAGGAAGCGCGAGTAAACGTTCATAAATCTGGAGCAGACTAGACCTGAGTAGTGGCTTGTTTTATTGATACGAAATTGAGGGAGGAGATTACTCCAGCTGTAGTTACTCCGATTCTCGAGCAGGACTTCTCAGGAGTAGTTACTTATTTTTATTGATATCACCCATTGTCATCGAATACCAGAAATTGAAAATCGTGTTTCTTCAGATTGGGTTTGCGTGTTCATGTTAGCTCACTGGTAGAGTACGGACTTGCCAATAAAGAGGTCTTGAGTTCAAAGCCTACAGCTAATTATCATTCTTTTGTTGGTAGGATTGCACAGAAATCGGATACAAGGAGTGGTTTACTTCTAGAAATATTTTCAGAAGCGTTTAAGTAGCCCTGAAAAGGGCTGTTTTCGGGAGTTAAGGCGGGGACATTAATATTGTGTCCAAGACCCTTCTGAATTTATTACACGCTCCATTCTTCTGGGCATGGAATCTATTACATGGGTGACAAATCTATCTCCTTCCCCTACCTCCAGCCATGCTTCGGAAACAAGATGCCACAGGTCATCCTGAGTTCTTGGTGGATCTGCCTCAGGCCAACTTTCCCTTAGAGTACGCTTCACTTCTGCCCACATATTTTGCATGAGATTGAGGTCTGCTCCACGAGCGGCCAGTCGATTAAATCAATCTCAGGGTGCCCTGCGAACCATTCCTGAATCACACGGGAAGTATGTATTGGCGACTGGTATTGCTGGAACTGAATTACACCATCAGGCTGAAATACTCGTACAGATAGCACCATGATATTACTGATAATGTCTAGTACTGAGCATTGTCCAGATGTCCTTCAATTCTATGAAGCTGTCCTGCTCCGCGACTAGAAATCCAACCCCAACATAAAATAGATACATGGCCACTGCGATTGCAAGCAGCCACATATCCATGGTCATATCGGGTGCCTCTCGGACGATACACAAAACGGCGTCCCTCCTTTGATGTTGTGAATATGGACTCATCTGAGAAAACTACGTTTTCCCAATTGAGAGCCACATTCGCCTGTGCAAACGCGAGACGGTAAATTTTGTGGTCGCCTGAGAGTTTTTCCTACACGGCAGCAACACGGCCACGTAACCCAGCATGAAGAAGCCTTCGCAGAGCTGTATGCTTACTACCAGGAAAGAGAGAAACTTCCCTTAGCTGTCTAGACGTCCTTAGTGGGTCTAACCGGGCTTCGTTTACTAATCTCGCATCTTGGGCTTCGGTTGACACATGCGGACGACCAGGAGATCGTAAATTATCAGTCTGACCTGTAGCACCATATTTCCGAATCCATCGCCTTCCTGTAGAGGCCGGGACACCTACTCGCTTGCTAGCTGCAGTTGCAGAATAACCTTCCAACTCCATAAAGTAATTACTACTGTACGTCTATCCATAGTTACCAATGTTCTGAGCTGTGAGAAGGAAGCAATAGGTAAAAGCTAGTACCTGACGTGTGATTGGTTACTTGCACGACACGCCTATTGTGGGGAATAGCGTTGCCAGATCTAGCATAATGATGCTAGATCTAGCATAATTTGCATGTCTCTAGCATCTAGCATTTTGCTTTTAGCATCCTGCCCAAATCTAGCACAATTTCAGCAAGTTTATCGAAAAGCCGTAAAACCTGGAGATGAGAAAGAAGTTGGTCGTGGGAAGAAAAAGAACGGCAGAAATGTATCCTCTTCCATTGATTCATACAGTCGGTAAACCATACAGGCAGTCTTATTTTTCGAAGTAAGTTCGAAACGTCTTTGGGCTTTTTTGTGGCTCCACCCAGGGTTTTCTAATCCTTTAACTCCGACGCGTGGGCGGAGCTATGGGGGCCATTCTCCCCCCAACTTTTTGACAACTTCATCTTTATTTCTGACTTCATGATCATATTTATTCCTGAAATGACAGCTCCGAGACCGACCAAAAATCTGCCCCCCCCCCCAGCAGACGATTCCCAACTCCGCTTATGCTGCGAAGTAATTTTCTTTCAAAATATGTAAACAAAAACTTTGCATTCATTTATACGACATATACGCCATTGAATCTGGCAACGACTGCATTAATTTAGTTGAGTTAAAATTTTGGTGCGTGAAGTATTGAGTTCTATCCATGCATTCTTGCTCTCTGTGTATTTTAAGTTACGTTATCGTATCTCAACTTCGTTTTTTCAAACTCCTGAATTAGTAATTATGAGGATCTAGCATAATTTGACCGAATCTAGCATAAGTTCGATCAGGTTTTGGAATAATTCCGAGCTGTGAGTCTGGCAACGCTGGTGGGGAACGACTTGGTCAACGACTCGCGAAAGAAATCTGAAAATGGTGCGCCGTAATAATAATATTAAAAACAGTTTTTATAAAGAAATATTAATACATACGAAAAGCTGTTTAAAGAATGAATTGTTATACTGATTTTACACGTATAAAAACATATACCATATACCAAACAGATTGAGCAATATGATGATAGCTGTTTTGAGACAAACACTTTCGAAGTCCAACTTCGGGTATCTTCGGAAAACAGTAAACTAAAGCTGCTGGTTCGAACCTCCAAAGCCAACCTTAGTAATCGGGAAACGATGTACAGATATGTTTTTCCTTCTGTTAAATATAATAAGACATGTTGAAATGGTATTAAGTGTAGAAAAAAGTAACATTGAAATACTTAATGATACAATATTTCGAGACTATGTATTCACACTCTCGTTTCGTCATTGTGATTTCCATACGGAAAAGAGCATTTACGTATGAGCTCAGTTATATTTCAGAAGCAGCTTCCGAAAAGCGGTCCTGTTAGCTCAGTGGTACACCACCGAGCGCTAAAATCGTGAGTTCGATACCCGTTCAGGTGAAATTCTTTTATGATATTCTACTTTCCTCAATGCATGAAAATTATGTAAAATAGTTACATTACAATTCATCAGTTGTATATATCAGTTGAATATATATATTCATATCATCAGTTGTATATATCAGTTGAATATATATATATTCATATCATTTCACGACATAAGTAATTCTTATCTTTAAAATATAACATCTGAGGTATTGACAGAACGTCGGTGTGTTATGTGTGAATATTGAATACAAATTTAAAAAATCGTGTAATAGCAATAAATAAGTTATGTAATGTATTTATTTGCAGCTACTTTCATCGCAGATAACTTCTCAATATTCGCATTACAGCATTTAGGTAGAGCATATCGAAAATCGGATCGTGGTCCAAGACAAAAAACTAGCTAGCCCCAAACTGTCACGCAAGAAATTCGCGAACCGCAAAAGTAAAGCGGCAATTCCTTAATCGCTCTCTCTCATCTCTCTCTTATCTGCATTTATACACATAAAAGTGTATGTATGTATGTTCCAACATAACTCATGTATGCCTAGAGCAGGGTATCTCAACCTGGGAGTCGCGGCCCCTAGGGAATCGCGAAGATAGGCGGAAGAGATAAATGTAGTTAGAATCTAATACCAGAAATTATTTTTAAATATTATTTTTAAATATTATTTTTAATTTTGTTCTGATAAGCATACTTTTATTTTTTATACACACTGTAAAGAACAATAAAAAATAAGTCTACTGAACATTTTCAAAGGGTGTAGAATTCGTGTTACTATTCGGTTCAAAGTCTCTTGTCGTCGCGAATTCTGTCGAGAAATTTGAAGCTTAAAATATACAAAACGATAATCATGCCTGTTGTTCTGTATGGTTGCGAAACATGGTCGCTTACTCTGAGGGAAGAACATAGACTGAAAGTATTTGAGAACAAGATCCTTAGACGAATATTCGGACCCAAGAGGAACGGGAATGGGGAATGGCGGAAACTTCATAACGAGGAACTACATAATTTATACGGTTTACCCAACATTGTCAAGTCTAGAAGGCTTAGGTGGGCAGGTCATGTAGCTAGAATGGAAGAAAGTAGAAACGCTTTCAAAATCTTGACTGGAAGACCAATCGGAAAACGACCATTAGGAAGACCTAGGCGCAGATGGGAGGACAATATTAAGATGGATCTCGCTGAGATAAGAATACAAAGTAGAAACTGGATCCAATTGGCTAAGGATAGAAGTCAGTGCAGAGCTTTTGTGAACGCGGCATTGAACCTCCGGGTTCCATAGGCCATAGAGTTAGTTAGTTAGTAGAGTTGTTTAAAAATGAATTTAAATCAAAGAGGTATGATATAAAACTAATGAGAACTGTATATAGAAATACTAGAAAAATACACATGCAACAAAACCTGCACATTGAAATACAATTAAAATTAAAACCTAATGAGATACCTAAGCATGGTGTAATTTCACTAGTGCAGCAATGTCCGGTTCAATCTTCATGACGAACATTATCAAACCATTTTCAACTGATAAGCGATTTCTTATCTTTGTTTTAATGTTTACCATAAAAAAACACACTTTCACACAAGTGCGATATAGCAAATGGAATTATTACTTTTAAAGCAGCAATCCCCAGACCAGGATATTCTTCTCTCCTCATCAGGCAGAACTTGTCCAAGTCTTCGTTACAAAAAAGTCCAAGTCCTCGTTACAGTTGCAAAGACTTGTCGCATGATCATTCTATTATTTGGTCAAGAAGTTGTGGGCTTAGATCGGATACGTTAATGGCCTCTTCAATGAAGGAGTTTAACATCCATCTTGAACCAGCACCTTCGACATTGGGAATATAGATATTACAGTTACTGTATCCACTGTCAGTGCCGGGCGCCGAAAAAAGGGGCCACACATTTCGGAGGAAGTGTGTTACTCATGTTAGGAAAGTACATGTGCACATGTGTAAAATAGAAGGAAAAACGTAATAAAATGTGCTCAAAATTAAGGAAAGGTAGGGTTTATTTTGAAAATGTTATTGAGCTTCGTGCCAACCATGGTGGCGCTTCGTAGCTAGTCTGTCGACGTCACTCATATATACGGTGACATCGTACTATACTCTCGCCCCGGGCACTGATTTTCCATGGCACTGTTCACTATAAACAAAAAAATGGATTCTACCATTATAGAAATAGGTAAAACAAATTATAAAAGGGTCGCTGGCAAGAGCGTGTGATAAAAGGGGATCGTGATAGGAATTAGATTGAGAACCACTGGTCTAGAGTAATTTTAACCACATTTCTTATAGTTTCAAAAAGATTGCTGTCGGGTTACCTATGGTGAATGGGAGGGGGATACATATAAAAGATTGCTAGAAAATGATCGATATTAGATTCATAGTTTTCGGGGTCGCTTAGATAAATAGTGAGACTTTCAATTTCGCTTAACTCCGATTAAGCTCTCATTAGTAGGGATGGGCACGAACGACTTTCCTTTGAAACTCGACGCGACTCGAAACAGACATCTTTGAGGTCTACTCTTGGACTCGGCGCGAAAAATATCTTCCAACTCGACTCGGATTAGAGTCAAGTCGAACCAAAACGAGCCAAATCCTGTGTGTAGTCCTACCTAGACAATACATAGACAATAATTATTCTATCATCAATTATACTACTATTACTACAAATAATAATAATAATAATAATAATAATAATAATAATAATTATTATTATTATTATTATTATTATTATTATTATTATTATTATTATTATTATTATTATTATTATTATTATTATTATTATTATTATGACAACACCGTGTACAAACATGAACAATAGATGGTTAGTAAAGGAATACTAAAAGCTAGTTGACTGCCGACGTCGGTAGTCATGAACTCTACAAGGCAAAGACATCGTTCATTACTCTAAGCTGTAAGCGTCGGTGGACTACAGATGGTCAACTATTGACCTCTCGCCAGAAATTGGTGGCCCCGCAGCGACGATCCGTGGTGGCCCAAGTTCCATTTTGAAAACTTTACCACCAGCAGCAGAGACGCGATGAAACGCCAACGAACCACAAAATTACTCTCCCGAAATATGTCAAAATGCCTATATGTGTGTTTTGTTTATATTTAGCTGAATCAAAAAAACACAAAACAAATACCCGGGGTGGACGCAAACTATCAATATTACGATTACTAGGCACGTGTTCTCCTGACTTCCCCACGGAAACGATCATAAAAAGCTTGGTTGTTGAAGGATAAATCATTGACGTCTTAATTTAGCCAATCAGACAAACCCCTACATCTCGAGTTCTAGAAGGTGATACCGTGAACCGTTTCAGATTTATTGCTTCCTGGTGGAGTACTATCCATGAGCAAAATTTGAGCATAATAGCCGACATACATCTTCGGTCCCTCTTATCTTTAGTACAATTTTAACCAGAGATGGTGTGGGTCAATGAAAATTTGATCCACGGCCCACCATGACCCACTATCACCCACCACCCAAATGCCCCATTGGCCCACTCTGACCCATCAACCATCGTGATCCACTCTGACCCACCACCAACTATGAACCACTCTGAACCATTGCGACCAACTCCGAACCACCAAAACCCATCGACATCAACTCTGACCGATGGCCCACGTCCTCTTCTCCATTGACTAAAGAGGTTACACTTGTAATAAAACAAGACTGTGAAATTATCACTTATCGGAGTTTGAATTTCTACCGTCAATGGCTCAAGCACCTCTCTGTTACAATACTGGTGGGTCTGACCTTTACGATATATAATGGCAAAGTGTTTCTCATCTTCCAAATTAAAATGAATTTAAATTTATCATATATATATATTTCTTTGTTGCCTTACAGACACATTTCAGTAGAAAATAGGGTGAAATTTGAAAGTTTCAAATCAAGGAAAAGTAGACCAACGTAAAAAAAAAAAAAAAAAAAAAAGAGAGAGAAACTAATTTTCTATATAATTAAGCATGCCGTACTAATTGAAAATGCCAATGTAATTAAGTTTAGAATACAAATTTTATGGCCATTTTTCTCTAACTTTATGGCACCAGCTTCAGCAATTATAAATAGAAAGCAGTGGGTATAAAATTCAAAAAGAACTTTAGTTTGCATTACTCAATTTGTTTCTCAACTAATATCAATCGTTTTCGATTATTTTTACAAATCAGCCCACTAC
This sequence comes from Thermobia domestica, assembly GCF_964235325.1. NCBI lineage: Eukaryota > Metazoa > Arthropoda > Insecta > Zygentoma > Lepismatidae > Thermobia > Thermobia domestica. The sequence continues at coordinate 67,123,093 of NC_137464.1, forward strand.
CAATTTCCAATATATAGAAAATGCACCCCCGTCCCCCCGCTCATAAAAGATAATTTTAAAAAATGCCAGGACATATTTTCTTTATTTTTAATAAAGAGTTATATGTTGAATTTCAGCTCTCAGTTGAACGGCTTGTAAGATACTAAATTTTTCGCAAAAATTCGGACTTCTACTCCCCCTAAGGATATGTATTATAATGAAAGTGACACGCGTATGGTAACTTCCCAGTTGGGAATGGAGCCTGATTATATACCAAACGTCAATTCATTTGACTTTGCAATTTGACCGTGATGATTACGCAGACATAGTTACTTTCAATTTTTTATGATACATATCCTTATTTCATATGTTACAGATGATTCAAAAATATTTTTTCAAGCAGTTAGCTCCTCTGGAATCTCACAGGCTGCATCCCAAAATCCAACTCCTACTATCCTATGACAATCCAAAAGTGACTGAACTTTTTTTTATTAGAAACAAATGACAAAAGAAAAATGGAGATCTTGAAAGTAAAATGTAGAAAAGCTCGGTGCCCCCAATAACTACATATTTCTCCACCCCTTCATCCCGAACTTAAAAATAAAACTTAATTCGAATATGGTTAATTAGTGAATTTATTACAGTTAAATTCCACTCACTACATGCTACAGCTACAACTATGTAACAAAAAATAACAACTGTGAAACATGTTCTGAATTACTATTAGATTTCTTATGCTATTATTAAACATATTAAAATAGTAAAAGAGGATTGTTCGTGAAATAGTATATTTGCTCTTGATTTATAACTTTTTCATACGGAAAAATTAAAATATTATTCAAGTTTTAAACTTTGCACTCTGCAAATATGTTGCCCTCTAGGCAATGGGACTAATGTGAAATGTGGACTAATGTGGACTAATGGGAAATGCTGCACTGTTAGCGGCGCTGAAAACTTACGATTCGATTCTAATATCGAATGATTTCGATATCTTTATGTCGCTACGTAACCACCCTGGGTGCTAATGGAAGCTTAATTGGACTTGAATTGAAAGTAGAACTATTCACCTAAGCGACCACGAAACTATAGATTCGATACTAATATCGACCCGTTTCTAGCATTTTTGATATGTATCCCGACAGTACTCTTTTTCCAGACTGTAAGAAATATAGTTAAAATTGCTCTAGATATATCAGAATTATGTTGAAATACACACATAAATCCACTTTTATATTCTGTATAAATAGAGAGTGAGCGAGCGAGCGAGCGAGAGAGGGCGACTCAAGGCATCACCACCTCCACATTGCAAAAGCATATATCAGGAATTGAATTGAAAATCTATGTAAAGACTTTCTGCTGTGGCATGCTTCATAAGGACAATTCCAGTCTGCTCACGTGACCTTTGGGGTTCATGAATTTTTTTGCGAGCGTTCCGACTTTGGATTCTCTGTTTATACCTTCTGTTTATGCATCCAATAACTTTTCAAAAACATAAATGACATTCTGTATTATGAATGTTGAGAATTACCCTCTATATGACAAATAGCTGCAAATAAATACACTACATGATTTATTTATTGCTATTGAACGAGTTTCTTAACTTGTATTTACATCCTCATATATAATACCGACCTACTGTGAAAATTATCTCAGATGTTATATTTTAAACATAATAATTACTATGTTCTGCAATGATTATGTTATATATACACAACTTATGTATTCTAATGTAATTATTTTATATAATTTTTCATGCATTGCGGAAAATATAATTTTAAAAAAAGGATTAGCCTAGACGGGATTCGAACCCTCAACCTTATGATTTGAAACCCGACAGCTTACCAATGAGCTAACACAACCTTCTAGCGGTGTATAACGGATCTCAAGATAATTATGACATTCATATCCATTACAAACGCCGTTTCTGTTCTACTTTGACTTTTATTTTAGTACTCAGGCGATAATTATGTTCTATTTCTTAACTTTGAGCATTCTTTTGCATATGGAAAGATTCGTTAACGTATTTAAATGTTCCATTACGTATGGAGAGCTAAATGACAAACAAGCATGTGCTGAGATTGAAAAAAAAGGTTTCGAAATATTGTATCATTAAGTATTTCAATCAATGTTGCTTTTTTTTAACACTTGGTAACAAGTCTTATTATATTTAAAAGAAGAAAAACACATCTGCAAACTTTTTCCCGATTGCAAAGGCTGGCTTGGAGGTTCGAACCTGGCTTACTTTTTCCCGAAGATACCCGAAGCTGGACTTAGAAAATTATTGCCTCAAAACACCAGTAAAGAATGCGCTCAACCTTTTTGAGACAAGGTGTACATATATACAGAAAGGGAAAGTAAAAGATGCCACCAAAAAGTACAGAAAGTGCTTAAGTTCAAAAAGTAAACATAACAATACAGTGACGACGCCAGAGGGGAGAAGGGGGGAGAGCGCCCCCCTAGTAGCTACTTCTGCCCCCCTGACTGCCACCTAGACTGCCCCTCCAGACTCGTACAATCTTTAAACATTCTTCACGTAGTATTTTATATCAGTATCATAACCAATCTCATTGACAAATTGTAGTCTACTTTCCATGAATTTACTATGTGGCAGATTAATCCTCAAGCTTTCTTCTTTGAGCGTCTGGGTATACACGCATATTTCTGTTTTCTAATTTAGCCCCTTTTGAGGTAAATTTTAGTTATACTTCTTTCTTATGATTTTTAATAATTGTGCCTAGCGAACAATAGTAGATTTGGTCGACTTGTTTTCTTCTCATTGGATCAACTTCGATTGGAAACAAAAGAAAGGTAAAACCAGTTACGTAACTTGTTTGTATTTATCCAGGTTTGAAGTTTTCAGTTTCATATTTTGTTTTATTTAAAACTTATTTTTTCTGAAACATTATTCTCGGCTTCCAATATTCAGAGGATGTGCTTATAACAGCTTAGTTTGCAACTACCAGGGCTTAATTTTTTGAAGGAGATAAAAAGAGTTGTGTTTTCGCTTCCTGCAAATGATAATAATAAAATTATGGAAGAAATTGATTCCCAATAAAATGTATTGTCAGAGTGCTGATCTTTAGTTAGTAATTGGTTTATACTAGTGCTCCTTTACTTATTTTGTTTCAAAGTACTGACGTGACGTCTACCATATTGACTAGGAACTGCTGAAAAATTCGTAGCCCAACCCAGAAGGAGTGCACGTGGATTGGTGAAGTTTTACTTCTTCTTCTTTTCCCCCGAGAGTCAATATACTACCTTGTACAGTGTTCCAGCTTTTGCAGAAAAGTTAAAAAAATCTAGATTTCCTCGCACCACTGTTCGTAGCACTACCCCTATCAGATCTAAAATGGCGTCTTTCAAGTGTTACTTAAGTTTGGGAAATAAGTACACGTAATAGTTAGACGGAGCTAAATCTGCGGAATAAGAATGATGATCTAGACATTGAAATCCTAGATTATGCAATGTCAGTTATGTTCGCAGGGGCTTGATGGACAGGTGTATTCTCCTGAAGGAACAGAATTCCTTTCTTTTCATTTTCCGCAGCGTTGAACTTTGAATTTTTCTTTCAGTTTTGTAAGTAATGTAGAGATTCTGGATTAAATATCTGACCATTGAGGAGGTAGTCTACCACTCCATACTTATACCAGAAGAATGTTCCAAACAGTTTCTCAACCTACTTCTGTGTCTTGAACTTCTTGGGGCGATGGAGAAATGAGTGCTACTACTCCATTGACTGTTGTTCCGATTCAGGATCATAGTGGTACAATCATATTTCATCTATGGTTACTATTCGTCAGCGAAATTGATCAGCATTACGGTCAAATTGGAAGAAGACTTCTCTTAATGCCGTTACCCTTTTATTCTCCTGACATAGGGCCTATATTTTGCTTAAATTATTTTTGTCATACAAAAACTGGGGTGGCCTAGGTCCTCCGGCCCCGGGCTATATCCACCACTGGGTGAAATGCTGCAATTTTCAAGAATAATGTCACAAATTGCATCCATGATTCCAGGAAGAGTCATTGCTTTTAATCATCCTGGATGTAAAGAATAATTTGTTGAGAAATTGCTACGTTTATACTAAGCCACTTACTTCTTCACCACCATATATAACGGAGGAGAGTCCCGTGGTGTTTCACTGATTTCCTCATTAATTTACTTCGGTGACTTTCCTTGCTGGAACAAAAATGTTATAACAGTAAGGATCTGGATGTTCGTGAAATTATCTGTTTGGGCACACATAATCACTTCAGAGGCCTGAGAAACAATAAGAATTTCATTATTAATATGAAAATTTATATTTGTACATACATAGATATGTTTTTCTAAACTACGGTTTCATTTTTCTACCTAGTACCTACACTCCTTCTGGATTGGACTACGACATTTTCAGCAGCTCCTCGTAAATTCTCTCTCTGGCTATATATATATATATATATATATATATATATATATATATATATATATATATATATATATATAGAGAGAGAGAGAGAGAGAGAGAGAGAGAGAGACGTAGCATATAGACGAATGTGTTACTTGTAGCTTACGCGAAAGTAATTCAATTTATGTTTAGGCTTCAAAAGTTTCATTGAAAAATATTTCATGTGCAGACGTTACTTATTTGTTAGTTACAAATTTTATTTGAAATAAGTTTAATTTATAATCATATAGATCTAACATAAAAACAGCAACGAAATACACAATGTAATGTAAAATAAGTCAAAAGTAATAAATATGTCATTTTTGGTATGGCAAATAGCCCCCCCCCCGAAAATGTATCTGCCCCTCCTTTGCCCCCCTAAGAACTTAAAGCTGGCGTCGTCACTGTAACAATATAGTATGGAGTTCTTGCATACTATTCATTGTTGGCAGAAAAAATTCTTCTTTTACTTTTTTCTTTTCTCCACATCAAAGGATTTCACCGATAAGTTTACAGAAATGAAAATAAGCTTTTCATTGTTGCATTGTTATGTTCTCAATGATTTTGCATTGTAAATATTGGCTTTAAAAAATATTAACACAGTATGTTAAACTTTCAGTTAAAGAGAATCTTCCAAGAATTGTGCTATATATTTTAAATTATGCTTTATGCTTTATTTTCTAAAATTATGCTTTTAAAACTAGTTTCCCAATGTGAGTGCATTTTGGCGTTCACCCAGTGTCGTGACCATAGTGCTCTCAAACGGGTCGGGTTGACCCGACCCGACCCGTGACCCGACCCGACCCGACTCGGATCGGGTCAGTTCGGGTCGGGTCAACTCGGGTCGGGTTGTCGGGTCGGGTCAGTCGGGTCGGGTTGTCGGGTCAGGCTACTCGGGTCGGGTTGTCGGGTCGGGTCAGTCGGGTCAGATCGGGTCGGGTTGCCGGGTCGGGTTATTCGGGTCGGGTTGTCGGGTCGGGTCAATCGGGTCAGCTCGGGTCGGGTTATTCGGGTCGGGTTGTCGGGTCGGGTCAATCGGGTCAGCTCGGGTCGGGTTGTCGGGTCGGGTTATTCGGGTCGGGTTGTCGGGTCGGGTCAACCGGGTCAGCTCGGGTCGGGTTATCGGGTCAGGTCAATCAGATCGGATCACGGTTCGGGTCAGTCGGGTCGGGTCGGGTCATCGGGTCGGGTCAGTCAATTCGGGTCACGGGTCGGGTCGGGTTGGTCTTCAACCCGACCCGACCCGACCCGTTGAGAGCACTACTCACGAGGAAAGGGCGTGATGTCACTCAGAGATAATTGCACCTAATTTGGTGTAGGAGTAGGTAATGGAATAGAAAATAACGTGTGGAAGCATTCGTTTCGCAAGCGGTAGGAATCAGAAATAATAAACCCTTCAGTTCAGGAGAAGTATGGTCTATCAATCAGATATTGATGGGACGGAGCCTTTCCTCGCTGTTGCGACCAATGCAAAAGTTAAATAAAGTAGAATGAAAACAGAAAAGATGAGCTGAACAGAAAATGCTTCAATGTCCGACCTCAGTCACACCAGGTGAATGCCGGGATACTGAATCATCAACTACTCTTACCATTACCTTCTCACTGTAAAGAGAAATTGAAGTACATTAAAAAAAAAAAAAAAAAAAAAAGCTCATCTGTTTCACACTGAAGATGTGTTGGTTTTTAGCATATTTATTGTTTTGAATACAGTTCCTGGTTCTATGTGTGCCTGTTATGTTTGTAATGCTTCTGTTAACTGTTTCATTATGTCAAAAAAACAGTATATAACTCACTGTACGGTATATTAAGGTTAACTACGGTATTTTCTAATCTTGTTGAGACCAATTTGGAAGCTAACTTTACGAACATGGTATGTGTGTAGACAGTGAAGACGTTTTGTCTCATGTGTGCTAGTCAACAGAAGTAAAACGCTCATGTTCATTTTGTGTTCATAATATTAAAGTGTAATGTTTGTGAAACATGCGTGAGTTATATTTGGAGTCTTGAACGCAGTTGTTACGAGGCCGTTTCTGTCCAATACATTTTGCTGCTTTCCAGTGGTGAGTAGACCAAATTCAAATATGTCCTTTATCCTTTGCGTTAACATATTTGTGTTAATAATAGTCTTGCATGTATTCAAATGGTTATTTTTGTTATGGCCGTCCACAGTCGTTCCCATTTTAAGCATCACTAATCTCGAAATATATATATTTAAATTCGCCCACAAACACGCATGCGAATTTTGATGGGCGCCACGTCGTAAATATCAATCACCCGTACAAATGAAACCAGTTAATATTGGTGGGTTCAAACATTTAATACTTACGTATTGACAGCATCTTAGTATAGTGTGAAGAAATACAGCAACTTCATTTCGACCCCTTCCCTGGAAAACTTCTGGCGACGCCCATGATTAATTTACGTATATATTTTCTTTATTTTTTAAAAATATTTCATTAAGCTAACTATAGTGATGGTAAATGCAAGGGAAAGGCAGTTGATAGATTTTGTACCCTGGCATTCGTCTGGTGGGGCTGAGGGTGGACATTGGAGCATTTTCTGTTCAGCTCACCTTTTCTGTTTTCATTCTACTTTATTTAACTTCTGCTTTTGCGGCAACAGCGAGAAAACGCTCCGCCCCATAAATATCTGATTGATAGTCCATACTTATTCAGAACTGTAGGGTCCATTATTTCTGATTCCAAACGCCTGTGAAACGAATGCTTCCACACGTTCTTTCCTATTCTCATTACCTACTCCTACACCAAATTTGGTGGAATTATCTCTGAGTGGCATCGCGCCCTTCTCTCGTCAGCTAAGGCCTACTAAAGGCGGAATAGCAATCACAACCAAGCCCGTATTTAGAAATATTATGCCCCTGGACTCAAACAGAATTATGTGCAACCTACTCTAGCCCTAAGATAATTTTACGCTTATCCCTCTTATTTGTTTGTATTCGGTATAAGTCTAAAAATACAGCCGCATTCACTTACATTGAATCAGCAGCAACGTGGCAGGGTTTACAGAATCAAATGTACAAATTAAGCTGGCAACCAATAAATAATATTAGGTCTAGCAATAGTAGAATATCAGCTCTTTCTAGCGCCGGGTGACGACGAAACTAGATCGCGCTGTGTCACCAACATTGTTTTCTGTATACATAAATCTGCTTTACTTCTCTTACTCATAGATAGCCTCTTTTTTTCTGCATACCATACTTCAATCTCTATTTTTATTTAAATATGCCACCCTTGTAATTTGTCACCCCTTTCTCGAGCCCCTGCCTGTTTCGTTCGTAAATACGGCCCTGATTATGTCGAATTAGTCCCAGAAGCGACAGTCCTATTAGCGACAGGAACTGTTAACTGTCCTATGAGCGACTGATTCATTTACATTGAGATGATGGAAGATGATATGATTCCCTCTCGTGAAATATGTTTGCTTCTGGCGTTATTAGCGCCCGAACAATCTTGCTACGAAAAATATACGCGCCAGTAATACAGTTCATCAAATATATTTTCACTCTACAGTGAGTGCAAATAAAACTTATTTTAATTTTGAGTTAGATTTGATATAAAACATATCATATAACTTAGCGAGACAACAGGGACATTTCCATGAAAAGTATATTCTTATGTAATTATTGAAAATCCAGTTGTAATATCCCCTTTCTTCAAAAGCTCTGTTTTCTGTACTTAATTTGATTCAAATCTAATTACTCACTAAGCACAGTAATATATTTTATTTTGAAAAACTTAAACGTGTAACAGTTTCGCTAACTATCTACTTTTTAGACTTCCAAAGACACTGAATAAAATGAAAAAAGTCAATGATAAAAGACAGCTTTTGAGATCCTTTACATCTGATTGGCAATTCTCAACCAATTTCACCAATTACAATGCAGTTCACTCCAGTGGCGGCCGGTGGATTGTGGTTTCGTGTGTTGCAGTACGAACGATAAGAGACAGAAGATATAAAGTTGACTCACTGACTAATCAACATAACTTTAGATGCAAATGCTATGTGACATGTTAAATTAAATAAAATTCTGTTTTTTAAAAATAAAAAATGCAGAACATTTTATCCGATTAATCACCTTAATTAATTAGTAAGTTCATTCTCCTCTCTTTGATTGGAGCAAATCTGTCTAATACATGCTGGTTGAACTCTGGTATTCTTATTGTCAGGTCTTTTTCGATGGAAAGCATAACCAATGGTGATAACCTTTCTTGGGACATTCAATTCCTTGAAAGTGTCAATTCTTTCTTATGTGGAAAAAAAACTTTTCGCCTTTTGCTAACGCCATAGGTACAGTTAATATTAATTTCAGAAGCTTTGTAGATTCACTAAATATTTTTTCTAGATTATTTCGAACGATTCATTCTAGCAAACTCAGTCCCTGACAGTGATCCGAATTCCTCTTCAGCGTTGACTGAAGAGAGTTCGTAGCAGAGATTAGTGTTATAAAAAAATGTACATTGAACACACTTTATTCACAGTTTATCCAGCAAAATTTAAAATAAATTGAGGAAATGTATCTGGTGCAAACAACACTACTGCATAAGATATCCTGTAAATTTAAACTGGATTTTTTTTCGAACACTCTTCTGAATTGCCCTTTGTTTGTTTTGTCTAAGCCTTAATTGCAAATTTTTCCTCAGTTGAAAGCTGGTCAATGTTTTTTGTAAGTTATTTACAGAAGTCATGGTACACAATTCATTCAGAATTTGTAGGTTATTTACAGAATTAAAGCACACACAATAAAATTAAACCTAATAATTAAAAGCCAAACCAGCTGATACAAAATAGGTACTGGTATATGAATTCCGAATATCACATATTCATACATCAACACACAGCCACATGTGCGTAAAAGAAAAACTACATTCCTAATCATCCGTCTTACTTGTTACACAATGCACGATGAACACAATATACTTGCACATGAGGCGAAACAATGCTTACCAAAGTGATATGTTCTGGAAAGGAAACCTCGAAACCCGCCAGATGAAGGATCAGCATGTAACAAAAGCCAAAAAAATCAAAGAACATCAAAACAAACAGCACTACCAGTTCTACACCCAGAAATGTTAACTGGGAGGGGTCCAAAGTATTTGAGGAAGGTCGAATACGTCTACATAATATGGAACCTGTCTTATACTACACCCGAAAAGACGATAAGTAATTCTTACTTACTGTCACCTATATTTTTAGAAAAAAATATAGAACGATTACTTTTATAAGAGTACATGATGAGACGTAAAATAAAATATTTAACCTACATCAATCGTTTCTCTGTTAAACAAGTATAGTTCGCTAAGAAAATCTACAAATGTTAGTCAAGTTTCGAAATTTTTGGGATGTCCGGACCCGGTGGACCCCTCTCGTGGCTACGCCCCTGAGCATTGCTAACTAGTCCCAAATTCAATGTGGCGTTCCCCATCATACAGTTTTATATGAAAATTATCAAGAGTATAAAATATATTTTATATAAAAAAAATATGTTTATACTAAAATACTATCCACAGAGGGGGGGGAGCGATTCTGTATACAGACTTATTAATATTTGATTTACAAATTACTGTAGAAGAAGCCTTCATTATCAATATAAGCTAAGAATTAACTTGTAAATGCGGATCTACTTTCATTTGTTTTCTCCTCTACTAGATATTTTCTTTCTTATTTTGTGATTTTGCAACCACTTTTTTTAATTGTCATTATATTGATTTGCTTCAGTATGGTCCCGTAATTTAAATATATGAACGCATAAAAACAAATTCCATTTGTTAATTGCTAGTAAAAGAAAATGCAGAAATCTTATTTAGCGCGAAAAACCTTCTCGTTCACTGGAAACCGTCCTGTGTTGCAGAAGCACTGCAACGACCAGTCCGTTTAACTTCTGAGATAGGGGAAAGGAGACTTAACATTTGCTCCAATTGCCGCGCTGAAGGAATCTGGTCGTTGCATGCTCGCTGCAACACAATATAAATTAGAGACTCTGTGACGGATTATTTTTCGCTTTTTAAAACGGATTAACGGAACGGACAGTTACAGAAGTAAAAAAAATATGTTATTTAAAGTGTATATATGCAAGTATTAAAAAGTATTTTTTCTGTTCTTTACTATTATTGATAATAATTTTTTTTTCTTGAAATACTTTGGTCGTTGCGCAACGCTGCAACACTAACATTAGCCGCCACTGGTTCACTCTAAACAATCCAAAAGGTAAACAAACTCTTTAAACTACCTTTCTCCCTATTGTAAGCTACAAAAACGTAAACTAATTGCTTAATTTGCCTTCCTTCCTTGTTTTGAGTTATACATAAAAGCTTGCCGTATAGCAATCTGAAATACGAGTAATCCCTTATACTATAACTAGACGAACTGTTAAGTCCTGCGAGAGATTTGTAACTTGTGTAATAATTTCTTCGAATACATTTTTTTTTTTTTTTAGATTTCTTTGATATCCTCAAGTGGTGAACACCCTCTTTCTATGGGCGTCCGATGGGAAGGCAGGGATCACCCCCCTGGCTCACTAAAATGTATACGTAATATAGCAAACCACGTATATTAAATACCAGATATACCAGACATGGTACAGCAACCATGAAGATGCCTCTCCTTAGAAAATTTTCTTCGGGCGCCCCTACCTCTTTCTGATTTCTTTCTTATGCCATAAACATATTCAATCTAAACTTATGCTCCGCATCATTTTAACATGAAATTTTTAATTATATTAGAATCATAGACAAAGGTGGAGCTACTCTAAATATTTAGTTAGTTTTCCTCTTGATATAGTCATTGCATTCATAGAAAGTAACTCAAAAATATTTAGGAAAAACGTAGAAAATATTGTTAGTGTAATGAGAGTAGTCTCACGTATTAAATTCAGGTAGAGCGAAATTTTTCATAGTACATTTTGTTAGGTTCTAAATCGCATTAGCATGAAACAAGTTAAAGAAGAGAGAACCTTGTCTTCTTCCATTATCTTAATATGAATGAATCGGTGACTCATAGAGCAGTTAACAGATCGAATCGGTCGCTCATAGGACAGTTAACAGTTCCTGTCGCTAATAGGAATGTCGCAAGTGGGACGACACGGATTATGTCATACCTTCTGAGTGCTTAATTTTATAGATACTAAATAAGTGACATTTTCAAGTTCCTCTGATAATGATACTTATTCTGTAGACATTTTCTGGGAGAGGGGTACTGCCTTGCACTGACCGTAACGAGTAACCATGCAATTGAATATACACCAATTTGCAAAGCCGCAAATAAACGGAAATCATGTGTGTCCTCGGTTGGCACGTGCTGGATACAGGAAATGACTGTCTTTGATAAACATTACGTTACACAGTCCTATTCTTGTGTAGGATCTTGATTTTTCTTCTGGCCGGAAATAAACATGGGGAAAACCTGTGTACTTAACAGCAACTATAAATAGAAAATCTGTACGGAACCTACGTACAAAGATAAGCAAGTACATATACCATATAGGCTGTACTCCTTCCAATACACTACAGAAAATCTGCACTACAACACAGATTACAGCTCTTCTGCCATGGCAGGAGCAGCGCCAGTAAAGCCAGACACGGTTTGCCGGTGAGGCTAAAGGAGACGGTGATGATGAGAAATGAATGAAATGGTGGAATGAAGAAAGTGGGAGGAAACGGGAGAACCCCGAGGAATCCCCCACACACGGTATTTGTCCACCATAAAGTTCACATGGTGCGAGCTGGGATCGAACTAGGTCTTCGAACTCGGGAGCGAAGGAGAGTGATCTAGCTACAAAGAAGTATTTTGTATCTTTGAACACAAGGAATGAACAAGTGAGGGAAAGAGATCTGAATTTAATTTAATAAAGAGATCTGAATTTAAAAAAAAAAAAATCTAGAGAAAGCAATATTTATTTCGCATGCTTAAACTTATGTATATATTTCCAAGAACAGTTTTAAATGCTTCACCCTGTATGAAAAATCAACGAGTAAATTAATTAATTTTTGTTAATTTTAAATTGATAACACTGTGCGACAATGAAAATTGCTGCAAAACAAACATCTGTTATTCCTATGAAGTTCAGTGCCCTAATGAAGATAGTGAAAACCGTTTGTTCGTACCAGGTAAACTTCTCTCTGGAAACGCAAGTTTATCAGCGTAAACTGTATGCTTTTTTGTATTTTTTTTTTTTTTTACGGCGTAGCGCTTATCAGCTGGGTGTTAACATAATACGCCGGGTGAGTCGAAGTATACTAGGGTGTTAGTGACATTGCGTGGAAAGAAGGAAGGGATAAGTACCAAATAGTCACTTGGTAACGGTGTGGTGGAATTGCACTGGTTTGCGTCACTCATTTGCTAGTTGAATCACGCAGTGTCATGGGCGCCCGAAGGTGAGGGCAGGGTAGGGCCCAGGCCCCCCTCCGGCTCACGAAAACAACTTAGATTTCTTAAGATTTTCTTAATATAAATAATAAAAATGGCAAACGTAATATAGCAACGAGGGAGATGGGCCCCTCCATAGAAAATTTTCTTCGGACGCCCATGCGCAGTGTATATGCCTGTAGTGTGTCTAGAAAATGTGTGAATAATTCACCAAATAGTTTCTGTTATGTGTGTGGTGAGTTTACGACAAAATCCCAAAGACATCCCATTTCCCCGCTCGTCAAAAAGGCGTACGAGTTGTATTTTGAAAAAAATGAAATGAGTTGTTGAGTTGACTTTAGTTTAGCGTCCCTTTCAGCAGCGAGGCTATATGAGACGTGCACCTACCGATTAACGTGGAATCCGAACCACATGAGCTCCCGTCGGGAATCGAACCCGGGTCTCCCATGCCAAAGGCGCGTACGCTAACCGCTTAGCCACGAGAGAGCTCAAAAATGAAATGATTTTTTTGCGTTTCACGTCCCACGCTTATGCCGGTTAGGCTAAAGGAGACGGTGATGATGAGTAATGAATGAAATGGTGGAATGAAGAAAGTGGGAGGAAACGGGAAAACCCCGAGAAAACTCACGCACACGGTGTTTGTCCACCACAAAGTTCACTTGACAGGAGCAGGGTTTTTTAACGCGCGACCCCATGCACCAGAGGTGAACGCTCTACCACTGAGCCAGTGTGGCCCCAAGATTTGTATTTTGAATCAAAGGTAGATGAAAGTAAGTGCTAGGCACCACAGAACTGTTGTTCAAGTCCCTCTCGCTATTTAGGATGCTGGTTGCAGGGAACTCATCCAAGTTCGTTCTCTTCAATTTTCGCACTATTTCAGAGATTATTTTTAAGCGGGTCAAATACATATTTTAAAGCAGCAAGGTCCAAGTTGTAATGATGATTGAAACATCTTCTATTCTGAAGAAAGTAAAAATTAATATATTGCTAGAGTGTTATCAATATATCATAATGTTATAAAATACCACAAAATTATTATTATTCCTTATCAATAAGAGCAAATTCTAACACAATGATGATAACAGGAAAAACGGAAAGAAAACAAGAAAAATAAGAATAAAGAAAGAAAGAAGTGGTTATCCTTGAGGCGGGGAGGGGGGGGGAGTAAAGAAAAACATTTGAAGAAAAACAATACCTGTTATTGAATAAAATCACGTATTACATGAATTCTTGCTCGCTTTCTGCACAAGATTCCTTTAATTTATTTACTTAACGAACTTATTGATTCAGCACGGAAGGAAAATTTATAATACAATTATTAAGTACTCATTTGATTGATTTCAAGTTATCTTTCCAGCAGCGGGTCTATGTGACACGGTACCTAAAGTAGGATTCAAACTGCTCTGGTTTGTTTCCGGAGCAAGTGCTTCCTTCGGAAATTGAACCCGGGACCAAGGACACAGATAGTATACGCGTTAGCCACAACTATTACAACTGGCAACAATAAGAAAGGAAGTGACGTAGCAGAGACTACGTTTAAAGTTTCCATCCCGGAATTCGTTTGATAGAATGAAAGAAGAATCCTGAAAAGACCTTTTTCTAAATTGATCATCCACCGGTTTCAAGCTCCTACTAGATCCTGATGACTGCACAAGAAAATCAATCACTAACCCATGCATCTTGTATTGTCCGCAGTGATAGGAATTTATTCAGTTACAAATTCAAGATAGCGGCTCGTGAGGGAAGTGGTAGAGCGAGAGAATATCTATTCCATATGTAACCTCGAAAAACATGCGAAACATACTTAGGCTCCACTCCCACCATCCTCTGACGGAGGAAACCCTCCCTTTGCTTAAGGAAAAGAAGTGAATGACCTCAGCTGTGTTGCCAATTTGTCCTTCAATCGTTTGATCTTGACGAGTGAAGATCGTAGGCTACTTAAAATGTGTAACAAGATAGAGCACAGCGACGTCTGTGAAATAATTAATTGTGGCAACGCTTCCACATCCAACAATTGAAAGATCTGGACCGCAGGAACTTGTCCCTCATCTTTCGAGGGAGATACGGGAAAAACACACATCGACAGCAGCGCCAGAAGGGGCACAGTTCAAATAGAAAGGCTCTAGAGCGTTGATTTCTCATTCGGGAGGTCGTGGGTTCGTTTCCGGCTGCCGACCATCCTGACTGAGATTTCCCAAGTTTTTCCTCAGTTCTACCAGACAAATGCCGGAATGGTACCGACTAAACAGGCCCTGGCTGATACCTTCGCAAATCCTTTCCATTGTTATTGTTATTATTAGATATTTAGTATAAAATGGTCTTTGAGCTTTATCTGGTGATTGTTAAATAAATAAAACATCGATAAAGATAAAGATTTCTGCTTGAAATTAAAAGATGAAAACTCTTAATTTATTAATTGTTACATACAACAATTAACACATTGGATAGCCTTTATTCTATTAGTTTCAAGCGATAAAACTTCAAGCGTTACACATATTGCTTTCCTCACGCACCGCCTCTGCAAGATACATTCTATTACGTCTTCAAATTTAGAAATAGACATTTCAACATAGATTTTACTCTTTAGAGCCTACGCTGCTACCCATTTTCCCTATTTATTAATGTAAGTAAGGTTGCCAACTGACTAGTACTTTATCAGGCTCATCTAAATATTGGAAGTTTAAAATACGATTATTCTTGATCTGTTTTAAGGATTATGAGCGTGTGCTTGTAATTTTATTTTTCAGAGTTGGTAGCCCTAAATGCAAGAGAAGTAAGCTAGATAATACAGCTAAAGTGCTGCGAAATAAAAGAATAACCGTTTCCAGGTCTTCTGTTGAAGTCCAAAAATTTGGATGAGTAGTTTACGGCATCATATAATTGTGGAGCACTGAAATTTCGAGTTCCTTGCAGTGTTATTTGCAAAGGCAGATCTAGAAGGTAAAAACGGGGGAGACGAAGCAACCAGAGCCTAGACTATGATAAGTATATCATAATTTTACAATAAACTGTCAAAAATATATAAATAATAGCTTCAATTACTGCATTTTTATCACTCAAAAAACTGGGTGCCTAGGCCCCCGGCCCCGGGCTAGATCTGCCACTGGTTATTTGAAAGGTCTTAAGGATAACTAGTACATAAGTTCATTTAATAAAGTTTTAAAAATATTAAGTGTTGCACTTGTAAAAATTACCACATTGTTTTTAGTTATTGAGATTATTTTAGTAGTAGTACTAGTAGCAATAGTATTAATAGAAGCAGTAATAGTAGTAGTAATAATAAGTAATGATAATAATTATATTTATAATAATGAAGAAGTAGGAAGCGCAGTGAAAGATCCTTAAGAAAGTTTGACACACAAAATTTAAACATATTACTAATACAGGTATTTCAAGTCTTAGAAACGGGTGTTTCATATAATTACTAAAACGTGCTTAACCTTTTAGAGAGACAGTGAAGCATATTATTACTAAGATAATTGCTTAACCCTTTAGAGACAGGTGTGGCTGATTATTACTAAGACCGGTGCTTAACCCTTTAGAGATGGATGTGGCATATCATTATTAACACAAGTGCTTAACCCTTTAGAGACGAGAGCTCCTTCGTGGCTAAGCGGTTAGCGTACGCACCTTTGGTGTGGGAAACCTGGTTTCGATTCCCGGCCGGAGCTCATGTGGTTCAGATTCCACGTTAATCAGTAGGTCCTGTCTCATATAGCCACGCTGCTGAAAGGGACGTTAAACTCAAAATCAACTCAACCCTTTAGAGACGGGTGTGGCATATTATTAAGACACGTGCTTAACCCTTTAAAGATGAGTGTGGCATATAAACACACGTAGCCCATTGTTTCGTTGAACATGAGTCTGGTATATAAACACATGTACGTAGATATGACGGGTGTGGTTTATTACTTTCATTTGCATTTAGTTTGTCAAATTAGTAATTTAATAGGAGATTATTACACGATCTTATCTTTTAGGCCATCAGTTTTTCATCTTTAAAGAGTTAATAAGTCAAGCTCTTGTTATTTAATGATGTTTAACAATAAGAAAAAATTGAGGCAATCACATTTTTGGGAAAAGTAAATTGAATTTCAACCACAAAGGACTGTTTTTTACAAGTAATTTAGACGATACTAGTTTTTAGCGGCTCTGAAAGAGGGACGTCTCCCTTTGTCTGACCTTTGGAGTGTCTACAATGGTTGTAACTCCTATACCTCGTGAAAGAAAAGAAATATCAATTGGATTCCTCGATTCATTCGTCTGTTTTCAATGTCATGTCAGCGGTAACACCTCCCCTTGCCACTAAAAACTCTTTTAAAGTTGTTCCACCAACGAAGGAATTTAAAGCGCTAAAACGGTACACGAGGAAAATAAAATAGAGTATTCACAAAATAATTGTTTTTTTTCAATTATTGTTATTATTAGTTTATTTATTGGAAAACATATTTCTCATCTTACATGGATTCGGTATACACCGTCAGAAGCAGTAAATGTCCAAGAATCTGATGCGTTTGCGTTAGTAAGCTTTTCGTGCTGTGGGACCACAAGACTGTTTTCAAGATGGCATCGTATAGGAAAGAAATTTTTGTGTACCCCGATTCAGGAACGGATCCAAGGGGGTGATCGCCCCTTCCCAGAAAAGGGAAATTTTTCTTATTTTATATATAAACAAAACCCATCCCAGAGTTTGGAGCTCTTAAAAGTAACTCTAAGTGGCAGTATTACAACCCACCGCCCCCCAGAAGTCTGTTCTGGATCCGCCCCTGCTCCGATTTTAGGTGTCGAAATCTGTAATTATTACAAGATAGCGTGAAATGTTTGCTTCTATACCCATACCATTCTTTTGTGGGTACTTACTACTTCTTTTATCACTCGCATTTTCATATAAAGGTTTTTATTAATGTGGGTTGTTTATAGGGGCATTAGCAGTATGTTTCGCAGGAGAGAGCAAACTTTGTAGTTTTTTAAATATTCTTTTGGCATATAAGACTTCACTCGGGATAGGAGAAGAGGCCATGGAAAGAAAACGTCCAAGGACTGATTCATAAGGTACTCTACCATCAAGTATTCATGGTAGATAGGAATTTATTTCGGAAGGAGTCAGAAGCTTTTGGGGGGTCGAAATTCAATATGAGGCCAAATTACATTAAAATTTGTAAAATCACTCCTAAAATTAGCTAAATTTGGAGAAAAGTAGTGATTTCCGGGAAAGTCTGGACCCCAGGACTCATACTCTGTGTACGTCCCTGATTCATTACATAGTTTTCAGCAATTATTATTATTATTATTATTATTATTATTATTATTATTATTATTATTATTATTATTATTATTATTTACTCATAAAAGGGAACGAGATAGACCAACAAAACTTATAGAGGTGCATATCCCCATCCTATATTACATTCCAAATGTTTGGTTTTGTCAATTTTCAAAATTTAAGGAAGATGGTCCTATGTATCCTCCCAAAATTTAGGTGTCCATTATTAAATTATTACACTATTGATTAAAACAATGATTCTCAATCTTTCTTGAATGACGATACACTTTAGAGAACCTCACAACATTGCAACATACGTATTAGATTTTTTAAATTAATGGTACTAATATGTATTAGTATAGGACTCAGTGCTGGGTTTACGTATAAGCTAAACAAGCTATAACTTAGGGCTCCACTCGCTTGGGGGCCAAAACAATTTAAAGAAAAAGAAACATTGTAATTTCCAAATAACAAGAAAAGTCAAATAAGATAACACCCACTTGGTGTTTTGCATTATTATGTACTAGGCTTTTATGAAGCAAATAATAGGGCTTTATTTCTCAGCCCCACTTATAATGAGGCCCCTGATATCCAGTTTCGCTTATAATGGAGCCCCCGTTTCCCAGCCTTGCTTGTAATTAGCTCTTGTTTCCATTTAAATGCCCATAGGTCCATAAATTAGCATATAGCATATACTCAAACCTAAAAAAAAAAAAAAAAAAAAAAGGGCGATATTTTGTCGTAAAAGAAAGCTTGACTTATAAAGGGCCCCTTTCAATAGCTTAGAACCTCATTAAACCTAAATCCGGAACTGATAGGACTATACATTTCTACATAGTACCTAAGTATCCGCAAATAGAGTTGAGCATTGTTGGTACCTTTGATAGATAGACAGTCTGTCTCGAAAGTGATTTTTAACTCATTATTAAAGGCTTCATGGTAAAAATAAAATGTGTCGTATAAAGTCTTGAGGCACTAGGGATGACAATACCATATTGCTTTTTAAATTCTAAAATTTCGCACACCATGGGGCTGCGTGACACATCAATGTGTCGCGACACACCGGTTGGGAGACACTGGATTAAAATGTATTACGAAGTCTTTTTTTCAACCCTTGGTAAGCTAGGAGGGGATGACAAAACGGGGATAAAACAAAGTCGTTCGTCACTCATTCTCTGCACTAATAGACCCCAGTAAGCAAGCACATCTACAGTAAATCTAAGTTTGGCCTTAATTTTCCTTGATATACTTAACCTTAGAAATTCTTCTGTGTATGGCTTTGTCAAGTGTAAATTATAAGTCATCTCTGAAGTCCAGATAACTTTGACGTATAAACCTGCGTATGCTTAGACTAGATGTAAGAATGAATGTTGCGTAAGAATGTTTGCATGTTAGCCTTAGAGGTTCTCTCTGCATGACTTTGTCAACTGTAAATTTTAAATCATGCTTGACAGGTGTGTCAATTTAGAGGAATTTTAAGGCTAGCCTTATATTATGTATTACTGTCAAGTCTGAAAGAAGTTTGCAATAGAGGAACTAGCAAATTTGCTATAGCCTTTGTTAGGTCTGCAGCCATGTAAATGCAAACTTGTTCAAGCTTATAGACCTGACATTAAACATTTGACCAAATCTATTAGAAGTCTACAAAGGACAAATTTGGCAATTAGCTTATAGTAAAAAGCGAGCGTGAAAACGTATCAAGTACAATCGTCGTGCCCGCCAAGTGTGAACAATGTGATGTTTCTCGATTTTTCCAGGAAGAAGGGCGAAATACAACCACAATTTGTTGTCGAATGAGTAAGGATTACGGCGTGAACTTTTAAAGTTAATGGCTGTGTGCAAGAGTGTTGCAGGAAGTTTGAAGGAGTTACCGACATAAATGATGAGAGGAGCCAAAAGGTCGAATTTTGTGGCGGGAGACGACATGATAAAGGTGTGAATCATAGGGTTTGTGAACAGTGTAGATTATGATTTCTGAACTGCCTGATCTTGGAATTTCAGGGAGCTTAGCTGCCTCTTGGTGAAATCGAGTTAAATCACGTAGTTCACACTTGACGAGCGCTTCAGTTGCAATAGATATGTTTTCACACTTGCTACTTTACAATAATAATTCAACGACAATTTGTCTATCAGTGTGGAGAATGGATCATATCTAGAGTACAATTGTCTCATCTCCGTTTCGTCATCCCATTTGGTTCTCCTCTGGTGAGTTAACGGAGGTGAAAAAATGGCACTTGTATATCTCAAACTTTAATACGTCACTGATCTATAATAGCAGTATTAATATAGTTGTTAATAATTAATTATGGCAAAGTAAATTAATAATAATAATAATAATAATAATAATAATAATAATAATAATAATAATAATAATAATAATAATAATAATAATAATAATCGACCCCATTGTTAATTACTTTGAATGACATAACCGATAATATATCTACGAAATATCAAAATTAACATAACGTACCGCTTTACTTGACATCAAGTCCTTATCTCAATCTTTAAAGTCCCCTAACACATCGTATGCACCCGTGTGCTTAGCTTTGCGATATCTCTCAATGTTGATATCTCTCAATACGATGAACATATCCTTCAAGAAACACATAGCACCACCGAACTTTCAGCGACAAATTATCCAATGATTGTTTAATTTAATTTATTCATTTGTTCATTTTGGCCAGCCAATGCATGTACGTAATTCGCATGAATATTGTATTTCAGGCGTTGTTTGTTTGGTCGTCTGGTTTATTTAAAAGTAGACAGAGAACATCAGAACACAACATGCAGCATTCTAATCCCTCTCCACAGCTATCATCAACTGAAACTTGAGCTGTTACCAACACATTTTAGTCTCAGCTGCTTAACAACACTGACAGCAATGCTAGCGCCAAGGATACCCGTAATTAAGTCCACTATAGCCTAGTCGCACAATATTTGGAGTTTAGCTATATGTTCTGCTGACCTCTGCAAGCCCATTATACTATATATGATTTGAGTCCATGCAACGCAAAATTTGCATTTTCATTTGCAATAATTGGTACTACGTATTGAATTTGTGGCTTTGTACTATGTCGTCAGTAATGCAAATTTTGTGTTTTACGATCACCCGCCACCCCGACAAATTTGTCACCATAATCCCTTTAAAAATGTATTTTGCGTCGGGTTACGATCCAGGCCCGCAACCAAGGGGGCTAGGGGGCCTGCCCCACTAAACTTTTCGTGACCCCTCCAAACCTTAACACAAAATGCTATTATTAATACAAAAGACACAATTTAGCTATTGATAAGAGAATGTTTAATGATTTGGTCCCCCTCACAACATATCCATGGGCCCCCAAAACCTCTGTGGCTGGTTGCAGGCCTGTTACGATCCGAAGAGGCTTCTGGTCTCAATGATTTCCTATGTACAGATTTCATATTGCTATTCTTTTTTAAATTTGAACTTGTTAGATTTTATTGAGTACATTTTGACACTTCTTAATTCAGATGCTTTCTTTCTTCTGATTTAGCTGAGTTCACTCCTAATACGATGTATTATTAGTTGTGGTTTCTTTTCTTTTCTTTTTCCTTCCTTTTTTCCTTACAAAAATCTTTTGGAAATTATTCAATTTTATCTTTTAGTTAAAAAAAAGAAAGAAAAAGAACGAAAGAGGAATAAAGGAAAAATAAAATTAAACTATTTGGCTAAAGCAGGCAGGTACCCAGCAATTTATTCCGGTTGAGGAGGATTCAAATTTAATATGAAGATAAATTATATTGAAATTTGTAAAATCATCACTAAAATTAGACTAAATTTACCTGAAAGTCGGGATTTCGGAGGGAGGGTCTAGAGACCTCCAGGAACCATCTCCTGCGTACGTCCGTGGCCTAAACGTTGAAAACGTTTATTTTCCGCAAGACACGTTTTCATGCCATGCTATTGCAATGCTGAGAAGCTTCTAGGCAGTATCCAAGCACTAGTGCTCAGGTAGGTTTTACATAAATTACCTTGATGTTTATGGAACATGGCTTATCATGTAAGATGATCTAGATTCATAAACAGAATTGCGAAAATTTTAATTACAGTTGTGTGGAAGGCATGTGGGAAACCATCGAAGGTTAAACGTGTTGCTAGTGAGTTGCCATTTTTTTTAGCCGTACAAAAAAAAAAAAAAAAAACTCTAAGGACACTGTTAGTATGTTAAAACAGTGGTTCCCAACCTTGCTTATCTGGTGCTCATCCTCGTGACATTGCATATTCATGTCCCCTTCCATGCTGTTCGTTGCAACGCCTTTTGCAATTTTAGATGTAGCATTAAGTTCTCAAATCTTCAATAATAATAATAATAATAATAATAATAATAATAATAATAATAATAATAATAATAATAATAATAATAATAATAATAATAATAATAATAATAATAATAAATTTACATTTCCAGAAAACTTTTACATATCATTATAATGCACTATTATTTTTTTATCAGCTTTGTTCTTAATGGAAAATGAAATGAAATCTTTTAGTTTAATGTTCCACGTTTATGCCTGTTAGGCTAAGGGAGATGAATTATTTAGACAACTGAATGATGATGGAAGAATTGGTGGAATGATAATGGGGGAGGGAGTATCCCGAGTAAACTCACGGGCACAATGTTGTCCACCACTAACGTACTTAGCCAGGGATCGAACTAGGGTCTCCATGCACCAGAGATAAGTGCTCGTACCACTGATCCACTGTGCCCTCTTCTTATTATTGGAACCACAATTGTTATTCAATAGTTATTTTGTGTTTGTACGGTATTTACTTTAACAACTCTTTGTTACAACAGCCATATTATTTATAATTAAGAATGTAGTTTATTTCTGTCAGCTTGTGACCTCCTTGCTCACTGTTTATCGCCCCAGGTTGGAAACCACTCATTTAAAACATTACATATGGCAGGTTTTTCCTCTTATGTACAGTAGCTAGCTATATGCCAAAATGTTCTAATTACACATAGGTTACTAATTTATCCTTGTTGAATTCAGTTTTAACAATTCACGCTAACACTCATTTAAAGTACGTTGATGCCGGATGACAAAACAAAAGAACAATTATTTTGAATACGAGTAAAAAAAGCATGTTATTTTTTGCATATACGAGTTACAAAACGCAACAAGAGGAAGTGAGAGAGTTACGTAATGCAGAACAATGTTTTTGACTTCATTTCAACCCAAAATCAGTTATATGTTAACATGTTGTTTATAACATAGAAAAGTGATGTTTTTCTCCTTCACTTTGCAAATAAAAGAAAGAAAAGAAAAAAAGAAAAAAGAAAAGAAAAAGAAAAAAGTTAGGTGAGTCTAGTTTAAGTTTACAAAATCGATACGCTTTTATTACAGAGCTAGAGCTAGGAATTTTAAGTACAAAATTTTGGTTAAAAAGGGACAAAATTTTGGTGAAAAGGGACAAAATTTTGGTAACAAAAGAAAAAAATGCAGATTTTTTTAAAAAAAAAGATAGTGCAAATTTCAATTGTAAATAATCATATAAACACCATGAAAACTAATTACGTCATATATAATGACTCAAAATTCACACATGTATTAAAGAGCCTGGCTAAAACAAATTTCAGAGTACATTGTCATCAAAGTCACAAGATAGAAAACTGTCAGAACGGACAACATTTAATATTTCAATTAAGTTAACAAGTTTTGAAAACTGTTAAAACACAATATTTAATACTTTTTTTTTTTACAGTGCACCTGCCTTTTCGGTCACTAAATAAATGTTTTTTATAAATAAAAAAAACATTCAACAACACTGATTGGTGATAGCCGTGATTCAGTTTAATGTTGCCACCTGCCTTTACTCCCTATTCAATAACATTCGCCAAAGGGATTGCACTGAAGTGATTCAAGTGATGATGATTCAGCGTTCCTTGTTTAATTATTATAGGAATAAAATGCGGTGGAGCGAAAAACAAAAATAAAAAAAATGCAAATGCAACCAAAACGCATTTAAGATTGTTTATTTAATGTTTTCTTTAATTTGAGCATTTTTTAATCATGGAACAAGAAAGGATAAAAAATAAAAAGGAAAGAAAGACAAAATTCCTAACTCTACGGATCAATGGTGTGTTGTAGAAGTCGCATTCTTTTTAATTTTCATTAATTACATGGTATTAAAATACTGATAAAGTTAGCCAACAAATAGACAGAAGTGCTAAATTAAACTATCTCGTATCACAGCCCATGAAAGGCTACGCCTGGCGAGATGGCCCAAGTTCGACTGGTGTCGAACGGTCAGCACATCGAGACAAACGACATTATTACTAGCTTTTTGAGCTGCAGCTTACTATATACCCTCATTCATGTAGCTTCCAAATTACCTCATATTCTTGGGTCAACACTTGAAAATGTAAGTGGCACTATCGGGAATAGAAACACGTTAGCAAACACACCGGTGTTACGCGCGCTAACAATTTAATTAAGCAGAAGCTCAGTTATATACTGCATATTTGTTTAAACCCTTGACTATCCACCTCTATCCGCTCCCGCAGATGGTAAGTTTTGATACACGTCATTATCGAGAAAGAGCTTTAAAAAAAACCGGAAGAATGCAGTATAGCTAAATATAACTAATTTGCTTAAATCGTATATAGGATCAAAGACAGGGTTTGTTGCAATTTGTTTTTAATATGACTGTACAATATTTGAGTTGAGTTGATTTTAGTTTAGCGTCCCTTTCAGCAGCGAGGCTATATGAGACGTGGACCTACTGAGTAACGTGGAATCCGAACCACATGAGCTCCCGCCGGGAATCGAACCCGGGTCTCCCATGTACAATATTTGAATTTCATGATAAATTATATATATATATATATATATATATATATATATATATATATATATATATATATATATATATATATATATATATAACATCGAGATCACAAATTAAACATATTGCATGTAAACAGAATTCATTATCGATTCACTACAGTAAAGGAGGGCTGGTTTTGTAATAGAGTGCTAACCTATGAAGCATAGGGTCCCCGGTTTGATTCGAGCTTGAGCCAAGTAAACTTTGTAGTGGACAAACACCGTACATGTGAGTTTTCTCGGGTTCTTCCGTTTCCTCTCATTTCTTCATTTCATCGTTAACACCATCTCATCATCACCGTCTCCCTAAGCGTCAGATCATATTCGTGGGACGTTAAAACTATTTTTAAAAAAATAGTAAAGGGAGCTTCAGCAGATAGTTTCCTTCTGCGTACATTAGTGTTTAGTATGGATATGGAAACATAGCACCTTACGGGATTTTCGTAATTGTTATTTTCTGAAATGAACTCAAATTTAAGTAAGAGCAGATGTTCTATACATCTCATTTAAAAATGGACATGAGATCATCTTAGCTTATACCATTATGCAACTCTACATTTCAGCCAAACTTTTCGAGTAATCTGCAGCTTCGGGTCATGGAATTTTGTCAAAGTAGAAGGGCTTATTAAATCTGATAAATGAAATGTAGGATATATTGTGAAGCTTAAAGTATATTCTATAATTAAAGTTTTATTTGTACTCAAACACTATACCCTAAGACTTCAAAAACTTTTTTTTTTTAAGTTTATATGCTAGGCGTTCCGCAACTGTACAACCTATAACAGCAGCCGCGCATAATAGTAATAATAATAACTTTGTTTTTTTTTCAGGTGAAGCACAGTGTTGCAAAATAATCTCAAGTGTTTAATCAACGAAGTTGTCATGTGAGAAGTTAATTTTAAAAATAAAGTAGAACAACTTTATCTTGATATTGAAAAAAAAAAAGTCCTTAGAACGATTTCACACCAGATAATTTATATCACCAGATAAATCGGCGTCGCCATATAGAAATGCACACCAACATCATGTAGTAGTTCTGTGGACAGTGACAACTTACCAGTAAAAGGCCATGCATTAGGGCACATAAAACAATGCAGACAATTTATTTTCGGAAGGGTTTATTGAAAAATCGTATATATATATATATATAATAAAGAGTTTGTGTGTTTGTCTGTCTATCTGTGTGCAGTCTGGGGACCAGATGAGGGGACCGAGAGTTACCAAATTTGGGTCACGAGTACCTTGGGCCAGACCCCAGACCAAGACGGCGCGCTTTTTTCAAAATTCGAACCAGGGGGTCTCAGGGGGGGCGTTTACCGGTACATGTAAAAGTAGTAGAAAATGACCGATATTAGTGTCAAATGCATTAGCGATGATTTGTAAATTCAGCTACCATTGTATGTGACCCAGGATTACCGGGGGAATACTAAACATGTAAAAATAATTCAAAATGACCGATATTAGTGTCAAATCCATAGTTTTCGCGGTCGCTGAGACCAATGCTGGCACTTCCATTAGCGGTGACTTGCAAATTCAGCTACCATTGTATGTGGACCGGTCGTCACCGGGGAGAGGGGGTGCATACCGTGACATGTAAAAAATAATCCAAAATGACCGATATCAGTGTCAAAACCGTAGTTTTCGCCCGAACCAGGGGCGTTTACCGGGATATATAAAAGAAGTATAAAATTACCGATATTGTTTTTCGTTACATAAATATTACATAATTATACGTAAATATTACATGAATTTTACATAAATATTTTATCTGTCCCATGGGAAGAATGAGTATATTCAGCTAGTATATATATATATACAGGGTGTTAATGAACTATACCGACAAACTGTAAGAGGTGATTCCTCACATCAAAATAAGAGAAGTTCATATGGACCTATTGCAAAAAGTGCATAGTTTCAGAGCTAAGGCTGTCCAAAATCGCGAAAAAAATTCAAAAGGCCCTATTTCGAATTCGAGAGACTGTGGATGGTGGTTCTTATCAGCGTAAAGGAAGCCACGCATGCATTATCCAAAAGTGTATATTTCATCAATTGTCAATTGGTGTAGAGCAGGGATACAAATAAGCACTCACCCACTCGCCCGGGGCGAGTGGTTCATCGGTGCGGGGCGAGTATTTAATATCATACCGAAGGTAAGTAAATGATTTCTATTGTGGGATGTGGGCTTGTAGCTTTTTTCTTGGGCTAGTAAAATTTTGTTGCTTATTTGCATTCCTGGGGTAGAGGTTATTCCGTAGGATGTAATTCTCAAATGTTTTCAATAGAGTTTTTAGATATACGCTGATTTCAAAAAGTTTCCAATGGAGGCAGGAGGAAAACCTTGACAACAATGGACATCCAATGCTTCGGAGGGAAGTCGGAAGTGTAAGGAATGGGCAGCTCCGTGTTTCATTGCGCTTGAAATAACGTGTGATGATATGTATTTCGTCAAGGTATATTCCACGATTTCTTCACTTATAAGTGTCAAAGAAAACATCGCACCATGCGTTTTCCCGAGCACGAGAAACCGTGCTGCTGACGATTCTTAACAGTTCCAACATCGCGCCAAAGGATTCCTTGGACCAATCATAAAGTCAGAGCATATCTCAAAATTCGGTTGATGGCATGCCTGGGAATTTCACCCTACAGGGAATACTCTGTACACCAATTGAATATTAATGAAATATGCACTTTTGGATTGCGTATGCTATTTTATGAGTGAGTTCCTTTATGCTGGTAAGGACCACCATCCACAGTCTCTCGAATTTGAAATACGGCCTCTTGAAATTTGGCTTTTACGAGATTTTGGACAGCCCTAGCTCTGAAACTATGCACTTTTCGTCATAGGTCCATATGAAATTCTTCTCTTATTCTGATATGACCTCTTAAAGTTTGTCGGTATAGTTCATTAACACCCTGTATATAAAGGGCCCCATTACTTATGCTATATTTCGTTAGTTATACAAAAGGGTGAGAAACGGCACTGGAAGGGTTCGGGCCTGGTAAGCATATGTACACCTTCATATCTCATCTAAATCTTAATTTAGGGTCAGGGCGCACCCATCAGGTGGAGGTCTACACGGGCTCGGCCTTACAAAGCATAGATCACCTCAGGTTCGGACCGGACTCGAGCTGTAAATTTTCAAATATACAATCAAATTTCTTGGGCCTTTTTGGGTCTAACTTTGTAAATATATTGTACAACGGTATTTATCGGACCGTTCTTTCTAGAGAACTTTTAAAGCACATCTAAATTTGTAACTTGAGAAGCCCACATTAAAAATCTGATTATCATTGTGTAATTGAGAGTAAAGCTAACTGTGCGGTGGAGAGAAGAGTTAAAGTAACAGAAACAAGTATGCTTAGCTTATCTGTGAGTGAAAGTTTGAGCAGCCAAAATGTGGATTCCATTCTTTTTCTTCATAGCAATTGATAATGATTGCTTTGAGGACTGTCTTGTTAGTTAAGTACACATCCGTTTGCGTAAGAATTTACACATGTTGACATTTTTTTAATACTTGCGGTATTCATGCTTCAATTTCATGAGAATTTATATAATGAAATGAAATATTTAGTTTAACGTCCAACAGTTATGCACCGAGGCTAAGGGACGCGGAATTTATATAAATGACCACTTTCTTTAGGGAATTCATATAGTTAATAAGTGTAAAGGGTAACCTTTATTTTGTTATTCTCTCTGAATCATGCAAGCTTTTAAAACACAAAATTAAACCTCTAATTGTTGCAAATAAAAATACATTTTTGCGTTAACTATTAATTTTCTGTAATTCAGGCTTATTTGATTATCACACGAGCTCCGGCCGGGATCAGGCCTAAAGGCGAAAACATACAGTATTTCGGACTCGGGTCTGGAAAAATATTATAAATCCACGGGCCGGGCCGAGCCCGTGCAGACCACTACCATTGGGTCTGGACTCCCTAAAAAACCTCCTAAGTCAACACAAGCTTTTTCATGTTACTTCGATTAACAGACTATTCACAGGGGGTAGAAGGGGTAGAAGGGAGTTCAAAATTTATGCTAAAAATACAGTATCTTACAAGCCCATGTCTCAGTATTTTTTTACGATTTTCATTTTAAGGGAGAGCGAATAAGTTTTCTACATAAAAGAAGTCCTAACTGACTGATTGATCAACGCTCAGGCAAAATCGCTAAAGCTAGAAAACTTGAAATTTGGACAGGGCCTTGATTTTGAGTTGCAGGGTCCCACTGATGTAAAAGGGGTGACAATTATTATTTTAAAATGTCCATATTTCGGAATCTCTGAAGGTTAGAGACGTGAAATTCGGTATTTGGACTTCTAATTTAAAATAGACACCTGTTTCACCTTATATATATATATATATATATATATATATATATATATATATATATATGGCCTAGAATGGAAGAAAAAATGTGGGGTTACAATTGTTATAATTCCAAAACCATATCTCCATATTCATATTAGGTATTTAGATCTTTCATTTAAAATAATTAAGTAGATATTGTAGCGGTTTTCTAAATATTTACTCTAGATGGGAAGAAAAAATCCGAAAAAAAAGAGCCGGGATTGAAATTGTTAAAATAAAATGGCCATATCTCGAAATCCCTCAAGATTAGAGGCGTGAAAGTTGGTATTTAGGTTCATAATTTAAAATAATAGAAGACATGTTTCAGTGTTTTTTGGTGTTTCCCTTTGATGGGAAGGAAAGGTGGGGGTTGTCACTGTTAAAATAATATAGCCATATCACGAAATCTCTTAAGAATAGAGACATGTTAATCAAAGACGTGTTTTAGCATTTTTGATGTTTCCCTTAGAAGGAATGGAAAAGGAGGGGGAAAGGGTGGGGGTTGCAATTGTCAAAATAACATGGCTCTGTCTCGAAATCTCTTGAGATTAAAGGTATGTTAGGGATATGAGAAGTGCGACACTGTAGGCTGAGCAAATGCAGGATCTTGGGATGGAGTTCCCAGTTACCTGATTTTTTTCTTTTAAAATTGAAATCGACGTTGTCTGCTTTTTGAATCACATGACAGGAAAATGGTTGAACTGTTTGCAATGAATTTTGAAACATAGTCAGTACCCACCTACAGCTAGGTTTTTATCATATTAGTTTGATTGAAGGAAGCATTTTAAGGGAATAAAGGGGTTCATAATTTATCCCTAAATAGAGTATTTTATTGGTTTTAATCACTAAACATACTAGACCCAATACATTCTCTTTTTCTTGCATTTCTTTAGTACTTGCAGCTCATTCATGTTGATTGGACAATTAGATGTAAAACTTTTTTCGCTAAGTGTCAGCATTTTCCCCACATTGCATTTCGGACAGAATGTAGGCCGTCCGTGTGAAGCAGGGCTTAATCTGCCCCCCAAAAATTTATTTTCCTCTTCCTGTATTATTACTTTCTTTGAGTTTTATTTCAAATTT
Organism: Thermobia domestica; assembly: GCF_964235325.1. Lineage (NCBI taxonomy): Eukaryota > Metazoa > Arthropoda > Insecta > Zygentoma > Lepismatidae > Thermobia > Thermobia domestica. The sequence continues at coordinate 67,153,425 of NC_137464.1, forward strand.
CCCGGGCATAGTGGATTTAGTGTGCTGTTTCTTCTGGGAGCATTTTGATTAAGATCAAGCAGTTTGCACTTTATACCGAAACGTTGCAGATGCGAATTTCAAGACGCTACACAAGTTCTTCAGCCAGAGATGATTCATCATTTGCACACAGAACTATTTTGTTTCTACAATCACAAATATGTAACGGGTACCACTTTTTTTTAAAAAAAAAAAAAAAAAAAAGGAACAATGAGCTGTGTACTTCAATGAGGCATGTATTTGCTAATGGAAAAGTTGAGGTTAGTGTTCAAAACAACCGAATGTTGTCAAATTTGTAACATCAACAGTGCTGCCATCCTGAGTAAATACGATGTTTGCCCTTCTGGTCTTTGTGTATGTGAAAAGAATATTTAGCATCTGCAAAGACGTTTTCTCTGCAAATAGAAATATACACTTACATTTACAATATGTTTAATGTTAAGAAAAGGATCATGATATTTTCCCTTAATAATATAAGCCTATTCAATATATATAAGGGAGATATACTTAATTCATATTGAGTAGTTGTCAAAACAAAGAAAACAGACCTTATTTCCCCCTCTTTTTACTCATTTTTCGTCTTATTTTTAGTGCAACTTTTCTCTTCCTTTTCTCACATAGAAACTGTCTCTAAAAGTCTTACCTTGTTAATAATAAATTGATAGCGTTACATGTCTTAATGCAAATTTCAATGTTAAGGAAATTAGAAGTTTTGTGGTCACTATTCAGCACAGCTACAGCTAATCACAGAGATCTTTATTGATAATCCTTGCTATTAATATCCACTATTACTGTGACAGATATAGACATTATCAAATTTTGTACTTTCAAACTAGCAATGCATACATACGGAATTCTGTAGAATCACTAAGACCGTTCGTCTGTTTGTTTGTTTGTTTGTTGAAAAATGAAATACGCTTTAGAATGTCCCACGATTATGTCCTGTAAGCTAAACGAGATGGATTAATGGAAATGAATGAGTATGGAATAATTGGTGGAATGAAAGTGTGGGAGGAAACGGAAGAGCCTCCAAAGAAAACCGACGGACAATATGTTCTCCACCACAAACTCATGTAAACGGTTATCGAACCAGAGACCCTAACACTAAAAGTTAGCTTATTACTATTCTCTTTCCAGCCTTAGAAAAAAGTAGATGTAAACAAACACACCTGACTACCAATGGGTCGATGACTAGTGATTGGTTGTTGGTTTCACTGCATTAGTATCCTACCGCAATATAATCCCTACTAAAATATTAATTTGAATAAAAATATCTGAATTTATCCTTTATTTTGTGATAAGAAACGCAGTAAATGTAATATTTAACAACAGATGTAACTTTATTTCAATCTCACTCAACTTGGACATATAGTATTTACTGCGCATGCGTATGCGTTCGCGCGCCGACTCCGCTCATTTGAAATTGTAGAATACAGAGTTTCATGACAACGATGAGTGACAATAATCCATTTTCGTCTCATGCTATAAAGGACAAAAGAGGACAATAGAAACAGATAAAACAACGTTTATATAATGATTTAAGAAAATGCATATTTCCAACATAACAGTAGTCAGTGTCAGTGCGTTTATTATTTAACAACCAACGGAGCCTTACACTTTGGAAATTATGCGACGACATTAAGCTAGCAGACGATCTTGCTGTTCACGTCTCTCACTGCCGAAGCACGTGTGAGCCGCAGAGTAATACATTTCGCTTTGTTTACGTCTACTTTGTTCTAAGGCTGGAAAGACTTTACTGACCTATTACTCATGTCTCTCTGTTGATTGCATATCAGAGCGAAATCGATAACAGATAGGAGAAAACTGTTTTGTAATATGGGATAAGTATTGCACGGATAAGTTCCATTTTGGTTTCTATCTATCCTTCGGGTCCTCTTTTACGTACACGTATTAATGCTGAAATTAATTATTACTAACAAATTTATAATCTAGGAAGCCGTCTGACTAGGCACGCATTCAGAAATTTTTGTTGGAAGAGGTATAAGCTTGGAGGATGATGCTCAATAGTACAAGCCACTACGTCTATGTAGTAGGCCTATTATTCTCCACCCGAAAAGACGATAAGTAATTGTAAAATACTTCCACATGTATTAAAAAAAACAAAAAAAAGATACAACTAGATAATTTTTATAAGAGAAAGAGTAAAGATTAAGTGTAATATTAAATTTTCATGCTACACAATCATTTCCCTGTTAAACAAGTAGGCCTATATATTTATTAAGAAAGTGTAGAAATGTATGTTAAGTTAGGAAGACTTTTTGGGGGGGGAGGGCGGACCCGGTGGACCTACCAAGTGGGCGCGCCTCTGTAGATGGCTTACTATCCCTAAATATTGAGGGCGAACTATTATACTTGGGAACAGCATATACTCTGAGAGTTGATCTAGCATGATCGTCTGCCCCCAACATCAACTGCATTCAAGCCTCGGTCATTTTTCAAACCTCAAATTAATAGTGTAGACCCTGTCCTTCATAACCTTGGTGCTGCATGAAGACGTAAAACATGAAAATTTAATACATTTTTCAAAGTAAGTTGAAACCCAAGAATGAATTAAAAATCGTAAACTTGTTACTTTTCATTTAGTGAAGGGCTTAACACTTTTATTCCTACGGCGCAAAGCCTTCTGGGACGACCGTTCCACTTGCCTCATCCCGAGATGGCCTTGATTTTACATTTAATATATATTAGATACCGGTACATGAGTGTCTCACATAAAACTGGTACGCCTCACGTACCGGTTAAATGGGAAACTTAGAACTGAAGAACTAATCTCTAAATTTAATATTCGGGTACCTGCAAGAAGAACTAGAAATAGTGAACTACTTCCTTGCAACACGCCTCGATTATCGATTAAACGTTCTTTGTTCTATGGACTGGCTTCTGAATTTAACTCCATTGCTTCTGACGTGGATATTTTTAAATCTGAGAATGTATTCCGACGGGAAATTATTGCTACACTTATGGAACCTTAGTTTTATTTCAATTTGTTATTGCTACACTTATGGAACTTTATATAGCTTTTTGTTTACACTTGTTATTGTTAATTTTATATTCTATGTTATATAGTTTCAGTGTAAAATGGCTGCCTGGCTGAAACTTTGGCAAATAAATAAATATATAAATCATCTCTAGTTAAATTGCTTGTGGTGTGACAACACTGTCTCGAAAGTTGACTACACTGCATTTTATCGGAAAGTTGAGTGCAGCAACTCAGCAGTGAGTGCAACCGCCCACACATGTAACCAAAGTATGGCGCACATCAGCGACGTGTTCGATGAAAGCCTTTGGCCCCCAAAATTCCCGGACTTAACATCATGTGATTTTTAGTTATGAGGTACATTGAAAAGCAAAGTGTATGCTGACAATCCTCACACAACATCATCAAATGAGGTCAGCGATGCTGGATGCCCATAACCACCACTTCCAGCATCTTTTATAAACAAGTAACTGTTTAACGTTACTATTATCTATTCATTGTTAGTTTATTGTTGTTTTTAAAGTGTTACTTGAATTTCGTGCGTGAGGCGTACTGGTTTTATGTGGGACACCCTGTGTATATCAATGCTCACATTGTATTTTATATTCAAATAAATTATCTAGTTTTCTGATTAACAGATTTCTTACCTTTCCACGAATCTTGTTTTCCACACCATTGGTAGCCGATTTTTATGCTTGGAAACTTTATCATGAATAAATCTACAATCAATAAAAATCCTTGTTACTTCCATAAGTGCCGGAAATGACGCAGTGCTCTTTTTCACTTCTAATGTTGTGAACAAATTGGAGTTTACATTCTATTTTAGTACTATTTTTATTACCGGTAAACTGCTATGTGAAGTTGAAAGTAAGTGACAGTAATCAATTTACATCACCGACATTTCCGTACCAATGAATAGGCTATAACACTTACGTATGTCACATTACAGGAATCATAGATTTAGTTTACTTCAGCAAAGTTATTGTCATTATTATTATTATTATTATTATTATTATTATTATTTTTTTTTTTTTTGTCAGATACAATTTTATATCCACTGTTAGGAAACAGGATATCTTCAACAAAATTGAGCGGAAAGATTATATTTTTTGTAACACACACATGATCCAGTTGCTTTATTATTATTATTGATAACAATAACATAAAACAAAATGCATTTTCTGTTGAATGTCAGCAGGCTGGCATATTGATCGTTTTGAGGTGTCTATGCTTGCTTGTCTATCATGGGTTCGAATCTAGCTCGGAATATTAACGTTATGAAAAATGAATACAATAAATGTTCAAAATGTTAGATTGTCATTATAATAATTCACCAAATGTCTACACTGATGAGAAAATCATCTGTGATTATGTACGTACTTTGTTTTGTCCAAATTCAAAAATAATTTTCAATTAACTTATCTGGTAATTATTGTACCCTGTACTCTCAACTTACTAAAAGTTTATCTCATACCCTTAGATGGTATGCTGTACCATCAACACCTAATGATAGGTGCTCTCGGACTGCTAATGATGTTTTCATATATGTGTGTTTTGTGTTTCAATAAGTTTTGTGCTGAAACGGGTATAATATTTCTATTAATTGCAATATATCAGCGTTTCCCAATCGGTGTGCCGCGGCACACTGGTGTGCCGTGAATGTAGCGCTGGTGTGCAGCGAGGAAATCAACACAAAATTATTAATTCTACAGCAATCAAATTGCAAAACATAAGGAAAAATGTATATTTGTATTTCATATTACTATGAACCCCTACTATGAATCTACGATTTTAAGTTTCGTACCGTGTTATACTTTTCTGTATATTTTTAATGTTGAAAAAAGTATTTGTTATCATTCTTATGACCATTATTGCTTCTTTATTGTTGCAGACTATTTTGTAACTTGAAATTTTAAAATATCATTCAATCCTTTCGACAAAGCAATGTATGCATACAAATTACCTACATTTGTGTTTTAAAAATAAAATACATTTGTTTGTTCGTTCGTTATTTAGTGATCTTCCTTCCTAGTGAAAGGTTGGATACAATTTTCGAAAAAGAAAGCGCATTAAAAAAAAATCCAATATTTCATTGCAATAGTTTTCTATTTTTAAATTATAATGAAAAATTAGCATAATGATTTACCACGGGTGAAAACCAGTAATCGAGCTTTCTTCTCTGTGAGAAGGAGATCAGTAATAACAAAAGAATACCACAGTATTTTATATTTACAAATGATAAAATCTATGAGTGTGCCGCGAGAATTCATATTACACCCGTAGTGTGCCGCAAGTTGAAAAAGGTTGGGGAACGCTGCAATATATGATGAAATTTTGGGTGAACTACGGGTGTAATATGAATTGGCTTCAAAATGATAATAATCGTATAATTGTTGTTTCCTATTGTTCACTGGTAAACAACCACAATGGACATTAAAGTGGACACCAGGATCCGACAACGGTCAGTAATGGAACGCCTGTTGATGAATCAGCAGGAATCAACTGGAAAGTGGTGACGAATCAGCCACATCTATTCATAGGAAGTTGCTTCCAGTTTATGGAAATCATGCATTAGACCGCGCTAATATTCAACACTAGTTGCGGCGGTTAAAAAGAAAAGAAAAGAAAAAGAAAGAAACGAACTAGACTTTCCAGATTAGACCAGAAATTATGGCCTCCTTTTTCTAGTATCAGTGCAGTGTCATTTTCAAAAACTTCTTGGAATATGGCTCCACGATTAGCAAGGAATGTTAGTGTTTGTCACTGGATAAGACATGACAGACCCATAGACCGGACATCAAACTCCATCACGACAATGCCAAATCTCTTACAACAATGATGACAAAAGAAAAATAATGAAAATGGAAAGGAAAATTGTCTCTCAGCCTTTCTATAGTCCAGACTTGGCTCCTTCATATTTCTTCCTGTTTGACCTGGGAGGAAAAATATTCGGCAGTGACAAGGTCCTCATTTCTTGTGTGAAATAATAGTGTAAAAGTCAACCCACCTGAATTTTATCAAAGTGCATTCAAGGCATGGAAAGAACATTGGACGAGATGCGTCACAGCAGATGGAGGCAGGCCCGTATCCAGGGGGGATCTAGGGGGGGCGCCCCCCTAAATTTTTGCTGGCCCCTTAAAATTTTTACAGTAGACTTGCAAAAGAACTATAATATGGTGATGAACTATCATATGGTTGGATCGGGCCCCCCTAACTTCAGCCGCCCCCCCCCTACATTTTTGGGCTGGCTACGGGCCTGGATGGAGGCTACATTGAGTGGCATGATCTTGTAGCAAAAAGATCAAAGTATGTTCACTAAAATTTCATAATCATATAGCAACTAATAACAATATTATAACCATTTTGCGCTAAACTTATTGAACTCACTTTATATATATTATAGTGACCTCTTTGAATGTGATTTTAAATTTTTCTTTGAAGAAAACAATCTAAAGTTTGTGAATTTTAAAACCACAAGCGGTCTTAGAGATCGATAATATCTACAAATACTATTTAAGAGTTAAAATAAGATTCTGCTGTTCCCAGAGATACTGTACGTCGGAGCCGGTAAGTACAAAGCTAGTTCTTGGGTATGCTAAAATTTATGCGATAATTTTCTCGGTATGGAATGAAGTTCGTTTTTCTTTTCTAAGAAAGAAAGATAGGAAACATATTCTGCAGTAGCACCGATTTTTGTATAATTTTATTTGGGGGGAGGAAATGGTCATTCAGATTTGTCCAATAGCATCTAACAAGACAGAATTTTCGCCGTTCTTAAGAGCGTCATTATGGTATAATTGAAGTTGCACTGTGTCACTTTTAATGAAAAATTGATTTCCTAACCCCTGCCCCCCCAAAAAAAACTCACCCCTAAAACCCGCCTGTAGGCATCCCTGATTATATCCACTAGCTTGAAAACAATAAAGTGTATCGTTTTTGAATACTGTAGGAGTACCTTCATCATATATAAAATCATCCTTATAAATAATATAGGCCTATATAGGTGATACTATGTACAGTGATACTATGATACTATATAGCTTACCTTAATTACAAACAACCATGATATTTATAGAATACTTCATATTAAAAATAGTAATATTGCTACAGGTCATTTTGTAACGATTTAATTATAGCTGAACAGTGTTAACATTTTAATTGGCAGTGTTCGTTCTATAATATCATTGGCTACCTGTAATAAGATTGAATCACGTCTCAGGCTCGCAGGCTCCTACCAAACTTTTATGGCCCCTCCCTCTTGTGATTTGTTGAATATTTCTTGTATAACATCTTACATACACAGAGATACTTGGTTTACATGACTAGCAAATCTTTAATGTTAATGAAAGGTAGCCTTTTTCTGCCTATGATAGCCATAAAAAGTACTGTTCATAAGCCATAAAAAGTACTGTTCATAATAGCCAGTATATCGTATGAAGTTCAAACATTAAAGGCTGCATCTATGTAAGATACATATGAAACATACTGTAGCAAATCACATAATCTCGCAAACAAAGCAAGGCTGTTGGTGTTTTGCCAGTTTAGACGTTTTCTCGAACTTGCAAAACGATTTTAGTATGAGGTGCTTCATGCACCACTGTACTTCCTGTGTACGTGATGACTAGCGTTAATAAATTTACTATTAATAAGTATTCATGTAGTGTAGTTCATGAAACATCTCACAGTAAAAGTATTGTTACAAGTTCGAAAAAAAAAGTCTAAAACTGGCAGAATATCAACAACTACACTTTGTTTGCGGGGTTTCATTAGGTGACTTTCTACAATATTTTGCACATGCTTCTTACATATATGTAACGCTTAATACTTGAACTTTATATCCATACGATATACTGGCTTCTATGAACACTTTTACTTTTTATGACTATCATAAGCGAAAGCCGATCTTTGTCCAACTCCTTTCCACTACCACATTTCTCTTGCTTATGTACGCTCTGTACGGTCGGAATTGTAAATTGCACATTATAACATTGACCTCAAAGTGACTTATGTTTATTTATAGTTTCTAGTTCTTCATCCAGTGTACCATGCAAATCGCCATTGCTTATAAACAAGAGAGGAATCCGTTAATATACGTAATTGTATGCACTTATTATTGTTTCATTATTACAGTAATCACTCTTATTGAAGAGTTCGTTATAGTAATAACTTAAGAATGACATGTATTTATATAATTATTGAAATGAATACCATGTGTTTTATCCTTTAATGTTAAGAAAACTCATCAAAGTTAAGATTTTTTTTTTTTTTTTTTTTGAACGAAGAATTTAAAAAACCGAGTCACGGGTGGCCCCTAGGACATTTGTCAGCCCAGCTACCCTGTACTTACGGTATTAGGACATTTGCGGTACAATAAGGAAACTAGTTTTTCTAGGACATTTGGGGTACTGTTCAAAACTTTCCTTTACGCAGTGGGACACTTGCGTTACATAACGTAAACCATGTCAGTACATAAGATTGGACAGAAGAATAGAAAACGCATTAACTTAAATATGTATCCTCAAAAGATGTCAATAAATTCTTGAGGAAAATGCACACATTCAAAAGTTGGAGTAATTTTTGCTTGTTCAGAAGAGAAACTAACTACTAATGTACTAATTGAACTCTTATTATAAATCATGAAAATAAATATTACTAATTCATTGAACGTTAATTTTGACTTTGTTTCTTATATTTATTTCGAGCTAGATCTGACCAAATATATATATATATATATATATATATATATATATATATATATATATATATATATATATATATATATATATATATATATATATATATATATATATATATATATATATATATATACAGAAGTTTTTTTTTAAAAAAATATCATGGTCGGGCGTTCGACCAATCAGAGATAAGGATTTGTTTACATTTTCTAGTTTTGGCCAATCGCACAAAGAAGCACTTGTTGAATCTTTCAGACGTGTTTACCATGTAACCATTCTTTCATTTCTGTATAATTGATCATTATATTTTCGTTTACATGTTCTTATGTTAGGTGCTGTGTGAAAGGTTTGTATGTATGTATGGTGATGGTTTCTTATTCTGGAAGAAGATTTTTAGTCTGCTTTTAGTGTGCTGAAAATCTGGGTCACCTGAAAACGTCATGTTATTTCCCCCTAGAACAATTTGCTGACTACACCAATGTGATAAAACTTTGTCTTTGTGTAGCAGTTGATACTGTGTGCCTATCCTCTAACTGAATATCAGAAAATATCCTCTCCCAGCTTGGAAAAAAAAATGAATAGTACCGCAAATGACTCAGAACCACAAATGCCAATACTCGAAGTACCGCAAATGTCGCTACCGCAAATGTTGCTCTTTCTGTAGTTACAACCCTTCCAGTGTATGTATGTGTATCGTCTATCAGCTGTAGCCCTATATTTTGTTTAGAAAGATGACTGCTATAGTATAGGAACCATTAGACTTCATTGTTCCTGTGTGTGTGTGTTTTTTAAGCAAGTGAGAATGAATTTGCCAATAAATTAATTTACAGTAACGCCCAGAGAATTACATACGTTTTATCCACACAAGGAAGGCTGAAACATGATGATGATGACTATACCGTACTCATGAGTGCCAAAGTAAAGAAAGTATGGAGCATTTATCCATGGTGCTATTCAGCCGGTTCACAGCAGTTCGCTAGAATCGGTTGTTAAAATATTTCGAGTTCCCAGAACCGTTTGTTATAGCTAGATATAACAGTAATTTTACCCACTTATACCCAGGAACAGTAAATTTTAGTTTAACTCTCTTTGTTTTTACAAATTCTTACAGCTAGAGGTTTAAACATATGATTTATCAGAAAAAAAAAGTATAAGCGCTTATTTCTTAATCTCAAAAGCTCAGATATCAAGAATGAGAACTGGGATCATATGAGTGTAGTGGTGAGGGTTATTTATATTTGAAACGCATATATACGGTACCATTATCAACAATTCTCGACCCATTACTGGATTAAGGTCTTTCCAATACTTTTGACAACCATCTATCTTAGATAATTTTCCAAGATATTCGCAGTGCTACCTAATTTCGTCACACCACCTTGTATTAGGATGCTGTGTAGGTCCCTACTTGTCACTTTTCTAATGGTATCCAGTAAAAAAAAAATGTTTACTTTGTATCGTTTGTTTCCTAAGATAGATCTATATCTATCTTCCTCTCTCTCTCTCTCTCTGTGCAGTTTTTGTTTCGCACAAAAATAATTGTCCGTGAGTGAGAAAAAACACGGAATGTGAAGTTTTCACAACGGATATGGAAAGTGATGTCTTCACAACGTTGTAATTTGACCCTCCTTTCCCACTCCCAATCGAAAACTTAATTACGAGATTTCCAAATTTGCTTCCAATTGTCACATTTTGTGCAGTTTTACCTGTGAGTACTGCTTCATGTGAGAGGCTTCAGCAGTCTTAACAGAATTAAGACTCCCAAAGGAATTCACGGAATACTGACACACTGGATGATTTGCTGACAATTTCTATCAATGGCCCTTCACTTACGGACGTTGATTCGAAAACTGTAATCGATAACTGGTAGGCCTACTTCAGTGCAGAGAGAAAGCGTTACCCAAACGTGAAGTCTTAAGGTAAGATATTTTTAACATGTATATGAATTCTCCAATTCAAAATTGATTATCCTGAATCTAATTGTCTGGGTTTTGAAATTTTATGCCCTAATCTAAGTTCTTTCTTTATCAAACAAAAGAACATGGGGAGGGAGAAGACACTTATAATTTGTACGTGAGAGATATTGGCGACTATCATTTTTGGATTTGCGAGTGCGTCTGACTGAAAATTTTTGCGCCCTGTAATGTATATAAAAATCGTTTGTTTAAAAAGAAAATAGAATAACACCACTTAACACCACTGCCTTTATCTCCACACACACAGCCCTTATGCGTTCACGGTCTTTCCCGAAAGAGGAGTAATATTTACTTATTTGCATTACTATAAGATTTATATATATATATATATATATATATATATATATATATATATATATATATATATATATATATATATGCAAATAACTTAACTAAACAAACTAGAAACAAAGAAACATAGTTCAAACATTCATTGTGAGAATTCTTGTAAATGATCGCCGTGAGTTAACGATAGAGATTATCTTCGATCCTGATCGATCGAAGGCAATGTCGACATACGTAGATGTCTTCTTATCAACCTTTAAACTATACTACACCCTGCAGATCCATCAACAGCTCAGAAGATTTAAAATTAACGTATGTCAGAAATATAACGAAAAAGAAGCTAACCCTAGAATTTCAAACGTTTTAAACCTTCATAATTTTTCAATCTAGCTTGATACATTTATTTATCAATGGTTGTTTGAAAGATAAGGCTGATGTTTACTTTCGCAATCACAAATCAAAGAAAAGATTTGGAAACAGGAGGTAGAGCGATTTCTTGTGTATACATTGATTGTGTGCACTAAGAATTGATAACAAAGAAAGAACAATATTAGTTTTATCTTTCCTAGGCAGGTTGTGTGACGTTAAAAGACAGTATTTCACAGAAAACTAGAGCGTTTTTCTCTATCAACGCATATGGTGACGCATAACCTCGCAAGTACAAGCACTGAACGAAGTGTTATAAGTGTATTTTTCTCCTATTTTTATATAGCTACTAAACAGACAAACACTCAAGTGAATAATGTTTAAATAAATGAAATATTAGTACTATGTAGATCAAAATCAAGATAATAATTATCGTTTTCATAGAAGGATTTAAAACATCAATAAAATAACATGTTTGGAATGCCATACGTGTGTATCTAAAATGCGTAGGTAAAACATAATTCATGAATAAAATCTAATAATTAACATAGACGGTTTACAGCCTATTTTGATTGAGACGTTACGAGTAAGCCTATTTTGATTGATTTTCTAAATAGCGCTGTTTCCTTTGCCTTCAAGATTAATTAAATTCTGCCACCCAGATTATCAGTGGTATTATAAGCAGAGCCTATTTACGCATGGCCCAACATGGTCCGGGTAGGCAAGTTTCGGGGGGCGGTAAATTTTCTCGAACTAGTTTTTCTTCACACTCTTTGTGAAATTTCAGAAATTTATTATGCATATGCATATGAATGTGACACGTAATTTTGTAAATAGATAAGTAACAAGAACCTGTTTCGCGACAAAGAGCATAGCAATTTAGTTACGAATCAATATCCATTATTTCTCTTTTCCCATCATCAACAGTGTATTCTTTGATTATAATTTCAAAATCTCTCCATTACTGATTAACTTCCTGAATTACCTGTAATTTGTTCATTGGCAATTTGGACCTTTGACCATTGTTTAACATATCCACCCCAAAACATCCCAAACTATTCTACCAGTGAACAAAAATATGCCATATCAGTGCATATCAGTGCATATAAGTTGATATGCAGTGAATATCAGTGCATTCTAAATAGTTAGTAGGAATCGCCCTAGGAGTGTTGTCAAAATGTACCTGAACTTCAGATGTGCCTAGTGAATACACTGAGAAAAAAAATTGTAGGTGGCGGTACTTAAAAAGATAAGTTACATGCGTAATTTCTGTAGTTTTTGGACTTAACGTATAGCAGACGTATAACTGAAAACGCATGTTTTATAATACTTTCTGTATAAGTGTTTCATCTATACGTACTTTCCGTATGAAACAATGTAGGTAGTCAGGATCTCACATACAAATGGACGTATATAACATATTGCTGACGAAGGTAACATAAGTATATGCATGTGATATACCGAAAACTGTTAGATGTCAGACATCCTGCAACGGCATGATGTAACATCTAAGGGCAGTGCCTATGTAGCATGTAGATAACGTATGCTCCGTACTGATTTCTATAGTAAGCAAGAGGATACTGTATATTTGTACAATATACCACTGTCCGGAGAACGGATTTTTCTCTGTGTATACGGACGCATAAAAGACTTTTAAATAGTGTTAGGATGGTTTACACACTTAGAAGTCCTTTCTGTCCGTATATTCATTGGACACATCGGAAGTACAGATACAGTCTTGTTCCAAAGTCGTGGCCACCATCTCTCTTTGAAAAGCCCTACACAATTACCTAAACCTGGAATTAAATCAAACCAACCTGTATTTTCTTCGACCAGTTAAGATCTTCAACAGAAATTCCTAGGTACGATTGCTAGAAAATGACCATCTAAAGCAAGGTGAGTGAACAATATATATATATCTCGCCTGTCAAGGGCGCCGATTTCTCTGTAAATTTGGGGGGGGGGGGCATTCAGATGGAGAAGGCATAAATATGAGGATTTTAAGACAAATTGCATTGAAATTATGCCAAATATTGATATTCATAAATACAATGGGGGGCACATGAGCTTTGGGGGGCCCTCGCCCCCCTCAGGATCGGGCCCTTGTCGTCTGTTTATTTCAAGAACGACTCTTCATGAGAAGAGTTTAAACTTTCGAAACGCAATGAAAACAATTGGGCGCAAGAACGACACAAAGTGCTCTCTAGCACCCAGTTTTGGAATCACATCTATGAAACTTTTATCAGAGATAGACACAAAGATTAGCTTTCATTTTCTTGCCCATAAAGTCAATAAGGGCGATTTTTGAGTTATGCCGTTCTTGAAATAAACAGGCGATATATATAGACGTGGATCCAGATATACACTGGATAAAGGGCAAACTATGGTTTAGTCCTTCCCTTGATTTTATCCTGGATCCGCGGCTGTATATATATATATATATATATATATATATATATATATATATATATATATATATATATATATATATATATATATAACGGGACAGGCTAAATGGCAATAGATGCCGAAAGCCCAGACATCTAAATCCTAAATCCTAAAAGCTCCTTTCTCAACAATGTCCAAACACTGATTCCACAGCATGGTCTCCTAAAGGGCATGATTGTATCGTAGATAAATGTGATGGAAACGAGTAGATTGAATGACTGAGTTTCAAATGCCTTTCCAGCATTGAGGATATGCGACTGCTTACCGGGCTTGTATCATCTAAGACAAGCATTCGACCGGAAATCGAACATGGGACCATGCGCATAGAAAGTATCCGCATTAGCCATTCATTCATGAAGATAAAATAGTGTCAGTATCTCTTCCAATATAAGCTCAATAATAATAATAATAATAATAATAATAATAATAATAATAATAATAATAATAATAATAATAATAATAATAATAATAATAATAATAAACAATGTTACTTTCTTTTTAATATAATTACGATTCTACAAATACTGTTTTCAGAGTTTTCTGTCTGAAGGCAGGTTCTAGCCCATTTATCCTAAAGTAGTTTGGTAGAGCCTCTAAACAATAGAGAACAGGAATAGAATGACCAGTTTCTTTCCCCTATGGTTTGTAAAGTGCTAGACAAACTGGAAATAAGCGGATAAATTGAGAATTAGGAGTAGAGGTACCATGTATACAAAAACTTGGTAGTTATGGGTTCATTACAAAGGTTGTCACTTGTAAACGTCAAATAATATTCCTCCGATATAAGTAAAGCATTCTGCGTTCATGTAGTGTCGATGAAACAATATATTTACATCTATTATGTTATACCTACATGTTTCAAGTTGAGTAACTCAAGAAGGAATAAACGCCACGGACCAGTGCACTAAACTTTCTCGCTCGCGTTTATTAAATTATATCAAGTCATGCTGCAGTTATTACTGAAACATTTATTTATGAAATACGACGAAAATTATCATGGGTATTCTCAGAAAACTTCAAAGAAAACTCACTCCTAGTCTACCCCTTTTTTTATTATTTGGAAGTAGCATATGCAACATAGAGATTTTAATGGAATGAAACACTTTATAGCGTTCTTAATGAAATAGGACATAGTTTATTTATTTATTTAGCTTTTTGAATCAGACTTTTCTCAATAATTTAAATAGAACATCACCCTAGTATCAGAGGCAACTCGCAAACCGTTTGCTGCAAGCTTGAATTGCAAGTCGGCCAAGCTTGTATCCAGCTTGACTGGAAAACGTGCAAGCATGCCACAAGCTGGATTCCAGTAACGAAGTTACATAGGGGTAACTAAGTTTGACTCAAGCGTTTTACAATAGCCAATGAACGGCCACTGATGCTATGACGCTCTGCGAAGGGTCTAAAGCATCGTTTGCAAGTACAACAAAAGGCAGATTGTATGAAAGCATGTGTTTTAAGTGCAAGCGTAAATAGCCAAAAGCCAAGCACGCGCCAACTGACTGAAAGCTTTCTTGCTACTAGGGTAGGCTTATACTACTCGTATGAGAACACTGTTCTTCCTATGAGCAGTATGAAATGCTGATGTTACATCAGGGGCGTACCCATGGGGGATTCACCGGGTCTGTATCCCCCCCAAAAAATCCTAACTCAACATATATTTGTATTAGGGATGGGCACGAGCGAGTTCGAGCAAGTTTTCATTTTAAAACTCTACTCGACTCGAAACACACATCTTTGAACTCGACTCGAGATATTTCTTCCAACTCGACTTGAAACTCGACTCGAATTTGACTCGAGTCGAGCCAAAACGAGCCAAATCGAGCCAAATGCTGTGTGTAGTTCCAAGTACTTTCTTCAAGCATCCTACAGAGACAATACAATTATTATCAATGATACTACTGATACTATTTACTACTACTACTACTACTTCTTCATCATCATCATCATCATTACCATATTATTATTATTATTATTATTATTATTATTATTATTATTATAAAACACCGTGTATAAATATGAAAGACAGGTGGTTTGTATCTGAATGCAAAAAACTAGTTGTCCTCGGTAGTCGTGAAGTCTAGAATATTCAAGGACATCGTTCACGAATTTCATGGTTTAAGTTACGGAGGAGCAAGTATTCGGGCACGAGCCAAAAATTGTTAAAAGTTATAGGGCGCCGGCCGAACATGTTCAAAACTGTTTTAGTTTTGATAAAAAAAAATATAATCTCGTAAGTAAGACTAAAAATATTCCACATAACTTCTTAACATTTCTCACGGCTTTCACTTTCCAGTCTACCCAGACAATGATTTCAAAACAAGTTAAAACGAGCTGAACAAGCGAGCCGTTTATCAAACTCGACTCGGCTTGAAACTTGACCTCAAAACAATGGCTCGACTCGGAACTCGACTCGAGAAAGTTACTTTTGACTCGACTCGTGCCCATCTCTAATTTGTACACTTTCTTAATAAAATTATACTTATTTAACAGGAAAATGTTTGATGTAGCATGAAAATTTGATCTTACACTTCATCTGCACTCTTTCTCTTATAAAAACAATCGTGTTCTATATTTTTTTTTTCTGAAAATATAGGTGGAAAATTTTACAATTATTTATCGTGTTTTCGGGTGCAGAATAATACCCGCTTATAGATGTAGTGGCTTATAGTATTGGACCCCCGAACAAAAATTTCTGGGTGCGCGCTTGTCTTATACACATAAATGACGTATATACACCTCTTTATTGTCATTAAGCTATTCACATTTAAATAACCTACTAAAAAGAGAAAAAAAGCAGACAAAACAACTTTGTTGTGGCCCTTGACATTATATTGTATTCTTTCGAATGGTGTTACCGGCGAGATGAAAGTTGAAAATTGTCGTTTCGGTATAGACAAGAAATTTCACGATTTCCGTGAGGAACACGAGTTCACCCAAGTTTTAGATGTCAAACACTGTTTTAGTGTAACATGATTGATGATAATAAATAAATAAATCAACTATAAATGGGTAAAGTGATTGTGTGAACACAATGAAGAGTATTTATCAACGTTTCGAGACACGCAAGTCATTAGAAAATATAGCTACTCCAATAACAAATATGGTCAAAATGTTGTTATATCATACCCTTTGTGGATCTCTCGTGACAAGGAAGGATTCTCATAACTTCTAGATCAGGGTCGGATTTTGGGGGATGCAAAGGTGCACGTGAACTCCCCCTTCCCCTTTCGTTGTAAATATACACTACCTAAAGTGAGAAGCTAGCAGTGAAAATAGTAACACTTTTCGAAAATTTTTGCTGACATGTTTACCTTTGTCAAAACAAAGGGAAGTTTTGCAAAATCGATAGTTTAAGTCAATTTTCTATAAGTTGAAAGAAAAATATTCACCGAGAACAGACACTTAGCATTTCCAGAGCATTTCCTCATTCATCTCACAGATGCCTAAAGGCATTTTTAAAAATATCCAATTCAATTCAAATGTACTGGTAGTTATTGGTGCACCCCCTCAGAAAATCCTAGATCCGACCCTGTTGTAGATAAAATTAAGTGAAAAAATTAGGGCACAAATTTAGTTGATAAATTTACAAAACCAGAATAGATAAGGAAACTTTAATTCTGGTCTAGTCTCTTCTTCTAGGCAACATTACTTTCGGAGTAAATAAAAAAAAAAAAGTCAAGAAACATGAGAATCCTACGGACAGTTCCATAATTACCTTCATAAGATAAGATATATCATGTCATTATTATTTTGTTTTTAACAAACTCACAATTATTAATAATAAATTAATAAAGACTTCTTAAGGTGAGTTCACTTACCTAAAAAAATATATACTATTTAGACGCTTACTTAAATCCGAACGCTAGACTTACTTAGAATAAGATATCCAACGGAAGAAACTAGAGAACATTTTGTTATCGAAATGCCAAACCAGAATAGACTACAACCGACCAGTGAAACATAAAAGGAACTTCTTTTAGTAACAAAGTCCAGTTGTTATATTCAACCAAAAAAAAGAAAACAAATAAAAAATAAAAGAAGTAAAAAAAAATGAAAAAGAAATATACGATTGACCTTGTCCTTCTTGATAACCTCAACTTCAAAAGAATTTTTGAAATACACACTCAAAAAGAAAAAAAGGAGTTTCTGTAAGATTAGACCTGCATAACTTTAAAACCGTATGTATTAACAATTTGAACCTTTTGTGGTCGTTTTGTGTACAATTGAGAGGTGTAGCCTTTTGCGTGCCAAAACACAACAAACAATTCCAGAAACAGAAAGGCCTCTCTTTGCCAGTTTGATTGTGAAAGCGGACATCCTGGTTTTAACAACAATTACAATTGCTTTTTATTCTCTCAGTGAAAGGTATTATAGCTCTTACGTGCGAAACGCGTGCCTTACACCACGTTTAATGTAATATATTAATTAATATTCTATTGAATAAATACCTCTTGGCCTTTCTTTTGCTAATGCATAAAAAAGTGAAAATTCTGTGAAGAAATTTAGAGAGAAATCTGTTATGTAATTCAAGCATTGTAATAATAATAATAATAATAATAATAATAATAATAATAATAATAATAATAATAATAATAATAATAATAATAATAATAATAATAATAAATGTCCAGTGTAATCGAACTTGTATGAGCATGATTCTGGGTTCGATTCTCTTTGAGGAGAAATTACGGCATTGACCAAAAATCGTGAGATGGTTAACTTAACCTGATTTAAGTTGTAGCGAACTCCGGCCTAGAAACCATAGGCGGTGCCACAGTGGGTGCAGCTGCACCAGGCAGGTATCTAGGACGATCTTGGGGGCCGGGCCCCCCTGAAATTTTGCCGGCCCCCCTTAAATGTTTACGTTAGGCTTGCAAATGAACTATAATATGGTGATGAACTATAATATGGTTGAATCGGCCTTTCCCTAACTTCAGCCGGGCCCTCCCTACATTTTTGGGCTGGCTACGGGCCTGAGCTGCGCCCATATTAACTTTGATTTTCAGATTTCCTACAATAACCCTTTCTTTTTGTATATTTATTGTTTCCTATGTTTGGATATATTTGACTGACTTCTGAAGTCTCTCATAAGTTACTTGCTATCATTACAGTGTTTTTCTAGTTTTTTTTTTATTTTTTATTTTTAAGTACTAAAATTTAGGGATTATTTTTGAGATCTTAAAAGGATCAATATTGCAGAGCGTTCTAACGACAATGTTAGGGTGTGTTCTCTCTTCCCAGCCGCCTAAATCCAAAAATAATGGCGCTGCAAAACCAAAGCAATGCTTACACAATCATCTAGTAGTTGAAAGTGAGCCATCTGATTGGCTATAGCCGTTCGTCGGCTGAAGATGAACTATTACTAATCAGTGTTGCCAGATCTACTGATTTTGCAGGATATCTTCTGTTTTTTCTACGTTCTACTGATCTACTGCAAAAGAAAATGAAAAGTGAACAATCTCCTGCTTTTTCCTTACTTCGAGGAGTTGAAGAAATATATTACTCATTAATATTGAATTTTCAATGTTTCCTCACATAAAAAGATGAAATTTTTCTGTCATAGCACAAAGCTCTGTAGAGCATATAGTTATAGAGCTTTACTGTATATAATATGAATCCAAAGAATACAACTGTACGTCATCTTCTATAAGATTCGTCTATATTCTGACTTTCTGTAAGATTTACAAGTAAGTGTTGTTTAGATTGGGACTTGGGTTGGAAGAGTGGCTTAGATCATTTCTCAACGATCGTCAGCAAGAAATCGTCTCACGCCACGATCACGTGTGACTGTACCATATAGCTACGTTATCGCTACGTGCATGAAAACACATTTTCCCACTCCACTTTGCTTTTTCACTACGTTTTACTTCACACACGTGTGTATCAAATAATATTAATATAAATCGGGACTTTCCCTTTTATTTGCTCAACGTAGTTAATCGGAAATGAATTCTGGACTGCTTGTTTTGACTACTGCCCCCTTAATAATGGCAAATTTTATTGCCCTCCCCCCGGATTTACATTCAAACGCCACCACTGTGTCTACTGCTTTCTCCTGTTTTTTATCTTCGAATCTCCTGCTTTTCCAACTGATTGATCTGGCAACACTGTTACTAATTTCAGGGACATTCGTAGGGGAGGTCCTGGGAGCTTGGACCTCCAAAATCCCGACTTTTCTGTAAATTTAGCTTTATTTTTAAGAGTAAATTTACAAATGTTAATATAATTTATCCTCATATTGAATTTGAAACCCTCAAAATAAATTATTGTGTACGTCCTCGACTATTTTTTTATTATTAGTACGAGGGCGGAGTGAAAAGTTCTCGGCCTGACCCAGAGATGGCGCTCCAATCAGCAAAATTTTATTGTTCTTGCCTAGAGCGCTTTTCAGTTGTTCGTATAACAATTGTCAACTTGTTCTCTCAAGTAGTTTGTGTGCACGTATTGTTGCAGTTAGACATCTTGCGTGTTAGTTGTGAAAATATATAAACTTCAATATCATTCGGTAATCAATTTTTTCATTTTGGATGCATTAATCCCTACGGAAATTCATCCGAAGTTGACAAAAGTTTACGAGGACTCTGCTCCTTCCATGTTAACCGTTAAAAAGTGGGCAACTGAATTTAAACGTGGTTACACATCCCTCGAAGATGACCCACGTAAAGGAAGACCGAAAACCGCAACCGCACCGAAAACAATCGAAAAAGTGTATGATATCGTGTTGGGCGACAGACGAGTGAAGGTGAGTGAGATAGCTGAGAGTGTGGGGCTATCCGAGGAACGGATCTTTCACAAAGAACTAGGGATGCGAAAGCTCTGCGCGAGATGGTGCTGCATTTGCTGACTGCCGACGAAAAGCAAATGCAAAAACTATTTTCGCAGCAATCTTTGGGCCGATTCAAAAAGGATTCGACCGATTTTGTGCGGCGATTTGTGACAATGGATGAGACATGGGTTCACCACTACACGCCAGAAATGAAACAGCAGTCCAAGCAGTAGGTGGAAGCCGGTGGTGCAGCGCCGAAGAAAGCGAAGACGATCGTATCGGCCGGAAAGGTCATGGTCAGTGTGTGAGATGCGAAAGGGATCCTGTCAATTGATTACCTTGCAAAAGGGAGAACAATTACAAGCGAATGTTAATCCAACCTTCTTGATCAGCTGGATGCCAAAATTCCCGAGAAGAAACCTGGTTTGAAGAACAAGAAAATCATCTTTCACCAGGACAACGCACCTGTGCACAAGGTTGCGTTGACGATGGGAAAATTGCGGGATTCGGGGTACGATTTGCTCGGCCATCCCCATATTCTCCTGATTTGGCACCATCGGACTTCTATCTGTTCCCAAACTTGAAGAAATTTCTTTCTGGGAAGCGCTTCACGTCGAATGAAGAAGTTGAAAGAGTCGTGGATGACAATTTCTCACTTCCGGAAGGAATACTAATGTTGGAGAAACGCTGGACCAAGTATATTGAAGTTAAGGGAGATTATGTCGAAAAATAAAATCATTTTTGAACTGAAATTCGCAGTCTTTCATTGTCAGGCCGAGAACTTTTCACCCCGCCCTTGTAGTACATATAACCAGTTTATTTATAAGCAAAAGTCGATACTTACTCCAACTGAGATTGTTTTTTAATTGTTAACTATAAGAAAGATAACGTAAATATATGTATCATACTTACACGTAATATGTGCGTCACAAGTAAGAAGAGGCAAATAATAAATAAATAAATAAATAACAATTTATTGCAGTAAATTAAGAATTGCCATTTATTATTGACAACGAATACTTTCTAGCTCCTTAATAATTCGTTTAGTTCAGTTTCTTTGAAACCTATTCATCAAGATTAACCCTCGCACTACCAACAGGGAGGGAGGGGGTACTTTGTGCTCACCACAATATATTTTTTGTAATGACTCTTCTAATTGTTTCTTTAAAATTGCAAAAAGAAAAAAAAATGTTATTGCTCAACATGTTTAGCTAAAGCATATTGGTGGGTCTCATAAATTTGCTATTTTAGGTTTGTGAGCACAAAGTACCCCCTCCCCGTTGGTGGTGGATGTAACTGACATTTAGCAGTGTCACTCCTAGATGGCAGTATAATAAATATCTGTTAGTCTTATTCCGTGTACTTGTTCACTTCAGTTACTGTAGATTTTTGTAAGAATTTCTAATTTGTTTCTTTTACGAGATATACGTACAAAATGACACCCTCCTTGGTAGTCCGTGTTACAATAAAATTCCTTGGTAGTGAGAGGGTTAATCCTAAATCATATCTTTTTGTTGAAGTCAATGTAGTCTGTCGATTGATATATGTTTCTTCTTTGAACAATATTATAATTTTTCAAAAATAAGTGAAAGAGTTAATTATAATTTTGGTTTATATCTCATTAATAGAGTCTGGATTTCCATACACATACCAACCCCGAGATATCCATGCAAATATTCACGAAATTTATATATATATATATATATATATATATATATATATATATATATATATATATATATATAACTAAAATATGCATTAAAATTTTTAATATACGCACTGAAATATACACTAAGAAAATAAAATGCTAATTTCTTTTAGAAATATTTTATTTTAATAACCCCTGTTGCAACAAACTATGAACGTTTTCCTTAGATTTTCTTCTAAAACCCTCTGCGTTTATCAGTGAAAAACGTTTTGTAGATCAAAAAAGTTCCTTTCTATATCAGCAGAAGTCGCTGGTACTCTTGAAAAACATCAAATGTCTCCCTTTGTTAGGTCCTCTTCCAATTCCATGTTTTTACTATGAAATATTGCAATGTCGCACATTGTTTTGTACCCAGGATTTTTCCCTAATACTTGGCAAAGTTCATCTGACGCTGTTTTTGTAACACCGTGAGTTTCACTGGACAAAGTTTGCGATAAATTCGCTCAACAAGAAGAGTAAATGCTGCATATTATTCCTTAAGTTTGTCTACTGCCGAATATTGGCATCTGATTGTTTCTGCTACCACAAGTCAGGTGGTGATGAAGACAATGTGCAAGACAAGTCAGGTGGACTAATTAGGTGTGCAAGACAAGTCAGGTTAGAATATAACACTTTATTCTATTATTCTATACAACAGTTTATCCTCCAACTGTGTTTACAAAGTGATTCAGCTCACTTTAAATGAAGCCTACTTTCTTGTGATATACGGTACTCTGAAATATGTTAGTATGCAACAATAAAATTCGAAAATATGCAGTATCCTACAAAGTTTACAAAATATGCATACACATCGAAAGTCACTCAAAATATGCACTTATATGGACTATCACATGCGTCTCAAACGAATCCTCGCAAGTTCGTCGGAAAGAAAGAGAAAAAAACTACAGTAGAGCGTCGATTATCCGAACGTCGGTCAACCGAACGACCGCTTAACTGAACTGTGTACTCGCTCGCACCTGTTACTCTCCCACCCTACCGTCCATCATCCCCCTCACTCCCAAACCAAGTTTCCCACAGTAGTCGCCGCACTGAGCCACCGCTGGCGGAACATTGCTTCTAATGGGGCCTTCATAGTCGCTGTGTTTCAACAATCAGCACACTTCTGTCGGTTTGGCACTGGCTGTAGAAGTAGCGGCAGTATAAAAGCTGTTCACAGCAACAGCTGCGCCAGCTTAGAGTTGAGGCGTGCCGCTCCGCGCATGGCAAATAAACATGTACAGTTCGATTATCCAAACAAACCAGTTTTCCGAACACTAATGTCCCCCAATTACTTCGGATAATCGACGCTCTACTGTATTTTCCATACATTTCTGCATTTTGCATATAAATCCGGGCTACAATCATTAATCCTACTGTGTACTTCCCATTTTACAGGTTTCATGAAAAATTTGACAAGTATGTACTTCAGTATCAGTTTCATTTTAATAGCTGACGTGGTTATTGTACATTATCAATTTCTAGCTTTATATTTTAAAAAAAAATCATTTCTACAGGGTTTTTTCGAAAACTACGCATGGAGATTTACACTCACCCATATCATTACGTTCAATTCAATGATGTCTGTTCGTTGATATATATATATATCTCGTCCTTGGATTTTTTTTTTTCGTTAGACGCTAATAATATTGCAGAATATGGAACTAAAAGAATGAAATAAACTCTATAATATGTCCAGTGAAATCTACACTGACACAGGCAAAACGTTATGACCACTTACCTAATCTCTGGTATATCCACCTTTGGCTCGCAGGACTGCAGCAATTGAAATTTACCACTATTCTCCTCGAACCACTGCAGCGCAATTTGGAAGTCTAACAAGGAACGTTGTTTTGGTGAAAGATGTCATTCCCAGTTGGAAATTTGGCCCACATGAATGTGTGTTCATGACCAGCTATGACCTGCCTACAGCTAGGAGTCATCACGGTTCTCTTCATACGCACTACCGGGCCCACAGATGATCATGTAAAGGTTCTCCAAGTCATAATGAAGCCACCATCGACCTATTCTCTTCTTATTGTGCACGTCTCGAGAGCTGTTTCCTTGGAAAACGCTGGATTTTGACTCGGCCACCGATGTAATGAAAGTGTATTGTGTTTCATCAGACCATGCAACGTCATACCATTGCTCAGCGAAATAATCGACTGTGTCGTGTGGTTAACATTGCAGAGACCCATACCTAAGCTAAGATATACTCTTGCTTTTTCCACTGTTAAGTATGTTAAAGTTAGCTGTTAATTGTGTCACAACTCGTATCCTATTCTCCTACCACCGCGACAATCAATGAATTCAAATATCTTTAATAAAATGTGAACGACCCACGTCTTCTGGTTTGGTGCTGTTTCTCACATTTGGAAAACACTAACCACGGCTGTTCGTGAACACTCGATAAGTGGCGCTGTTTCCAAGCTGTCGTTCCCATCGCTCTGCCCATTGTCCCTATGAAACTCTGATATATTGACAGATTTTTCTATTTTACGAACAAGCATCAGCTGATTGATCGAGTGATATATCCCTGTCATCGTGGCTGGCGGTTTTATTATGACTTAAAGCTATTTTTTTCCATCTCTCCTGAAATTTAAGTAACTTGTTTTATGTCTCGAATTCCCATCCCATGCCTTTTATGAAAATACGAACTATAAAGATTCAAATGCATTAATGTAGATATATATTCATTATGCCTTACAATTGGAATCCGTTAATTGAAACGAATCTCTCTATTTTCGCATGAATACCTAATGTTGTAAACAAGACGAGACGAGAAATAAGTGTGTCCCATTTCGTCTCGTAAATTTTGTGGAAATATTGTCTCGTCTCGATTCTAGAAAGATTCTTTCTCATCATTGTCTTATTTATTAAAAAAAAGAAAAAAAACTTTCTCATTTGGTAAAATTTCGTACTTAGTAATCAGAGATGGAGTGGGTCAGTGGGTCAAGTGGGTCAAGTTTTCTGAGTGGGTCAGTGGGTCGTGGGTCAACAGCATGTGACCCACTGCGACCCACCACCCACCATGACCCACTGTGACCCACCACCCACCGTGACCCACTGCGACCCACCGACTCAGTATGATCTACCGACCCTCTCTGCTTACTGCATTGTAGAGAGTATCTTCTGAAGACTGGTAAATTTGTCTCCGTTTTACTTTCAAGACCTTCATTTCCCTTTCTTTTCCACTTGTTCCTGTCTACTTACCTGAGGTGAGTATATCTAACCAAGTGAAAAAAGAACTTCAGGCACTTTCGGATATTGATATTTGTAATAGCAATAGGACTTACACTACAACTTGGCTTTCGAGACCTGTGGGTCTTTAGAGCTAACTACTGGAAAAAATACATTTTTGAATCACTGTAATATATAAATTATTTATAAAAAATTGAATGTAACTACGTGTGCCTGATCATCACGGTCAAATTGCAAAGTCAAATGAAATTACTTTTGGTATATAGTTAGGCCTTAATCCAAATTGGGATGTTATATTGCTTTTATAATGCATAATATCCTAAGGAGGTAGTGAGGATCCGAATTTTTGCGGAAAAAAAAAACGATTATCTCGCAAGCCGTTAAACTTACGGAGCTGAAATTCAGTGTATTAACTCTTTATTGAAAATAAACAGAATGTGTCATAGCATTTTTTAAAATTCTCCTTTAATTGGGGGGTGGGGCACTTTCTATATATGGAAAATTGGTAGTGAGTTGGTTTGTAAAAATGATCGAAAACGATCGATGTTATTTAAGGAAAAAAAATCAGAAACAAAAAAATACAGTGCTTGGCTTCATATATCCATTGCTTTCTGCTATAATAATTGCTGAAGCTTATGTTTATTATATGGAGCGCTCACAGCACAGGGCAATCAACCCATAAAGTTGTGAGAAAAATAGGCATAAAATTTTTACTGTAAGCTTAATTACACGGAAATTTTAAGTTTGGATTGTACGCATAAGTGTATGAAAAATTTTACACTTTTTTCCCTTTACGTTGGTCTACTTACTTTGATTTGGAACTTTGAAATTTCATCCTTTTTTCCACTGAAAAGTATTGATAATTCAACAAGGAAATAATTATACTATGATAATTTAATTGAAATTCATCGTAATTTGGCACATGGGAAACAGCAGTGTGGTAATTGAAGTTGAAGAAGGAGGGAAATTCCCATTCACCTCTGAATACTTTCCAGAAACCTCGTTCCCTTTCGCTTTCTAGACGGGGGAGGGAACTTGGTAATGGTATCAAACCTTCATGTGTAATTACAAAAATTAAATTTATAAACAAATAAGAAATCGTCAGTTTATCAGGCTTTAATTGATAATTTATTCACAAGATTCCCTATCAAAGGCGTGGTAGATGAAGTTTCTGTTCTACATGGGTCGACATTGCCAACTGACATGGTCGATATGGAAAAGATGTTGTATGGTGATAGAGAGATGATACTTCTTGCTGAGTATTTCAAACCTGACCAAGAAAAAACGTTATCAGACTTAAGTCTAACAGGTAGATTGTCGATGAGAAGTTGCAGAAATCGGGTAGAAGTATTATCAATTCCCCGACAGAGTGCGAACGGGGATTTCTCCTTATGAATTTACAGATGACTGATATTAGAAATAGATTAAGTGCTCAAACATTGTCTAACTTGGTGCTCATCAACGTTAATGGCCCACCGCTACACAAGCTCAAAGTAGACGAGCTAGTTATTTCTTGGCTGAAGGATAAACATCATTCCACTGCGGATGATTTACCGCCGAAATGTTACCGACAGGAAATAAATCCGATTTCAGATTTGTTTTAAGGTGGAAAATTACGAGTTACGGAAAATGTATCCTTGCATTACTAATGGCTTTTTTGTGTTATTCAACTTTGTACCTACTTTTTAGTAAGTCTCTTCTTTGCTTTAGGTAAACTACTTTTGAATAAATATTCATAATAATAGCAATTATGCATATTTGTAACTTAAATTTAACGTGTTGTTTTAGTGATTACACAAATTACAATTATGAGCATACTTTATGGAAATGCTCTCACAGAGGGTACCCGAGCACGTTTATACACTATGAACAACTGATTTTTCAAGTCTTTTGTGGGAAAAATACTGTGAACTGAGAAACCATAACCTTTTCCATATTGTACAGGGGTATTTTCCTGCGAATAGAAGTTTCTTGTGGAATGCGTTCAGAAATTAACACTTGCAAGAATACTCTCTTAGTACAAGTATATTTTAGGCACACACTAATTTCTCCCCACCTCGAACTGTTTCAATTTCCTCACTGAAAAACACTTTACCATTTGATATCGTAAAGGTCAGATCCACCGTTATTGTAACAGTGGTGCTTGAGCGATTGACTAGAAATTCAAACTCCGATTAGTGACAATTTCACAGTCTTGTTTTATTACAAGTGTAAACACTTTAGTTAGTTCAGAAGAGGCCGTGGATCGTGTTCAGAGTTGATGATGATGACGATGGATTTTTGTGAGTCAGAGTAGGTCAAAGTGGATGAAAGTGGTTCATGGTGGGTGGTGGGTCACGGTGGGTGGTGGGTCAGAGTGGGTCACCGTGGGTGGTGGGTCACGGTGGGTGGTGAGTCGGAGTGGGTCACCGTGGGTCGTGGGTCAGAGTGGGTCATGGTGGGTGGTGGGTCAGTGGGTCGATGATCACGGTGGGTGGTGGGTTAGTGGGTCGTGGGTCAAGTTTTCATTGACCCACGCCAACTCTGTATAGTAATAGGAAATTCAAATGCTACATGGCGGCAACTGTTGAATTCTTAGCAGTAATTAAAAGAGATACAAATCATCTAGGTTTCTTAATCAATGTTTACATCCAAACGAACATAAAAGTTATTCAAAGCTCATCAGCATTACTAATAACTGATTTTAACAAGACAAGTTTTTGGAGTATATATAAAATACAAATATACTAACTAAACCTCTAACCTACAATTAACCAAATATTGGGCAAAGTGAAAAATTAATTCATATAGAAAATAGGCTGTCTTATTTTTTAACATGAAAATAATTTCCTCAATAAATAATGTCTGAATACCACATGTATAGTTGAAGCAGCTTAATAGTTTAATAGTATTGCATAAATAGTTTAAGCCTGCAACTATTAAATCATGAAATGATATACGAGACGAGCGTTTACCTTCAGACCTTTGCTATTTCTTATTTACCTAGGTAATATGCTTACAATAAAAAAATAAATATTTAGAATATATTATATATATTCGGATATTTTCAATTATGTAGGAAATGAAGTACGATTATCTTCTTTTTCTCCTCCTAAATCTTTTTCCCACTGGGGTCGGCTGTCCTCCACACCTTATTTCTATCTTGTGTCATATCCGATGTGACAGGTATCATTCTTAACACAATCTCCTCATTTTTTCTTCTTTGGCCGGCCTCGCGCTTATTTCCCATTTGGTTGTATGACATTCACTCGGTGAGCTATGTAGTCCGAAGGTTTTCTTCTTACATGTCCAAACCATCGAACTCTACTTTCTTGTAGTTTTTCTACTATTGGTCTTATCTTTACTGTTCCTCGGGTCACTTGATTCTTAATTTTGTCCTTCTGCGTCACTCCATACATCCACTGCACGCATCTTCATCTCCGCAACATGCAGCTTCTATTCCACTCCCTCTTCTTTGTAGTCCAACTTCAGTTCCGTATAATACAGAAAGTCTCACTACTGTTTTGTAAAATTTACCTTTAAGGGGTATTAGTACCCTAAGGTCACACAATACTAGTGCTGTTTTTTCTCCATTTTGTCCAATCGCTGCTTATTCTGCTGTTTACATCTTCTATTCCTGCAGTGTTGATCCCAAATACTTGAATTTCCTCGTCATTACAACTTTTACTTTATCCAGTCGTATTCCTGTATTCTCGATTACATTTTTCCTCAAAGGACAATGCAAATACTTTATCATTATTTTACCAGTTTTAAGGCTTTTCCTTCCAAATGCTCCTTTCCTGCTAATTTATCTTGCAGTGCTGTTTTGATCTCACTCATCAGTACGACGTCGTCCGCAAATAGTGTATTCCAAGGTGCTAACTTTCGGGTATCATTTGTAAGCTCGTCCATCAAAACTTTTAAAAGACATGGGCTAACACTAGATTCCTGTTGAAATCCAACTCTAACTGTGAACTATTCTGTTATTTCACAATTGTTCCTCACCACTGTTCTATATCCCTCATTCATATCTTGAATTATATAGATGTATGCGTTTGGAAAACACTTCTGCTTCAATATCCACCAAATAAGATCTCGTAACTCTATCATACGCTTTCCTTAGGTGATGAAACCACATGGAGATCCTTCTGGTATTTTCTGTACTTTTCCATTATCATCCTAAGTACGAATATTGCATCCCATGTCGACCGTTCTGGCATAAAACAAAAATGCTTTTTTATTATTATTATTTACAATAACTTTATCAATATTTGCAGTTTTTATTCTATAAATCATATAACACTAAAAGAATGTTTGAATTCCAAAACTTGGGTGAATTAGTGTTTATCAGGCTGGTGTAGCTTCTCGTTTCGTCTCGAAATTAAGACGAGAATTGTCATGTTCCTCTTGGTTTTTTGAAAAAGTTTATTTTTCGTCTCTTGGCAACATCACGAATACTCCATTTCTCATGTACACTATTAGAATTTACAACCTCTTTATTTTATTTCATCAGTGTGCTTGCATGATTTACATACAATGCACTTCAGAATATAAGTTAGGATATTGTATATTTGCATTATTATACCTTAGTTTTGCAAGGATAGTTGCTGAAGTACTGTAGAAGAAAGATTTATAGAAAACCATCTTGTTTGGTTTAATTCTGCATAAAGCAATTTGTGTCTTCTATACATGTATACTACATTTGACACAGAAATATATATCAGTTTTCATACTTGGACAAGACAAGATGTGCACATATTCCGCTTTCTATCTATAGAGCTTGAGACTTAAAAAATGGCATGAGAAAAAGAGTGTAAAAAGATGGATTCCTAAAATCAAGATTTAAAAAATATATAAATCAAGAAATACTGAAGAATAATAGTTTGTAAATTTGCTTTTTGAAAGCTAAGGAATATACAAATCAAATTCAAAAGACGTTGAAATGACGAAAAAATAATAAGTTCTTGCAGGAGTAAAAGTGGATCTGAAAAGGTAGAGGACGCATGACGTCACGCCGTGTCTATCTTTGCTCATTGTATTTTCTTTAGAAAGTGGGGGGACGCCATGGATATTTTCTGGAAGTGGGGGACGACGTCCTCCCTCACTTTTACCCCTGAGTTCTTGAGATTTTGGACGCACTGAACTCTGGAGTATCCGTTCCTTCCTTCGCCAATTTGTATAGCTATACAGATATTCCAGCAAAGTAGTTCAACAACCTACACAAACATTCGAGAATCTGGAACATTTCTGTTCTTTTTTTTAAATATTTTTTCACCTAATTTCTTAAATAAGACTATCTGACAGATTAACTAAAGCCAAAAATTAGTACAATTTTCTCAAATCAACAGCTATTTATTTGGTCGTGTAGAAAATCGAGAAAGAATGTTACTTTTTAATTAAAAAAAAAATGATATTTACTCAACTTAATATTATTTTAAGGCTGTTTAAGTGTGAGAGAAAAAAGAACGATTTTCTAACTTCCCGTTGTGAATGTGGTTCTTTTTTGTTTGAAAGTGTGTACTTTCCCAGTGGTCCCTTATAAGTGGCATTGGGATGTAATAAGTCTTCCGAGGAAGACCATGAAACAACTCAAGAGCTGTAGTGTGAAAACTATAATTAACCTATTTTAATGTGTGTATATTCACACACAACTTCAACACAGGCAAACTGATTTTGATGATTTTTTGTTGGTTTGTTTGTTTATTTGAAATAGTGTATTTTTCCGGTGGTTACGTAGGTTTCATGAGAATCTACCATAGTCTTTGCAGCTAAACCATTGAACTCCTATGCAGCTATCATAATTGCGTGTATGATACGCATAAACTTTGATATACCTGCACCAGCTTTTTTTTATTTATATTTTTGGCTTGGAAGACTATGTTTTCATATAAATTTCATTAGTATTTGATAAATCTTTGGAGTTAGCTCATGAAACTTGTCTGCGGCTGACAGAACTAATGTCGTAATTAACTGACTTCATTGTGTGCATGTTCACCCATAACTTCAAAATAGGAGTACCGATTTGGATTGTTCTTTCTTAGTTTCAAACAAAGAGAATAGAAATTTCCATATCTATCTATCTATCTATCTATCTATCTATCTATCTATATCTATATCTATATCTATATATATATATATATATATATATATATATATATATCTATATATATATATCTATATATCTATATATCTATATATATATATATATATATATATATATATATATATATATATATATATATATATATATATATATATATACAGTATATATATATATATATATATATTGGCAGGTTTCATATAAATTTTATCACTTTTGAAGACAGTATGTGAAACTTCTCAACAGCTGATAATGTTAAGACCGTGTATACGAGGTGTTCAAAAATTATGGAACCTTCGGGTGACAACAAAGGAAATCCGAATCACTAATCCGCTTCAAAGTAAGCCCCTTGGTAATGCACAAACTTCTCCCAGCGCTCCTGCCATTGTTGGAAACACTTTCTGAACGCAGTTTTTGCAATGGTGAGCAACCGTGCCGTCGCATTTCGCATTATGTCTTCTCTTGACTGAAATTGGGCTCCTTTTAGTTGAATTTTCAGGAAATAATCAGAAGTCACATTTAGTCATATTGGGTGCGAGTACAGAGCCTGACAACAAACAGCAATGCTGTATTTGGCGATGAAAGCCTATATCAAATTTCGCGGGCACTCTCCTCATTCCCAAATTCTCGTTCAAAATTGAATGTACCGATCCGATTGAATGTTTTCCGCTTGGGTATTGCTAAGCTTTGGCAAAATTTGATGCAATATTGCTGCTCAAGTTTTTCTGTCATTTTACAAATAACTGAAATTCGATGACCGCTCACTCCTTGTCTTCACTCGTTGGCCGACTGCTAACGACTGACGCTTTCTGCGGGCGGGAAAAAAATCACGACTGCGCATGAGTGTTCCCTCTACATCTACACTGAAGAAAGTCTCCCGCGCTCATTGGTTTGCGTGGGAAAAATAAGGTTCAATACTTTTTGAACACACCTTGTATATTCACGTGTAATTCCGCAACACGTTGACCGATTTTTTTTTTTTTTTTTTTTTTTAATATTTGTTCACTCATGTTCCAGAGACCAAATCATTTTATAGAATGTTAGTATCATTTAACTTAGGTATCGAAGTAACTACTGAGGTTTAAAAAAAGTAGAAAAAATAGACAAACTTTAAAAAAATCAACATGCACAGCAGTGCATGGCAGCCAAGTTCCGCGAAAAAAATGAAAACTGACCTATACTGCCGTAAGCATGTTATACACGAACAAGAGTTTTGGGTAAAATCGCCGATTTCGAGGCTCTGTAAAAACGATTCTATTAAACACATCATGTACATGGGATTTAGAATTTAAGGAGATATCCGAGAGATGTGCTCATATACTAAATCTCATATTTCTACCTTCTACCATATTTGAGTATTGGACCCCTAAAATATGCAGTTGTCAGGCTCACTGACTCACTGACTCACTGACTCACTCATCAAATTGATTAGGTAGTTCCCAATGAGATAGAGACGTGAAACTTTACGTAAAGGTATCTTATAATGACTTGAACATGGAAAAAGTCCGAAGTGCAAGAAATGTGCTATGGGGATTTTTTATGGCCAAAAAACTGTCCTTAACCAAGCAAGAAATCATTTCACTCACTCACTCATCAAATTAATTAGGTACTTCCCAATGAGGTAGAGACGTGAAACTTTGCATAATGGTACGCCGTAATGACTTAAATATGGAAAAGGTCCGAAAAGTGAGGAATGTGCTATGGGAAATTTTTTATGGCCGAAAAACTGTCCTTAGCCAAGCAAGAAATCGTTTCACTCACTCACTCATCAAATTGATTAAGTACTCCCCAATGAGATAGAGACGTGGGACTCTGCATAAAGGTACCTTATAGTGACCTGAGCATGGAAAAAGTCCGAAATATGAAGAATGTGCTATGGGAATTTTTTTATGGGCGAAAAACTGTCCTTAGTCAAGCAAGAAATCGTTTCACTCACTTACTCATCAAATTGATTAGGTATTTCCTAATGAGATAGAGACGTGAAACTCTGCATAAAGGTACCTTATAGTGATCTGAGTAATGAAAAGGTCCGAAATTAGAGGAATGTGCTATGGGAAACTTCCTACAGGCAAAAAATTATCCGTAGCCATCAGGTACTTCCCAATGAGATAAAGATATGAATGTCTACACAAATATAGATGTAAATGTCTATAATGACTTGAATATGAAAAATGTCCAAAGTTTAAGGAATGTGTTATTATTTTTATGGGCGAAAAACAGTCCTTACCCAAACAGAGATCGGTTCATTCACTCACTCATCATTGATTAGGTGCTTCCAAATGAAATAGAGATATGAAACTCGGCATAATGGTACCTACCTTACGTAATGACTTGAGTAAGTAAAAGGTTCCAATGGGCGAAAAACTGTTCATAGCCGTTAGGTACTTGTTAATGAGATAAAGATGTGAAATTCTCCATGAAGATATCCTATAACGGCTTGAGTATGAAATTTGAGGAATATGCAGTGGAAAATTTTTCATTGGCAAAAAACTGTCCTTACAATCAGAAATCGGGAACGATTCCATTATTCAACACATCATGTACATAATGATAATGTTGTCAATTGTCCGAGTGATCGAGTGGGTGTCCTTTCGAGGGGTCAAGTGAGTGGTCTATTGACTATCACGTGTGCCTTTTATGTATGAGGTCCCGAGTTTGATTCCCGGTGGAAGAACCTTTGGAATCTTAACTCTCCTCGATGTTTCCGTGTTCGTGTCCCTGTCGTTCTAGGTTAATAGAAAAACGAGCTAAGCTCACTGGGAAAAATTCGTTATCCGGATAGCGATATATTGTACATATACATGGGATCTTTACGTTTACTACAGAAATCAATACTTAACATACGTTATCCATATGCTACATACGTACTGCCCTCTTTCCCGCTTAGATGTTACACTATGTCGTTGCAGGATGTCTGACAACAGTCTTTCGTACATTACGTACGTATACGTATGTTGCGTACGTCAGCTATAAGTTACATACGTCCATCTGTATGTGAGATCCTGGCCGCCTACATACAGTTCTTTCGTCCCTGCATAAAGTGCGTTTATTCGGAATACTTATACGGAAAGTATGTTTAAAATATACTTTTTCAGTTATACGTTTAGTGTACATTAAGTCCAAAAACTACAGGATTTACACATGTAACGTACGTTTTTACGTACGCCACATACATTTTTTTCTCAGTATGTGAGTAAAATAAGTGAAAGCTAGTAATAAGTAGTTAAGCAAGTTAATGATGCACCTTCTCATTAACTTTTAAAAACTTGGGCTAAGACATGTACATACTGCTGTAAATTTCGTGGTTGGAAACCCAGACAAGGAAAGTCAATATTTTTTTTTTCGGTGAATATTTTTTTATTGCAGTAATTGGTATTAAATAGATATTGAAATTAATTTGATAAGTAAAAGAATGTGGAGGTGAGGATATTTAGAATTAATGAAGTTTTCCAAGAAATGAGAAATCCAATTGTTCTACTTTTATGTGAGATTAGCAACAAAATGTAACCGATTTCGTAAATATATTGGTACCACGAATTATATTATGCTTACCACAGTCGTTATGTAAAAATGTTCTTGATGCTTCGTGTCTATATCTGTAAACAGTTTGTGAATGTCTAAAGTATCAGCCTTTTCATCAACAGTGAATGTCGTGCATTTGCTCTTAATATTTCCTAATTTGCTCAACTGGGGGCTTAGCCGCCACACTCTCAACTTTGCTCGGCCTACGGCCTCACGCCTCTTAAGCCCAAAATTCTACCGAATTTCAAGTTTCTTTTCCTATTTCAACTAACTAAAAGATAAAATTTTGTATCCCCGGAGAACGCCTATTTAAATAACTTGGGGATTTCTTCATCCCCCTTTAGACTCCTTAAAAATTAAAAATATTGACATTTGGCAATTTTTATGTCAAATTTACAATCATGTCAAATTTAATCATTGTAGCCTTACAGGAAGTGTCCTATAATTTTGGGGTGTAAAAGATGTCTCATATAAATAACATGGGAAAGATCTTTCAGCTCCCCATAAAACCACTCTAAAGTTGAAATTTTTTATTTTTACTGATTTACTTAGGTAATGTTAACGAAAACGAGCAAGCATACCGAATTTCAAGTTTTTATTCCAATTCCAAGTTCTTAAAATATGAGATTATAGCTAAAAAAAAAAAAGACTCATTTAAATAACATAGGGAAATTCTTCATCCCCTCTTCATCATTTCAACTTTCCATGTCAACCGGAAGCACACCTTTAATTTATGTCAGTTCATGTAGGATATATTGATGGCAAATATAATTAAATTTACAAGCTATTTGAAAGGTGTATATCATTGGAAGGAAAACCCAAGGCAGTATGAAACTGCGCAACGTGCGCGTCAGGTAATGAACTCCGTAATTTCGCAACGTGAAAGGATAGAGAACAACTAAGTACTGTATATTGAAACACCAGCCATGTCTGTCTAGTGATGTAGCAGCGAGGATTCAGTATCAAGGGTTTTGGGGCCCTGTTGATACTCTTCGTATTTAGGCAATGAAAAATGAGATGTTAGCGATCGTGATTTTTGTAGCTCGGGTAAATGAATTAAAATCTCGTTTGGACATAACTCTCTGACAGACATTTAATAGAAGAAATCCTTCCCGCTGGTCTAGTGGCTAGCATGTTCGCCTTTCTTCTACAGGATCCTGGGTTTGATTCCCGGTGGAAGAGCCCTTGGGAACTAATGTTGCATGTGACAATTATGACTCCTTTAAAAATGTACAATTCTAAATTTAAATCCAGCAATATGACACAATTGAGAACCCCAATATACGATTTTGACATGGCGAACTACAAAAAGAACTGAAATCTGAACAAAAACACCAGAAGTGCAAAAAGTGCAACCAAGTTCATCAGCCTCAAAAAGTGTTGAGATGAGGATGGATAAGCCAAATTCCTTGGCCACTGCATTTATTTTATGTAAAGAGCATCCCAAGGAAGAGGATATCTCCTCGAACCCACCCATAATATTTTTATATAATTAAATGTCCAAGCCCATAATCATACCTGGACTCTTGTATATACATAAAACATGTTAGATGTATTTCGTTTTATCTACAAAAACGTACAGTATTCTTTATTAACATCTATGACTCATACAAGCAGACTCAGTTGTCACCAATACTGGCCTGGTTGGCCAGTATGACCAGATGAAGTGCAATTTCGCACCGTGGTTATTATTGAGCAATTTCGTACTGTCTTCCTTAGCGGATTAATCGAATACGCGACAAAACGTACTAGCGACAAACGTACCACCGACAAAACGTACCACTTACCCTGAGGGATGCTTGTGAAGGGTTTTCTAAAAACACTTTAAATAATGACAAGCGACAAAACGTACCACTTGCCTGGAGGGCTACTTGCGAAGAGTCTTCCAATCAGCCATCAAATAACGACAGGCGACAAAACGTACCACTTGATAGGACAGCATATAAGTATATACATATATCGGCCAAAATAAGGTTAAAAGTTGAACAGATTGGTGGTGAGGAAAGTACCGATGCAAGACCAAGACTACGACAAAGACTAAGACTAAGACCATGACTGCAAGATTGTCGCAACACCAAGACCATACCTGCAAGATTCTCGCCAGACCAGCAAGAATCTTGCATATGCAATATTTGAATATTTGCTGATTTCCATCACACTTTATCCAGGCTTTGGACCAGGGAGGGATAGGTATTATTAGAGGAGCGCGGGCACTTTCTCCCACAAGGGCCACCAGCATCTCAATCACAAATCAAGTTGCACAGTTTTCTTTCTACAGTAAGTCAATAGTATTAACAATTGACAATTAAAACCTGATATTCTTTCATCAGTATATTATTCTGAATTGTTCAAAATATTATATGAAGTTCAAGGAGAACGTATACTATATTACAAAATTAGCAGATGTTTTAGTGTACTAGTTTTTGATGCTACTGTATCTATCACCTTTGTATTCGAAATATTTTTTTAATAAATCTTTTTCAATAGTCATCAACATAAATGTTTTCAAATGTTCCTGAGACATGGTACTCGTTAGCCTATTTTTAATGTATTTCAGTTTATTTAAGTTTTGAAAAATTTCTTTTACATGTTACCTGAGTTCCGGGCAAAGTCAATAAAAATTTGTATGCTGGAAACCTGGATAAGTATTACTGCAAAATTTACAATTCTGCAAAATTAAAAAGCAGCACATTGGACAATTTTGCAACACGTTTTGCATTCGCTTTCCTTGTAAACAAATGTGTTTTCTCCTAATTCTGAATCACTTGCACCATCAGCACAGTCATTTTTCCTCGGTTGTGCTCGTCATCAAGACTGACTTTCAAGGATATCCACATCCTTCAAAAGTTCAAGAGAATACATTTATAGTATCCTTGGAAACTTCTTAACTTAAGTTTTCCAGAAAATCTAAGTTTATCGAAAGGCGCGTCTGGAAGTTCTGTTACTTGGTTGAAGTGTCTAGGGTCCAAAATAATCCATAAAGTACATTGCTTCTTGAATCTTGAAGAAATACTCGAAACTACAATGTCCAATATTGTGTTGAATGCTTTGATGCAATACCTGGTTTGCATAGAAGCAGCTTCATCTTCATATTCACAGGAAAATCTTTGTCCATCTCTGAAGGCGAATTGTCGACAGGTCAATAGAAAAAAAGAAATCACGTTCTAAGTCTTCAAATTTGTTATTGGTCCACTCTGCAAAGCTTAATGCTGCATTCTTAACGGATTCAAAATCATCTCTCTACTCTTTCACTTGGAACAGAGTAGTCTGCACCATCCGATAGGACTACACTAGCAGCACCCTCTATTAGGAGATAGTTTGACAGAGAGGTCGTCACTTGAAATATCTTAAGGAACATTTATGCTGTCCGAGTTGTTTTGAACTTGAGATCTTTTATATACCCTTTCGCTTTACACCTAGCTTTTGGTTTGATATTTTCTGTAGAAGCAATTTTCTTAATTATTATGGTCAACTCTATATACAAAGCACTTTCTGGGTTCGAAAAATGACCAAACTTTTTCTGAAAAACAGTGTGTTTTCTACCATCTTGTTTCCGCAATAACTGTAAGACGCCTTTGTTAACATTTGATCTTCCAAATGTCCATTCGCTGATAAGACTCACGCATAAATATCGCACAGTCATTCAGCAGAACAATGACACAGAATCAATGTAATTTTTTGTCAGATCACATATGACATGATGAGAATATGAGCGTAACACAACATGTGTAACTGAGTTTCTTAGTGGTTAAGCGGTTAGCGTATGCGCCTTTGTCGTGGGAGACCTGGGTTCGATTCCTGGCGGGAGCTCATGTGCTTCGGATTTCCCGTAAATCAGTATGTCCCGTCTCATATAGCCTCGCTGCTAAAAAGGACGTTAAACTCAAAATCAACTGAATCACAGTGTAACTGATCATAGGTGAATTGAAAAAAAACTAATATTGTCCTTGCATGTTACTTGAGCCATCGGTTGAATTTCCAATACACTTCTTAATATCAAAGTTCAACTTCTGCAGAATTTCCAGCAGTAAAAACCGCAAGGACACTGGCCTGTGGTAGATATACATTTTACAATGACAACAATACTTTGTTTAACAACCATTTTAACAGCATACCGTAAAACAACAGAGCACTGGCCTGAAACTACTATACCTTGAGTAGTGACTAATAGAACAGAAAATATTGAAGCTTGAGAGACTTCTTTCGAAATATCTTCTCTGATAAGTGTGTTGAAAGCATTCAAAACAAAATTCACCGTGTTTAGTAAAAGTTATGCGACCACTATCCTGCTTACTTCCTTGTATATGACTTCTCGGTGACGTTATCTAAATTACTTTTAAGCGGAAGATCAAATTTGCTTAAGAAAGGAATAATACCCAAAAAGTTTCCATGATCTATAGCTGTGTCTTTCAGTTTATAGGCTGCTACATTTCCTCTGTAAATGAGCCCTCTTTTACCAATAAGTTTCTACACTTTGACAACTCGATACATTACTTGTCTGTTCTTTTTAACCTTATACTGCCGTTGTTTTACCTGCTCATGAGGAAGTAGTTCCTTAACATTATGTTCTTTTTTTGTTAGATATGTAAGCACCACATTGGTCTAATGTATTTTGGAAGGCTCGAGTTCTCTTACTCGCTGATAAACGTGTTTAATGTTACGTTTGTCACGTACAGAACCTTTAAGAGAAGTTTGTTCGATCTGGAGAATAATCTGTGAACACGCTGAAAAAAAAAAAAAAAGCTTGAAGTGGTACGTTTTGTCGCGGATTAAATATCCGAAATGTCTTAATTAGTCCAAGACAGGTTGTAATTTATATAAGTGGTACGTTTTGTCGTGGAATAAATATCAGAAATGCTTTAATTAATCCATGACTGGTTGTCATTTATGACAGGTCGTCAAAAGTGGTACGTTTTGTCGCGAAAATTCAAGTGGTACGTTTTGTCGCTGGTACGTTTTGTCGGGACACCGATTAATCATTCTGTAGGTGTTGTGCATTTTCACACGGTCCACCTGTCAATCATGTGATTCATCCTGAAACCGCTTTCACTATAGGGGGTGGGAGGACAGAACAAATGTCAACCAAGTAAGAACAGACACAAAGCAAACACAAATTAAAATAAATACAAACAATTGAATTAATACTAGTTTCAAGTATTTTTCCCAATTTACACCATACATGCAGCTATACGAACCACACATGATAAGATATTAATTATACCACTCACGTATGCATTGATGCCACATAAAATAGAACGAACATACAAGGAACTGTTTACATTTCTTAAAATGAAACCTCACCTTGCCAAAACTTCGCGTCCCAAAATCTCGTCTGGCCAAAACCTCGCGGCTCTGATCTCGAGACACAGAATCTCGCCTGGTCTAAACTATGCGGGACGTAATCTCGTCCGGGAAGAAATGTCGTCAGTATAAAAACCTCGTCACGACTATTTCTTCAATGCAGAATGCTCTATATATTTCTGTATGTATATATTTTGTAATAACACATAATTGTATTAAAGTAATGACAAGAAAATATTGTAACGCGTGCTTTGAGAATCTGTATATATAAAAATGAAAATGACTATGTTTGTGACATCATACCTCTTGAGCCACCCGACAGATCTTGATCAAATTTTCAACATAGATGAAGTTTGGGCCTGTGATGGTGTTTATCGTTTCACTCTGACGGGAAGGCAGAGGGGAATGGGGAGACATATAGAAGTACATAAAAATGAAAGTGGCTGCGTTTGTGACCCTAAGAACTCTTGAACCACTCGACCGGTCTCGATCAAATTTTCAACATAGATGGAGTTTGAGCCTGGGACGTTTTTATTTCACTTTGACGGTGATCTTAGGAAATTATATCAAAACTGAATAATATTTATGAAAGTATGAAGTAATATCTGAGTTTTTACGTCTCTCGATTATGTCCTGTTGGTTAAAGGAGACGTAGATGATCAGGATGAAGGAAATGATGGAATGAAGAAAGTGGGAGAAAACGGGAATACTCCGAGAAAGCCCACCTCATCATCATCATCATCATCATCATCATCATCATCATCTTCTTCTTCTTCTTCTTCTTCTTCTTCTTATTATTATTATTATTATTATTATTATTATTATTATTATTATTATTATTATTATTATTATTATTATTATTATTATTATTATTATTATTTGTAATATGGAATTGCATATTAAGAAACTCAGTGGGTAAATTTTAAGGAAAGGTTTCATTCCGCAAGTTTTTGGCCAAGCTAGATTTTAGTCCGAAAGGTTTTGACCGGCCAAGATTTTAGCTCACGAGGTTTTGGGCAACGAAGTTTTGGCCACACGATGTTTTGGGCGGCGAGGTTTTGGCCCGGCGAAAGTTTGTCCCGCAAGGTTTTCGCCACGAGTGATTTTGGTCCGCGAGATTTTGGGCGGCAATGTTTTGGCCGCGAGTTTTTTTTTCCGTATCCATAAATAAGTATTTTTTATGTATTCTGTCTAACTGTCATTATTCTCATAAATATTATTTTCTTTATTTTCTAGTTTAACTCATTTAGGATTTCCACTTTTTGAGGTAAAATTTATCTTTCACTCAAACAGCTACTGCCTGCTTCCTTACTATTTATCGTAGGATCATGTTTCATACCTCGTTTCTTTTAGGATAAGGCTTACTTTCCAACGGTACCACTCGCTTGTCCTTATTATACACCAGAAATGGGAAAATCGGGTAAAACCGGAAATTTTTGAATAAAAAAATTCCGAAATTTTTGCGCCCCTCTGGCGCGGGCCTGGGTTCATGTAGGGATCTGATTTTTTTAAATACGTTGTTACATACATAATACGTATGTAAAATTTCAATCTTGCATATGGAAAACAAAGAGCGGAAAATTGCTGGAAGTCTGAAGTTAGGCCATACATAAATGAAAATTTACTGCGTCATTACTATTTGGCCTAGAGTTATGGTCACTGGCGTCTCTGGCATGTAAAATTTGGGGGGGGGAGGCATCAAAGAAAGTGATTTAAATGGTTTTACCTAACCCAACCTGTTTATTATCTTCGACAACATT
This sequence comes from Thermobia domestica, assembly GCF_964235325.1. Taxonomy (NCBI): domain Eukaryota; kingdom Metazoa; phylum Arthropoda; class Insecta; order Zygentoma; family Lepismatidae; genus Thermobia; species Thermobia domestica. The sequence continues at coordinate 67,195,525 of NC_137464.1, forward strand.
TGTTACCTTTCTCATTACCTTCATAGACTCCCTAAAGTATATAAAGAACTCGGTTATAATCGGCTAAAAATTTCACAGCCTGAATAATACATTCCAAATAAATATAATTATTAGACTATTATTTATATGTTATTCTGTCGTTAGTAAATAAATTAAATTAGATAAAATAATGAATATTTTGTACTTTAAAATATTGGAGGAAACGCGTCCCCCTCGTCCCCCCGCCAGAGACGCCAATGGTCATGGTTCAAGCTTCATTTCCTTCAGCATAACAAGCTCTTTCCAACGGTGCCAGTCACATGTCCGTATCGTACATCTTAACCAGAAAAATCGGGAAAACCGGAATTTTTTCTGAAAAAATCACCTCCTCGGAACACTTGCGTTTCTCGGGCCCTGCCCTGGTTTCGCGTAGGGATCTAAAAAAAAAAATACCCAAAGGTACACACAATCCGTATGCAAAGTTTCAATTTGATATCTTGAAAACTAAAGGCGTAAAAAAAGTTTTAAAATTTGCTTTAAGAAAAAAAATAACGAGTCACGCCCCTTCGTTCCCACTTGGAGTCGCCAAGTTGTCCATCCGGTTCCAAGACACATCTAGGGTGTTCTTTGGTCCATCCTTGACCTGACGAATAAAAAAATCCGGCTTAAATACCTGTTATAGAACCTAAATAAGCGGTCAGAAACAATACTACGCCATAGTAACTTTTGTTATCAAAAATCCTAAAAGGGTTAATGCTTTTACTGTAAAAATATTTTTAAAATGTTCTTTTCTTTTCAATATACCCGTCATACTTCGTTAATATTTTTCCTTTAATATTTTCTTTTCTCTTTATTGTCATTGATGTAACTTTGTCTTAGATTGAGTGAAAGGTAGCGCATGAACCTTAACCCTTTCTTTATTAAATTGAAATTGAAATTGAAATTGAAACTTACATACCGTGCTAAAATATAAGTAACCTCCACTTTCGCAGTTGAATGTTTTGATGTGACAATGTTAATAAAAATGCGTCCATGTTTAATGGATTATTCATTTATATATTGACAAAGGGCCATTACAGGTAAGTAAATCATTTTTATGCACATTAAAAATCTGTGTGTACGCATACATACATCTGGGAAGTATGTTTTTTTTTTTTCGGAGTGAACAAGTTTTCTTCCAGAACTATGATTAATTAAATTATATACCACTTTTGTGCAGGGCATGTCCTCAAGGCCACCGATTTCTCAGTAACTTTGGAGGAGCGGGGGCATTCAGATGTGTGTTTGGTTGCAGACAAGGGTTTAAGAAAGCATATAGGAAAAGCTTAAGAGATATTAAATTTAAATTATGCCAAATAGTGTATATTCATAAAAGAACATATAACAATACACATAAAAAATAAATATTTATAAAAATACATGGGGCCCCACATGAGCATTGGGATCCCGGGCCCTCCAGGATCAGCGCCCTTGCATGTCCTTTAGGAAATAGTGCTACAGTGTAGATCCCATCGTGAACCCTTGCTGAAAAACATTTCCAGGAAGAAAGTCTGTTGACAATGGATAGAATAGAAAATAACTTTTGGCTTCTGGAAATACGTTGATTAGGATTTATGAGTCATGATTATAGTCATGACTTAAGTCATACAACCCTTCTCTTTATGATACATCTATTAAAAAAAAAAAACGTACGAATTGAACTTTTAAATGGCTCTTTTAGGATTCAAATCCCTGACCATTCTGATTACTTGTTATCCTCTGCAGACGTGATAGGCCTACCTTTAAATCATGAAAAAAAAAAAAAACTTTTCAGTGACATTTTTACATCATTGGTGTTAGATAAAGTATTTTGCAAGAATTTCTATTGAATTCTAAACAAGAACTAGTTAACACTCATAAGTAGAATACTTTTCCACACTAGAAATGGCTTTTGAAATGAAGTGCACTCTATTGAATTTGCCAGCACCATAGATGTTATGCTTTTTTTTTTTTCCTTCTTGTGTTAGGCTTACAACTTGTACCAGAATTCGTGTAACGTCTTTGACTTCTTTTGTTTCTCTTAAGCCTGTGTATAATCTTAAGCTATCGTGTTTCGTTATCTTCACAGCTATCATTTTAATGTGACAGCTCCACGTAATTTCTACATACACACCATGTGTTGGAAACTCCATTGATAAATTAGTCTGTGTAGAATCAAGACTTTATACGCTGAAAACATTTCAAAATAGCCATGACAATTACAATAGGAATGCGTTAAACGGCATTTTTTTTTGCAGATTTTTTTTTTTTAAATTCATACTGCAGGGTGACTACAAAGTCCGTAACAACATTTCCTTTTCTAATTACATACCGGTATGAGAAATACCACTGACTAAAAGTAAACGAATATATTGTAATTAATTTTTTAGGGTACAAAATAAAAGTTTTCAGTTTAACATCCCATGATTATGCCCTTTAGGCTAATGGAGACGGATGGTTAAGGCAAATGAATGATGATGGAAGAATTATTGGAAGAGAATGTGGAATGAAATGGGAGTACCCCGAGAAAACTGAGAGACATGATATTATTCACCACAAATTTGCTTGGACTGGGATTGAACCAGGGGCCCACGCCCCAGAGGAAACCGTTCTACCACTGAGCCACCATCCCCTGCCATTGTTTGCGGACAATACAAGAGGGATTGGCAGAGAAGAAAGTGGTAACAAAGGCCAATAGGATTATCCTGAACATCATTAAAGCATAATCCCTTAGTAAATCCTAGGTAAACTAATGTAGACATTGTTCACAGTTGGTAATTGCGAAAAACAAAATTGAAAAATAGGTTAGCCCAATATAGTTTACAGTGTATATTGGCCAACCAATAGTATGGTATCATTTATCCAACAGTTTATGTTGGCTAACAATCAATTTACCGTCATTTATCGAACAGTTTAGGTTGGACAACAAACAATTTAGCGTCATTTATTCATTCAACAGTTTATGTTAGTCAACAAACAATTTGACATTTATTCAACAGTTTATGTTGACTATCCAACATTTTGTCGCCATTTATCCAACGTTAAATGTTACGTGATTTTTTAAGTTCTAAGATTTCGTGACAGATCATATGGGATTACGTGACCAGGGCCGGCCTTAGGTGGTGCCGGGCCCGATTGGGAACATTTTGCGGGGCCCCAGGTTCACAACTAACTTGCATCTAGATCTGTAGAACCAACATATATATATATATATATATATATATATATATATATATATATATATATATATATATATATATATATATATAATGGGCGCACGAAGGTAGGAGCAGGGTGGGGTCCGGGCCCCCCTCTGGCTCACGAAAATGTATACTTAATATAGCAAACCACGTATATTAAATACCAGAAATACTAGACGTAATATAGCAACCATGGAGATGGCCCCCCTCTAGAAAATGTTCTTCGGACGCCCCTGATATATATATATATATATAGTGGCGGATCCAGGATATGACCAAGGGAGGGACTAAACCATAGTTTGCCGTTTTATCCAGTGTAAAGCAGGATTGAAGTCCATTTTATCCAGTGTAAACCTGAGCGTCAAGGGGGGCTATAGCCCCTTAACTTCCCCTTGGATGCGCCTTTTATATATATATATATATATATATATATATATATATATATATATATATATATTTGGTCTAGGAATTAATTCGTGCGGTTTTTAATAAAAATTGAAGCTTTATTTCAAAAACAAAGTAAATGAATACGTTAACAAAAATATTGTCCATCGCTAGCCACTACTTTCTCCCATCTTTCAGGCAATTTACGGATTCCGTGTCGAAAGAATTCCTCATCTTTTGACGCAATCTAATCAAAGATCCATTTTTCGATATTTTCTGAAGAAGTGAACCGCTGTCCAATCAAATCGTTATTCATGCAATCGATCAAGTAGTAGTCAGACGGAGCAGTGTCTGGTGAATATCGCGGGTGGAGTAACACTTTCCATCCGACATTTTCCAAATAGGTTTTGACCGGTTTTGCGACATGTGGTCGAGCGTTATCATCTTGATAAATAAGTTTATTATGCCTGTTATTCCATTCTGGTCGTTTTCAGGCCAGAGCTTGCTTCAAACGCATTAATTGTTGTCGATAGCGGTGTCCATTAATAGTTTCACCAAGTTTCAGAAGTTCATAGTACACCACACGTTTCAAATCCCACCATATATACAGCATAACCTTTGCACAATGAATATCTCCTTTCGGTTGTGAAGGACCTGGTTCACCTTGCTTCACCCAGGCATTTTTTCGTTTAGGATTCTCGTAATGAATCCACTTCTCATCACCAGTTACAATTCGATGCAAAAATCCCTTCCTTTTCTGTCTTTGAAGCAGCAATTCGCAAACGGCTTTTCATCTTTCAACGTCTTTCTTTTCAATTCATGTGAAACCCAATAAGACATCTTTTGAATCATTCCTATGGCTTTGAGACGTTTGGAAACTGTTGTTTTCTCAACTCCAAATGCTTCTGCAAGTTCGTCCTGCGTTTGACACGAATCCTGATCAAGCAATGCTCTGAATTCTTCATCTTCAAATTCTTTTGGCTGTCCAAATTGCTTTTGGTTTTCCAAGCTGAAATCACCACCTTTAAACCGTGCAAACCACTTCTGACACGTTCGCTCAGCTAGAGCATGGTCACCAAACACTTCCACTAAAATATGATGACTTGCGGTAGCACTTTTCTTCATGTTAAAGCAATGAAGAATAACTCCCCGCAAAAACACTTTATCAGGCACAAAATGCGCCATTTTCAGTTGAAGAAAAAATGTTGTTGTTTCCGCTTCAAGCAACTGACATATACTAAACAAGATGCTCAATGACAGTAGTTCTCAACGCATGTTTGGATCAACGAAACTATGGGACAATAAGCTAGTTACGCCATCTTTTTGTAAAACCGCACGAATTAATTCCTAGACCAAATATATATATATATATATATATATATATATATATATATATATATATATATGTATATATCGTGCTTTGCATGCTGGTTTAGTGGTTAAACCCATTTCCCTTTATGAACATATAACATTTTTCCATCTGCAAAGTGTTCTGGTGAGAACGCTCTTCTATTCATTGCTTATAGCCACTAATTTTTCATAGAAATAACTCAAATGGAAATGCAGACAGTAAATGAATTTTAAAATACATATTTCACCTTGTGTCTCACAAGTTTTTAAGAAGGTTCTGTACCAATATTTCATAGTTTTATTCTCTTACAAGTAACCTATCGATGTCGAAATCTAGTTTCTTAGCAAACTTGACAGGGAAGCGTGGAATATCAAGAAACGAGCGTAAGCAAAATATAAAGTGCTTTCGTCAATAAAGACAGCTGTAGTGGCCAAAAACTAATTGATCAGAAGAAGCCAGTGGTTCTCAAACTTTCCGATAACGTGGACTTCCTGTTCATTCAAAAAATTATCTGGGACCCCTTTGCAATGCTATCTGAAATTTCACACGGTATTAAAAATTATACCGTACTAATTACAATTACCACTGACAAGAAAAAGATCAAGAAAAGTAATGCAATAAGTAATTTATTCCAAAGATATATGATTGTTTCCTAATGAACGAAACTGCAATTGAAAGTACAGTAACTTTCAAGACTGAAAATAATTTTTTCTTTCGTTTCTTTTTTTCTTTTTTTTTTTTTTTTTTTGTTAAAGGAAGCCCACTTAATAAACAATGATCTCAAATATGGGGACACTAATGTGAGGAATGAAATTCTTTGTGTCTTTCCATAATTTCATTGAAATTTGGAATAAATTTTGTCACTATCAATCTTAGGTCCGATTACACATTAAGACGATTTCGCTTTAAGGTTTTAATACTGCCAAATGCAGAAAAGGTCTGCTCACACAAGTAAGTGGTAGGGAAAGGCATCAAATGTCGCAATGCCTTTTTAGACAACTCTTCATACTCACAAACCACATGCAACCAAAAACCACAAAGTTCATTTTCTTTGAAAACTTTTTTTTCCATGAGTATCGCAGCTAGTTTCAATAGCTGTTCTTGTTCTGTGTTAGAGAGATTTGTACCTTGTATGTAATTGATTTCTATATTAGTGAAATAATTTTTAATCCAACCATTAGCAGGTTGTGAGACAGGGAAATATTCTCGATAATTTGTAGGTAACGCTCTCAAAGTGCCCTACAAGTGTTTTGTGCCTTTCAGCACAGAGTTTTTCACTTGAAGAATCAATGAAATTCTTGGAAATGATGAATAGTTATTGTATTGTACTCGTACTGCCCACAGCTGCAGTTTCTTAATCTTAAAAATACTTCTTGCATAACAGCTGTGAGTTCCATTTTATTAAAACACATTGACCTATTAATTTTTAGGCGTCGCGGACCCGTTTGCTAGGTCCTGCGGACCCCACTTTGAGAACCACCGGAATAAGCCATAACAATGTGTTTTAAGATTGAAAGTTTAATTTTATTTGCAAAACGTGTAAAGGGATGAAAAACAGAAACACATTAACCGACACTGGAAGTAGACATCTATTAGAGGGAATTCTTATCATGGCAGCCATTTTGTATCTCGCTCGACTCTTTTAAATAGGAAGGGGATCATTTGAAACATCAAAATGGGATAGAATTTTACGAGAAATACAGTGGTGAAGTCTATGTTTCCATAAGTTTATATTTGTAAGACATACTGAAATGCGTATTGATATGAATTCATTGCTTCAAAGATTTCTTAACGCTGTATCGTTTTGAAAGAATTCAAATCAGGAAAACGTAATGTACACTAGTGAGAACATCGAAAGGTATAATCAGCTTGAAATCGTTATCGACTGCAGAGAAAATAAAATGGTGATGAGACAATCACAAACCTTAAGGAATTGATGGAAGATGGATAACATTTTCCATTGGATTATTCTAGTTAGAAGACAAACCTTCGTAAGCAGCCACCCATTCAGTACGCACTAGTACATATTCGGTTTTCCTGACCTGATTTAAAAAATGAAATGCGCGGTTTTTTTCGCAGGAGAGAGCAGAGTTTGTCCTATGGTTTTGTATTTTAATATAGCTAGTACCGGTACTGCAAAGAAGTAACAGTGAAGCTGATTTATTTGATACCATTTCGGTATTCATGGTAGTATCACATGACATAATCAGTAAGAACGCCAGGCTATATGAGACGGGACTTAATGATTAACGTGGAATTCGACCCACATGAGCTCCGCAGGGAATCGAACCCGGGTCTCCCACGCCAAAGGCGCGTATGCAGCCAAAAAGGAGTTCGTTTACTTAAAGTGGGGTGTTCAAAATAAAAGTGGTTTGCACCCAGAATAATGACATAAATTTTTACACAAAATCAAAGAAAAAATATTTTTACGCCTAGGGGTGTGTGTAAAAATAGATATGTCCCTGGACATATCTATTTTTACAACATAAGTTGTAAACGTAAAAAAAAAGAAAAAGAAAGAAACTACTGCAGCATTAAATTCAGAAAATATTTACTTATGCCCGGAAATTTAATACAAACTATTCATTTATTTGCTAGGGAAAGGCCATACCCTCCGTTGTGGAGTCAATGGATGTACCTGTATTGCAACAATTATTGCATTATTGTTGGTTACAATGCGCCATTATTATCAGGTTCAATAAGAAAATAATATTGTCAATATGGTTATTTTTTGTTCAAATTATGTACGTCTCACTGTTAACCAGGAAGAAAAATTGATAAGACAAAAAAAGAAGAATATATCCCTATCATTACGTGTTTTTTAAATACAAATTAGGGCTTTGTATTATTTAGATATACTAAACTTAATTTTAAGAATAAACGTTGAGACATGTGACATGATTAGAAGAACAGGCATTTTACTATCCCTTGAGAATGTGTACTAACAATTATTGACCAGGGATTAAAAATATGTCTTCTTAAAATTCTAACATAAGAAAGTTGTACTGTATTACCGTTGTGCAGCCTGGCTAGTGAATAATCACACCTCGTGGTAAATAAATTCATAGAACTCCCTTACTATTAATGGTAGAGCAAACGGATTGGTACCATTTTACAGCTCTAAGAATGTATTTCCTAACTAACGAAAAATATGTCATTTTGTTCCATAACTACCTAGTTATTTATAGAGAAGCTTAAAAAAAAAGATTGAAAAAAATGACACTTTCTCACTTTTGGTTAAAATAACTCAGAAGAAATGTTAGATGTATGTCCACGTCTCATATAGCCTCGCTGCTGAACGGGACGTTAAACTCAAACACAACAAACACAACGTATATGTAATATATTGCTACATAAACATTTTTCAGTTATTTCTCTGTAATATGGTGCAAAAATGGCCTTTCTACTTTAATTCTGTGTGAGTTTATAGGCTTTTAAAAATACCTTTGAAATTCTTACGGTGGCCATATTGATGACGCCATAACTCCGATTCCACTGCCCGGAGCTTTGAGGACTTTTAGTATGTTAACTTGGATATGAAACTGAGACTAGACTATTGCAAAAGTTTTCATATCTCCTTTATTTTTTCCCCAATAATTCAAGCCTTTTTTGGCTTAAAGTTACTGGATTACTTGCTACAGCTCTGTTCGCACGGGATATCAAGATTCGATTCCCAGTAGAAGCACGTATGATTCACATTATACGTACGTTAAACAGTAAGTCTACGTCTTGGTGCTGTAAAATGAATGGCTGAATTAAATCTCAATTGCTTTAGAAACGATCGAAATCGAATACTTCAATGCATTGTGAAAATATCAGTGGCGATGCTTAAGGGGAGACAGGATAGACAGCGTCTACCCTTAAGAATTTTATATGTATTAAGCCATTAAGCCTAAATTACTAACTTAAAATTTTGTAATTTAAAGATTCTGAATTTACAATTTCCTTTTTTTCTGGGATGAAACTAGATACTTTTCTAGGACATGATTCCATATCGTCACATGAGAATCAGAGGAACGTAACTCAAAAAAAGCGGTTTTCGTTTTCTTCATGTTTGGACATGATTTTGAAATCCCCACTTGGTGTAAATGAACGTAACGCCATCTGTTCTCCTTGTCGATCATCTGTTGTAATGTAGCTCAAGTACAATCTTCTTAAAACACATCTTTCTAAGAGAATGATATTTTTGTCCTCTCGCCTGTAAACCTACGAAAATGGTGTCACGTTCCTTTGTTCTCGACGATATCAAAGACAGAAAGCAAGGCGTCTCGCAAAACCTTGAACATTATTCCTCTGCTGGATCCATTCCCTTGCATCAACCTATAGAAGCGTAGGAGTAACAGCCACATGAGAAATTAAAGTCCAAAGACTCGCGCCGTGTAGTAGTACACACCGGCCATACACTGACGTATTTTTCAGTCGTAGCCATAAAATTTCATGCGCTAGTCTTGTTAGCAGCTGTCAATACGTTAGTGTATGGGACCTGGCGTACGTTTACGTACCGAATTTTTATACGCTGGAAAAGTCTGGCTGCTTTTAACTTCGAGCGTAAATACGGCGCGTAAAAACGGCTCATCAAGGCCAACATACACTAGCGTATTTTCAGCGCGCATTTTCGGTCCGTAAAATGATGTCGTAAATTTCGGTCCGTAAGTTGGCCCATACACCTAGCGTAAAAATAGGCGCGTAAAAGAAGAAGAAAAAGAAGCGGTCAGTTTTCGCTCTTCCTTTTGCCTGTTGTTTCAGCACGCAGTCGTTTTCCAGTTTGCTCAAGTTGTTTGAACAGGTCAGATCTATGTTTTAAATGCAGGTCCTATAAACATTATGCTATTAAGGAAACGAATAAAAAGAAAGAACAAAACAATAGAAATATTTGGACTAGCAAGTGATATTCAATGTAGGAGTACTTTTTATTTCTTTTCATAGTATCGGAATGTGAAAATTCCCATAGAATGTTTTAAGAAAGTTAAATCAGACAGATTTAAAAAAGAAAAAAGAAAGAAAGAACAAAAGAAAAACAAAAGCTAAATCCATGATTTTGCGAAAGCAGTAATTCAATTTAATAAATTTTCTCACTAAATTTGTTAGATTTCTCGAATAAATAAATAAATAAATCTACCCTCTGTGGCGTAACATATTTCGTGGAACCAGGACCTACCATCCAGCTTGTGCCACTCATGCCTTTAGGGCAGGGTGCGAATCCCGGGGCGGAATTTCCTTCTATTTTGTTTTAATCCCTTCCAAAAGCAACAAATTGAAACATTGGTCCCTCACAAAGGAATCAACTATCTCCTGTTAGGAACTATTTTATCCCCCTTCAAATATACACAACCTAATTCGCGCACTGCTATTGGGTAATATATGCTCAGCACATCTGCTGCTCTTGTAGAATCTAGTCCTTAATGAAAGGGTCAACAAAAAGAAGGAAAGTCAACCGTCTCCAAGTACAAACAAACCAAGTTTTAATTTCGAAGTGTGACTTGACAAGCTATTTAAAAGTTACAAAGAATAACTAGAATTATTAAAATTTTATATTTAGAAAACGAATTAACACTTAATCTGGGATATAACATAACCAAATGAAAACAATATCAATTGTATTGTTGTACTTTACTAATATGAAATGCGGCAATTAATTCACTCTCCTGTTTTCTTTCACAATCTTTGAAGCATAGCATTTGTTCTAACAGTGACGATATTAATGCACCATGCTACATTACATTGGATAGTACATTTGCTCATAATAAGAAGTTTTTGGAAGTTAAAATATATCTTTTTAATACAACTAATTTTTAAATATATAAGTGCTTGTGTTATCCCTTATCCATTTAGCAACTGCAGAATAGATTGCTTTATATTTAGAATAGTTCTCATCAGAGTCGTAGCTAAGTTGGGGGGCCAGCGGGGCGGTTGCGCCGGGCGCTGATAGCAAGAGGGTGCCGAAGAAGCAAGAAAGGAAAGTATTGGAAATGAAAATAGATTTGTTAAAAATTTTCTTGCTCGCTACGCCTGCAATCCAAATGTTTCAATAAGAGTTAGAACAAGTTTTTACTTATTACTTAAAAAAAAAAGCTATTATATATGATTTCTTAATGACGATGTGACATACATGCTGCCAAGTAATGACTTACAGTGTAAACAAGAGCGTTTTCAAAATCAGAAACGGTCACAGTCTTAAATACGTACGTATTCGGCATTTTGATGATGATGAGTTTGGTTAGTTAATCACGTTTTTCTAACCAATCGTTTTAATCATGACGGTGAGAATAAAGGTATAAAAAATGAAAGGAGTGAAGAGACACACAAGTTGTTGTTTGCGCGGGAATATTAAAAATGAAGGTAAACAAGGAGAATAATAACGTTCTTGAATTTGAAACAGTTGTAGAATAGGGTGGGTCAGAACTTTACTCCACGAATTTCGTCTTTTTCAAAGACTGATCGCTACCAGTGTTTTTTTTTTTTTTTCATTGACATGAAATGTTTCCAATTTAAAGAAATTTATTGGGATCATTTCTCCATTAATTACTTGTATCGCCAGGATTCTTTTCTGTGCTTACGTATCTAATTGTGTGATTTTTTTATTTATCTACATACATACAAAATACACACACACATTATATATATATATATATATATATATATATATATATATATATATATATATATATATATATATATATATATATATATATATATATATATATGTGTGTGTGTGTGTGTGTGTGTGTGTATTTTAATATTTTTATTAATAAAAGTAACCTTAAATTCAGAATTTTCAATCATTAAGAAATTAAGTAAGTACTATAATTTTAAACATGCACTATGTGATCAAAAGTATCCGGACACCCGGCTGAAAATGACTTAGAAGTTCGTGGCGTCCTCCATCGGTACTGCTGGAATTCAATATGGTGTTGGCCCACCCTTAGCCTTGATAACAGCTTCCACCCTTGCAGGCATACTTTCAATCAGTGCTTGAAGGTTTCTTGGGGAATGGCAGCCCATTCTTCACGGAGTACTGAACTGAGGAGAGGTATCGATGTAGGTTGGTGAGGCCTGGCACAGTCGGCGTTCCAAAACTCCCAAAGGTGTTCTATAGGATTCAAGTCAGGACTCTGTGCAGGCCAGTCCATCACAGGGATGTTGTGGTTGTGTAACCACTCCGTCACAGGCTATGCAGTATGAACAGGTGCTCGATCGTGTTGAAAGATGCAATCGCCATCCCCGAATTGCTCTTCAACAGTGGGAAGCAAGAAGGTGCTTAAAACATCAATGTAGGTCTGCGCTGTGAGAGTGTCACGCAAAACAACAAGGGGTGCAAGCCCCCTCCAAGAAAAACACGACCACACAATAACATCATCACCTCCGAATTTTACTTTTGGCACTACACGTGCTGACAGATGACGTTTACCGGGCATTCGCCATACCCACACCCTGCCATCGGATGGCCACATAGTATACCGTGATTCGTCACTCCACACAACGTTTTTCCACTGTTCAATCGTCTAATGTTTGCTCCTTACACCAAGCGAGGTATTTACCTGCGTGATGTGTGGCTTATGAGCAACCCCTCGACCATGAAATCCAAGTTTTCTCACCTCACGCCTAACTGTCATAGTACTTGGAGTGGATCCTGATGCAGTTTGGAATTCCTGTGTGATGGTCTGGATAGATGTCTGTCTATTACACTTTACGACTCTCTTCAACAGTCGACGGTCTCTGTCAGTCAACAGACGAGGACGGCCTGTACGTTTTTGTGCTGTACGCGTCCCTTCACGTTTCTACTTCACTATCACATCTGACACAGTGGACCTAGGGATGTTTAGGAGTGTGGAAATTTCGCGTACAGACTTCTGAAACAAGTGACACCCAATCACCTGACCACGTTCGAAGTCCGTGAGTTCCGCGGAGCTCTCCATTCTCCTTTCTCACGATGTCTAATGACTACTGAGGTCGCTGATAATGAGTACCTGGCAGTAGGTGGCAGCACAATGTACCTAATATGAAAAACGTATGTTTTTTGGGTGTCCGGATACTTTTGATCACATAGTGTATGTAGTAGCCAAACTACATTTTGGATTTCAAATACGAACATTAAACATATTCTTTACCTCCATCGATCAATATTAAGAAATTCGCAAATACTGTCTCTTCAGAGTTTCCGTTACATTTCACAAAATATTTTTGACCGTAAAACGATTAAAATTAAAATCTTCTTTATGTGGTCACATACAGAATAAAATTACAAAAGTTTACAATTATTACTGGAAATTGATGCTGTTACCCATTTCGAACATTTTTAAATCACATAGTTTCTAACGTATTAAAATTTCATTTCTTATATATAGTATGAAACGTAAAAAGTTGTAAATTTTTATAACTTTTCTCAAAGTGGATTTGTGTACAGCAAAGGCAATTTGGTAAGTTTAACAAAAAGTCGAAAATAAGCCTCTTGAAAACAGCTTTTATTTGTAAAAGAATAGAGAATGATCACTTTCAGTTGTTGCAATAGTCTGTGCAAGCAGCATGATAAAAATTCAACGTAGCATAACAAGAACAGCTGTTTCTCTTATTTGTAAATAAATAAATAAATAAATAAAGGAAGGAAGCTTGATAAGGTGAGTGTAGGGGCGCCGAATTCTACTTCGCCCCTGGCGCCGAAATCTCTAGCTACGGCTCTGTTTTTCATCCACCTTCTAAACATTTGTATTGTTTACTAACACTTATCGATTCGACTGTGATATTCCTCATTATTGTAATATATATATATATATAATTTTTCGAACTTTTAATATTCTCCTACATCGGATGCAAATTCTTATTAATTAATACACTGAGAAAAGTCCGTTATCCGGATAGCGGTATATTGTACAATTATACGGAATCATTATGTTTACTACAGAAACCTGCACGGAGTATACGTTATCCATATGCTACAGACTTTCCCCGCTTAGATGTTACATCATGCCGTTGCAGGATGTATGACATCTAACAGTCTTCCATATATCACATACGTATACGTATGTTACATACGCCAGTTGTATGTTACATGCGTATATCGGTATGTGAGATCCTGACCACCTATATACAGTTCTTTCGTTCGTACAAAAAGTACGTTTATTCGAAACACGTATGCGGAAAGTATGTATAAAATGTACTTTTTTCAGTTATACATTTGCTGTACGTTAAGTCATAAAACTACATGATTTACACATGTAACCTACGTTTTTAAGTACGCCACATACATTTTTTCTGAGTATATAATTTCACAATACGCCCTATGTCCGCCTCTCATGTTAGTGTATAAGATATAAGAAATTTACAGCATTCAATGTAAGGTCTACTGAAAAGCTTTTGACAGTAAGCAGACACTTTTGATCGGTGTAAACCAACTTTTAAATTAAAAAATGATTGATTCAAATGACTGGACCAAACCACATGTTCAAATTAAATATAACAAATTTGGTGTTTTTTTTAATAATTTAGTTAATTGTAAACAAATTAATTTAAGTTTTTGGCCAATGTAATGACTATTAGTGAATATTCTACGTTTGAACGCATCGTTGGATGATTAACAGTTAATGAAAATATACTGAAACTAATTGTAAATCTGAAATGAAGTGATTCAAATAAAAGCGTATAGATCTAATTAAATACTATTAAAATTATTCCTCAACAAAGTCTTAAAATTCACTTAAATTAGGAATATTATTAACAAATGTGCTGTCCATCGGCGATTAGGGGCGTGAAGGTAATTGCTGCCCCCACTTTTTTGGCTTTACACTATAACCTAATTACATGCCCCTTACTATTAGTAGTGTTTTGTCCCCCTTTTTAGTGTTCATACCCAATTGCCGTCACTGGTACTTTCTATTGCAAGCGAATAGATCTGTGTTTTTGCGCAACTACAATTGATTACGGAAAGTAAGATAAATTTAACGCTTGATTAAAATTATTATAGTTATTTAGTATACTAAATATTAAATTTGTCTTTAAAAAAAGGTTTGCACGTGTATGTTATATGGGAACATAAGAAACTGCAAATAATAAAATGTGGAGTTGTTACAAATGATTATAGCTGTTTCATGAATTTGGCGTAGCTATGATATTTGGCATATCACGAAGCTTTACCACAATATAGACCTTAATTTATTTAATTTCGAACTTAGTCAAATTCGGTCCAAACATTAGCTATTCACAACACTCTATTCTCCAATTCAACTCAGATTAGGTTTTTTTTCAAAGTTAAACTATTCTGAACGACTGGTTTGTTTAAATTTCACTACATGTTGGTACAAACATCCAACTGCTTATTAAAATTAACTGAGCTACCCAATCTTAGTTCAGATTTCGTTTTCAAATGAAGTTTAAACTGTTAACTCATTAAAGACACTTTGAACCAAATCCATTCGTTCGTTTAAATTTATTATTATTATTATTATTATTATTATTATTATTATTATTATTATTATTATTATTATTATTATTATTATTACATTTGTTTCACAACTTATGAACCAATGATTTGAAGCAATCTATGTCGGAAGAGTTTCCATTTACTGGTTCAGAAAATAAACAGATTTGTTTTATTTTAAATTTTCATTTTTCTCAGTGTAAAGATCCGTCGAATTGTATGTTTTTAATACTCATAGTTCTTGTATTCATTGAATAAGACATATTTCACTGTAAGAAAGCGTAGTTATAAGGAATTAAACAGAAAGTAAAAAGAAAAATGTAAACAAACTTGTATGTTATACGAAACTGAAAACAATTAAATATCAAATAATTTGGAAGCTCTAGTAGTAAAAATGACACTAAAATAACACTATTAAGTAAGAAGTTGTGTCAATTATTATATAAATTCTCCTGACACTGATGGACATGCTACTTATAAACATAATAAAACGATTAAGTTGAGTTGATTTTGAATTTAACGTCCCTTTCAGCAGCGAGGCTATATGAGACGAGACCTACTGATTAACATGGAATCCACACCACATGAGCTCCCACCGGGAAGCGAACCTGGGTCTCCCACGCCAAAGACACGCACGCTAACCGTTTAGCCACAGAGGAGCTCAGTAAAATGATTGAGTTGTTCGTGAAAGAAATTATTTAAGTGTCAGATATTCATTGTTATTTAATATTTTGTGGTAATAGACCTTAAGTTAGCGTTTATCTGGGAAGAATTGATAGTAACCACACCACAAAAGTTGAGAAATGCTTTAATGGCATACTACAAGTTAACATGAATTATTATGAGTGTAATCCTGTTTCCTGCAAATGGGTGTAATTTCAATTTTGGTGTTAGGTATGTTCTGTTTTGAGTCTACTTAAGCTTTTCAAATAAGTGTTGGTACAGTCCCCACCATGACGAGATATAATAAAATGTTGAAAAATATTCAACATAACTGGTACCCTGGATTGAACTAGAACTTTTAGGCTGAAAAGCAAGCACACTAAAGCGAGCAGTACAATGATTGTGTTATTTAGACTTAGTATGTCAGCATTAATGGTGAAATAGGATTATTAGGTCTATTAAATTTAAATATATTTGGTCTAGGAATTAATTCGTGCGGTTGGTACGCACACATTGAAGCTGTAGTACAAACACAAAATACATAAATACCTTAAGAAAAATATTGTCCATCGCTAGCCACCACTTTCGCCCATCTGTCAGGCAATGTACGGATTCCGTGGCGAAAGAAGTCCTCATCCTTGGAAGCGATCCAGTCAGAGACCCATGTTTCGATATCTTCTGAAGAAGTAAACCGCTGTCCAATCAAATCGTTGTTCATGCAATCGAACAAGTAGTAGTCCGAAGGAGCAACGTCTGGTGAATACGGCGGGTGGGGTAAAACTTCCCATCCGACATTTTCTAAATAGGTTTTGACCGGTTTTGCGACATGTGGGCGAGCGTTATCATGTTGAACAATAAGTTTATCATGTCTGTTCTCCCTTTTTGGTCGTGTTCTGGCCAGAGCTTGCTTCAAACGCATTAATTGTCGTCGATAACGTTCCCCATTCATAGTTTCACCCGGTTGCAGCAGCTCATAGTACACCACACCTTTCATATCCCACCATATGCACAGCATAACCTTTGCACAGTGAATATCTCGTTTTGGTTGTGATGGACCTGGTTCACCTGGTTTCACCCAGGCCTTTTTTCGTTTAGGGTTCTCGTAATGGATCCACTTCTCATCACTCGTAATAATTCGATGCAGAAACCCCTTTCTGCTCTGTCGTTGAAGCAGCAATTCGCAAATGGTTTTTCGTCTTTCAACGTCTCTGTCTTTCAATTCATGTGGAACCCAATGTGACATCTTTTGAATCATTCCCATGGCTTTCAAGCGTTTGGAGACTGTTGTTTGATCAACGCCTAATGCTGCTGCAAGTTGTTCCTGCGTTTGACACGAATCCTGCTCGAGCAATGCTGTCAATTCTTCGTCTTGAAAATTGTTTGGCTGTCCAGCTCGCTCTTGGTCTGCCAAGCCGAAATCACCACTTCTAAACCGTGCAAACCACTTCTGACACGTTCGCTCAGCTAGAGCATGGTCACCATACACTTCCACCAAAATACGATGACTTTCAGTCGCACTTTTCTGCATGTTAAAGTAATGCAGCAGGACACCCCGCAAAAACACTTTATCAGGCACAAATTGCGCCATGTTCACTTAACTACAAACTGGTGTTGTTGACGCTTTAATCCATTGCCCTATACTACGAACGATACGCGATGACAGGGGTTTGCAACACATGTGTGGATACACGGAACTGTGGGACACTCCGTTCGTTGCGCCATCTCTTGTCCACCCGCACGAATTAATTCCTAGACCAAATATGTACAATCTGAGGTTTGAAATAATTCACAAAGAAAGAAACATTATGCCATGTATTGCGGTTTCACACATTTTCTTTTTCACGAGTAATGTTAAGATCACGGGAAAAAAATAGTGACTTTCTGAACCTATTTTGTTACAAGTTCTTGTAAAATTGAGAAGGTACTTAAAATAACAAGCAGCAGGTGGTCGAAATAGCAAAAATATTTAACCGAATTTCGATAGTCAAACGCAATTTTTTGCTGTTTTATCAGGCAGATATCGAGATAATACAGTATCTTGTTGAAGGACAGGATTATTACTTTTTATTCTTAAATATACCTAGTAAGTACCTGTAGCCTCTATGCTGGTAGTGATTTCTTTCAAAAATATTGTACGGGTAGCGTGGGACAAAACAAAATATCAGAAAGCTGAATTTGAACATTGTTTGGTAAAGGAGTGTTCTTCATAAGAGTGAAATGTAATTTATCTTTGCTACTGGGGACATTTTTATTCATATTCGACCGGAGAGAACCAAGTGAACGAGAAAGCATGTCTGGAAGTAACATTTTATGTTGGTTGCCAGAGACGTACGCAGGGGGTGGGTCCGGACCCCCCCAAATTTCGACTTTTGTGTAAATTTAGCCTAATTTTAGGGACAATTTTAGGAATTTTAATATAAAATACCCTCAAATTGAGTTTGGATTGCTCCCGAAATAAATTCCTGCGTACTCTACTGTTGGTTGCCCTAACCTTCTTTCCCTTTTCTTGCTTTCTCTCTCTTTTCTAAATAGCATGACATTTTTAGTTTGGCGGGAATTGGTCACATGCTATTAAAAGTCATGTTATACTTCTTTTTTTAATATCAGAATATGAGCAACTCTAAAGGTGTGACTTCATTTTTATAACCATCTTGACCTCTCTGTGTGTGGGGGGGGGGACTAATTGTCAAATATTAAATTTAATGTTAAATTCGTAGTCGAAAGACATCATGTTCGATTGGATTGGGTTTGAATTTAGCGACCTCTCAGACAGCGAGGCTATATGAGAAGTGAGATCCAAACTGCGTGAGCTTCTGTCAAGAATCGAACAGGATGTCCTGCGCCGGAGAAGCTTAGCTGACCATATAGCCAGGGAGGAGCTCTCATCATTTGCGAATTCTAATTAGAAAGTATTGGATTTAAATACCTTTTCCTCTATGTACTGAAAATTAATTATGAATTTTAATTAGGAAATAATGTCTCGTTTTGTGCAATAGAAAATATTAATTTAGCCGAAATCATGTATTGTATAGAAAGACTGAAACTAGATTGGAATGAAGATTTCTGGTGAGTCTACCAGCAAACCTCAGCAACGATTCGCGAGGACAACTCAAGAACAGGTTTTCTCTTCTGAAAACAATAAGACCAGACCAGGGAGAAGGCCGTGGAAAGGGCAAGAGACCACCTGCTGCTCGAAAACCCTTTCATCTGAGCCGTTTTTACGCGCCGTATTTACGCTCGAAGTTAAGGCCAACATACACTAGCGTATTTTCAGCGCGCATTTTCGGTCCGTAAAATGATGTCGTAAATTTCGGTCCGTAAGTTGGCCCATACACCTAGCGTAAAAATAGGCGCGTAAAAGAAGAAGAAAAAGAAGCGGTCAGTTTTCGCTCTTCCTTTTGCCTGTTGTTTCAGCACGCGGTCGTTTTCCAGTTTGCTCAAGTTGTTTGAACAGGACAGATCTATGCTTTAAATGCAGGTCCTATAAACATTATGCTATTAAGGAAACGAATAAAAAGAAAGAACAAAACAATAGAAATATTTGGACTAGCAAGTGATATTCAATGTAGGAGTACTTTTTATTTCTTTTCATAGTATCGGAATGTGAAAATTCCCATAGAATGTTTTAACAAAGTTAAATCAGACAGATTTAAAAAAAGAAAGAAAGAAAGAAAAACAAAAGCTAAATCCATGATTTTGCGAAAGCAGTAATTCAATTTAATAACTTTTCTCACTAAATTTGTTAGATTTCTCGAATAAATAAATAAATAAATCTACCCTCTGTGGCGTAACATATTTCATGGAACCAGGGCCTACCATCCAGCTTGTGCCACTCATGCCTTTAGGGCAGGGTGCGAATCCCGGGGCAGAATTTCCTTCTATTTTGTTTTAATCCCTTCCAAAAGCAACAAATTGAAACATTGGTCCCTCACAAAGCAATCAACTATCTCCTGTTAGGAACTATTTTATCCCCCTTCAAATATACACAACCTAATTCGCGCACTGCTATTGGGTAATATATGCTCAGCACATCTGCTGCTCTTGTAGAATCTAGTCCTTAATGAAAGGGTCAACAAAAAGAAGGAAAGTCAACCGTCTCCAAGTACAAACAAACCAAGTTTTAATATCGAAGTGTGACTTGACAAGCTATTTAAAAGTTACAAAGAATATCTAGAATAATTAATATTTTATATTTAGAAAACGAATTAACACTTAATCTGGGATATAACATAACCAAATGAAAACAATAGCAATTGTATTGTTGTACTTTACTAATATGAAATGCGGCTATTAATTCACTCTCCTGTTTTCTTTCACAATCTTTGAAGCATAGCATTTGTTCTAACAGTGACGATATTAATGCACCATGCTACATTACATTGGCACCGTGCTACATTTGCTCATACTATAGTGCGTCCAGTAAGAGAACGTCTCTGACAGCTCGCAGTGACATTGCCACTACTCGCGTGTCAAGGCCTTTTTCGGTGGAACTGTAGTGGCAATTTAATTAATGGTATAAGACAGAGTGATTGTGGTTGGTAACACTGGTATCAAAGTAGGGGCTGCAATGTCCCACCACATGTGATAAGAAACGTCAGAGACCATCTCTTGTTGGCCGTGCTATAAGAAGTTTTTGGAAGTTAAAATATCTTTTAATACAACTAATTTTTAAATATATAAGTGCTTGTGTTATCCCTCATCCATTTAGCAACTGTAGAATAGATTGCTTTATATTTAGAATAGTTCTCATCAGAGTCGTAGCTAAGTTGGGGGGCCAGCGGGGCGGTTGCCCCAGGGTGCCGAAGAAGCAAGAGGGTGCCGAAGAAGCAAGAAGAAAGGAAAGTATTGGATATGAAAATAGAGTTGTTAAAATTTTTCTTGTTCACTACGCCCGCAATCCAAATGTTTCAATAAGAGTTAGAACAAGTTTTTACTTATTACTTTAAAAAAAAAAAAGCTATTATATATGATTTCTTAATGACGATGTGACATACATGCTGCCAAGTAATGACTTACAGTGTAAACAAGAGCGTTTTCAAAATCAGAAACGGTCACAGTCTTAAATACGTACGTATTCGGCATTTTGATGATGATGAGTTTGGTTAGTTAATCACGTTTTTCTAACCAATCGTTTTAATCATGACGGTGAGAATAAAGGTATGAAAAATGAAAGGAGTGAAGAGACACACAAGTTGTTGTTTGCGCGGGAATATTAAAAATGAAGGTAAACAAGGAGAATAATAACGTTCTTGAATTCGAAACAGTTGTAGAATAGGGTCTTAATGGGTCAGAACTTTACTCCACGAATTTCGTCTTTTTCAAAGACTGATCGCTACCAGTGTTTTTTTTAATTTTTTTTTTTATTTCATTGACATGAAATGCTTCCAATGTAAAGAAATTTATTGGGATCATTTCTCCATTAACTACTTGTATCGCCAGGATTCTTTTTTGTGCTTACGTATCTAGTTGTGTGATATTTTTTATTTATCTACATACATACAAAATACACACACACACACTATGTGATCAAAAGTATCCGGACACCCGGCTGAAAATGACTTAGAAGTTCGTGGCGTCCTCCATTGGTACTGCTGGAATTCAATATGGTGTTGGCCCACCCTTAGCCTTGATAACAGCTTCCATCCTTGCAGGCATACTTTCAATCAGTGCTGGAAGGTTTCTTGGGGAATGGTAGCCCATTCTTCACGGAGTACTGAACTGAGGAGAGGTATCGATGTAGGTTGGTGAGGCCTGGCACGGTCGGCGTTCCAAAACTCCCAAAGGTGTTCTATAGGATTCAAGTCAGGACTCTGTGCAGGCCAGTCCATCACAGGGATGTTGTGGTTGTGTAACCACTCCACCACAGGCCATGCAATATGAACAGGTGCTCGATCGTGTTGAAAGATGCAATCGCCATCCCCGAATTGCTCTTCAACAGTGGGAAGCAAGAAGGTGCTTAAAACATCAATGTAGGTCTGCGCTGTGAGAGTGTCACGCAAAACAACAAGGGGTGCAAGCCCCCTCCAAGAAAAACACGACCACACAATAACATCATCACCTCCGAATTTTACTGTTGGCACTACACGTGCTGACAGATGACGTTTACCGGGCATTCGCCATACCCACACCCTGCCATCGGATGGCCACATTGTATACCGTGATTCGTCACTCCACACAACGTTTTTCCACTGTTCAATCGTCCAATGTTTATGCTCCTTACACCAAGCGAGGTATTTACCTGCGTGATGTGTGGCTTTTGAGCAGCCGCTCGACCATGAAATCCAAGTTTTTTCATCTCACGCCTAACTGTCATAGTACTTGGAGTGGATCCTGATGCAGTTTGGATTTCCTGTGTGATGGTCTGGATAGATGTCTGTCTATTACACTTTACGACTCTCTTCAACAGTCGACGGTCTCTGTCAGTCAACAGACGAGGTCGGCCTGTACGTTTTTGTGCTGTACGTGTCCCTTCACGTTTCTACTTCACTATCACATCTGACACAGTGGACCTAGGGATGGTTAGGAGTGTGGAAATTTCGCGTACAGACATTTGACACAAGTGACACCCAATCACCTGACCACGTTCGAAGTCCGTGAGTTCTGCGGAGCGCTCCATTCTCCTTTCTCACGATGTCTAATGACTACTGAGGTCGCTGATAATGAGTACCTGGCAGTAGGTGGCAGCACAATGTACCTAATATGAAAAACGTATGTTTTTTGGGTGTCCGGATACTTTTGATCACATAGTGTATGTAGTAGCCAAACTACATTTTGGATTTCAAGTACGAACATTAAACATATTCTTTACCTCCATCGATCAATATTAAGAAATTTGCAAAGAAGGTCTCTTCAGAGTTTTCGTTACATTTCACAAAATATTTTTGACCGTAAAACGATCAAAATTAAAATCTTTATGTGGTCACATACAGAATAAAATACAAAAGTTTACAATTATTACTGGAAATTGATGCTGTTACCCATTTCGAACATTTTTAAATCACATAGTTTCTAACGTATTAAAATTGCATTTCTTATATATAGTATGAAACGTAAAAAGTTGTAAATTTTTATAACTTTTCTCAAAGTGGATTTGTGTACAGCAAAGGCAATTTGGTAAGTTTAACAAAAAGTCCAAAATAAGCCTCTTGAAAACAGCTTTTATTTGTAAAAGAATAGAGAATGATCACTTTCAGTTGTTGCAATAGTCTGTGCAAGCAGCATGATAAAAATTCAACGTAGTATAACAAGAACAGCTGTTTCTCTTATTTGTAAATAAATAAATAAATAAATAAAGGAAGGAAGCTTGATAAGGTGAGTGTAGGGGCGCCGAATTCTACTTCGCCCCTGGCGCCGAAATCTCTAGCTACGGCTCTGTTTTTCATCCACCTTCTAAATATATGTATTGTTTACTAACACTTATCGATTCGACTGTGATATTCCTCATTATTGTAATATATATATATAATATAATATAATTTTCGAACTTTTAGTATTCTTCTTCACCGGACGCAAATTCTTATTCATTAATACACTGAGAAAAGTCCGTTATCCGGACAGAGGTATATTGTACAATTATACGGAATCATTTTGTTTACTACAGAAACCTGCACGGAGCATACGTTATCCATATGCTACAGACATTCCCCGCTTAGATGTTACATCATGCCGTTGCAGGATGTATCACATCTAACAGTCTTCCATATATCACATACGTATACGTATGTTACATACGCCAGTTGAATGTTACATGCGTATATCTGTTTGTGAGATCCTGACCACCTATATACAGTTCTTTCGTTCGTACAGAAAGTACGTTTATTCGAAACATGTATGCGGAAAGTATGTATAAAATGTATTTTTTTCAGTTATACATTTGCTGTACGTTAAGTCCTAAAACTACATTATTTACACATGTAACCTACGTTTTTAAGTACGCCACATACATTTTTTCTGAGTATATAATTTCACAATACGCCCTATGTCCGCCTCTATTGTTAATGTATAAGATATAAGAAATTTACAGCATTCAATGTAAGGTCTACTGAAAAGCTTTTGACACAGTAAGCAGACACTTTTGATCGATGTAAATCAACTTTTAAATTTAAAAAAAATGATTGATTCAAATGACTGGACCAAGCCACATGTTCAAATTAAATATAACAAATTTGGTGGTTTTTAAAAAATAATTTAGCTAATTGTAAACAAATTAATTTAAGTTGTTGGCCAATGTAATGACTATTAGTGAATATTCTACGTTTGAACGCATCGTTGGATGATTAACAGTTAATGAAAATATAATGAAACTAATTGTAAATCTGAAGTGAAGTGATTCAAATAAAAGCGTGTAGATCTAATTAAATACTACTAAAATTATACCTCAACAAAGTCTTAAAATTCCCTTAAATTAGGAATATTATTAACAAATGTGCTGTCCATCGGCGATTAGGGGCGTGAAGGTAATTGCTGCCCCCACTTTTTTGACTTTACACTATAACCTAATTACATGCCCCCTTACTATTAGTAGTGTTTTGTCCCCCTTTTTAGTGTTCATACCCAATTGCCGTCACTGGTACTTTCCATTGCAAGCGAATTGATCTGTGTTTTTGCGAGACTACAATTGATTACGGAAAGTAAGATAAATTTAATGCTTGATTAAAATTATTATAGTTATTTAGTATACTAAATATTAAATTTGTCTTTAAAAAAAGGGTTTGCACGTGTATGTTATATGGAAACATAAGAAACATGGTACTTTCCATTGCAAGCGAATAGATCTGTGTTTTTGCGAGACTACAATTGATTACGGAAAGTAAGATAAATTTAATGCTTGATTAAAATTATTATAGTTATTTAGTATACTAAATATTAAATTTGTCTTTAAAAAAAGGGTTTGCACGTGTATGTTATATGGAAACATAAGAAACTGCAAATAATAAAATGTGAAGTTGTTACAAATGATTATAGCTGTTTCATGAATTTGGCGTAGCTATGATATTTGGCATATTATCACGAAGCTTTACCATAATATAGACCTTAATTTATTTAATTTCGAACTTAGTCAAATTCGGTCCAAACATTAGCTATTCACAACACTCTATTCTCCAATTCAACTCAGATTAGGTTATTTTCAAACAAAGTTAAACTATTCTGAACGACTGGTTTGTTTAAATTTCACTACATGTTGGTACAAATATCCAACTGCTTATTAAAATTAACTGAGCTACCCAATCTTAGTTCAGATTTCTTTTTCAAATGAAGTTTAAACTGTTAACTCATTAAACACACTTTGAACCAAATCCATTCGTTCGTTTAAATTTATTATTATTATTATTATTATTATTATTATTATTATTATTATTATTATTATTATTATTATTATTATTACATTTGTTTCACAACTTATGAACCAATGATTTGAAGCAATCTATGTCGGAAGAGTTTCCATTTACTGGTTCAGAAAATAAACAATTTGTTTTATTTTAAATTTTCATTTTTCTCAGTGTAAAGATCCGTCGAATTGTATGTTTTTAATACTCATAGTTCTTGTATTCATTGAATAAGACATATTTCACTGTAAGAAAGCGTAGTTATAAGGAATTAAGCAGAAAGTAAAAAGAAAAATGTAAACAAACTTGTATGTTATACGAAACTGAAAACAATTAAATATCAATTAATTTCGAAGCTCTAGTAGTAAAAATGACACTAAAATAACACTATTAAGTAAGAAGTTGTGTCAATTATTATATAAATTCTCCTGACACTGATGGACATGCTACTTATAAACATAATAAAACGATTAAGTTGAGTTGATTTTGAATTTAACGTCCCTTTCAGCAGCGAGGCTATATGAGACGAGACCTACTGATTTACGTGGAATCCGAACCACATGAGCTCCCACCGGAAAGCGAACCCGGATCTCCCACGCCAAAGACACGCACGCTAACCGTTTAGCCACAGAGGAGCTCAGTAAAATGATTGAAAGAAATTATTTAAGTGTCAGATATTCATTGTTATTTAATATTTTGTGGTAATAGACTTTAAGTTAACGTTTATCTGGGAAGAATTGATAGTAACCACACCACAAAAGTTGAGAAATGCTTAAATGGTATACTACAAGTTAACATGAACTATTATGAGTGTAATCCCGTTTCCTGCAAATGGGTGTCATTTCAATTTTGGTGTTAGGTATGTTCTATTTTGAGTCTACTTAAGCTTTTCAAATAAGTGTTGGTACAGTCCCCATCATGACGAGATATAATAAAATGTTGAAAAATATTCAACATAGCTGGTACCCTGGATTGAACTAGAACTTTTAGGCTGAAAAGCAAGCACACTAAAGCGAGCAGTACAATGATTGTGCTATTTAGACTTAGTATGTGAGGATTAATGGTGAAATAGGATTATTAGGTCTATTAGATTTAAATATATGTACAATCTGAGGTTTGAAATAATTCACAAAGAAAGAAACATTAGGCCATGTATTGCGGTTTCTCACATTTTCTTTTTCACGAGTAATGTTAAGATCACGGGAAAAAAAATAGTGACTTTCTGAACCTATTTTGTTAAAGTTCTTGTAAAATTGAGAAAGTACTTAAAATAACAAGCAGCAGGTGGTCGAAATAGCAAAAAATTTTCACCGAATTTCGATAGTCAAACGCAATTTTTTGCTGTTTTATCAGGCAGATATCGAGATAATATCTTGTTGAAGGTCAGGATTATTACTTTTTATTCTTAAATATACCTAGTAGGTACCTATAGCCTCTATGCTGGTAGTGATTTTTTTCAAAAATATTGTACGGGTAGCGTGGGACAAAACAAAATATCAGAATGCTGAATTTGAACATTATTTGGTGAAGGAGTGTTCTTCATAAGAGTGAAATGTAATTTATCTTTGCTACTGGGGACATTTTTATTCATATCCGATCGGAGAGAACCAAGTGAACGAGAAAGTATGTTCACTTACATATGGAAGTAACATTTTATGTTGGTTGCCAGGGACGTACGCAGGGGGTGGGTCTTGGGGGTCCGGACCCCCCCGAAATTTCGACTTTTGTGTAAATTTAGCCTAATTTTAGGGACAATTTATTTATTTTAATATAAAATACCCTCATATTGAGTTTGGACCGCTCCCGAAATAAATTCCTGCGTACTCTTCTGTTGGTTGCCCTAACCTTCTTTCCCTTCTCTTGCTTTCTCTCTCTTTTCTAAATAGCATGGCATTTTTAGTTTGGCTGGAATTGGTCACATGCTATTAAAAGTCATGTTATACTTCTTTTTTTCATATCAGAATATGAGCAACTCTAAAGGTGTGACTTCATTTTTATAACCATCTTGACCTCTCTGTGTGTGGGGGGGGGGGGGCTAATTGTCAAATATTAAATTTAATGTTAAATTCGTAGTCGAAAGACATCATGTTCGATTGGATTGGGTTTGAATTTAACGACCTCTCAGGCAGCGAGGCTATATGAGAAGTGAGATTTAAACTGCGTGAGCTTCTGCCGAGAATCGAACAGTATGTCCTGCGCCGGAGAAGCTTACGCTGATCATATAGCCACGGAGAAGCTCTCATCATTTGGGAATTCTAATTAGAAAGTATTGGATTTAAATACCTTTTCCTCTATGTACTGAAAATTAATTATGAATTTTAATTAGGAAATAATATCTCGTTTTGTACAATAGAAAATATTAATTTAGCCGAAATCATGTATTGTATAGAAAGACTGAAACTAGATTGGAATGAAGATTTCTGGTGAGTCTACCAGCAAACCTCAGCAACGATTCGCGAGGACAACTGAAGAACAGGCTTTCTCTTCTGAAAACAATAAGACCAGACCAGGGAGAAGGCCGTGGAAAGGGCAAGAGACCACCTGCTGCTCGAAAACCCTTTCATCTGAGCCGTTTTTACGCGCCGTATTTACGCTCGAAGTTAAAAGCAGCCAGACTTTTCAAGCGTATAAAAATTCGGTACGTAAACGTACGCCAGGTTCCATACACTAACGTATTGACAGCTGCTAACAAGACTAACGCATGAAATTTTATGGCTACGGCGGAAAAATACGTCAGTGTATGGCAGGTATTAAAAGCAGCCAGACTTTTCAAGCGTATAAAAATTCGGTACGTAAACGTACGCCAGGTCCCATACACTAACGTATTGACAGCTGCTAACAAGACTAGCGCATGAAATTTTATGGCTACGACTGAAAAATACGTCAGTGTATGGCTGGTGTTACAGACCTGCCTATCTTCTGTCTGCTTCTAGCCCTGCTTGCAAAACAACATATTCACAGACTACTTCCCGCGTAATATTCACCAGAGTTATCACCAGGGGACAATATCTGCTCTACTATCGCGGAAACTATGTACAGTGGGCCACAGAAATTCTTGAGGTACAAAATTCGTGAGTTAGGCAACCCAACTTACGTCCGCTCCTAGATTAATTACGCCTGGTAGAGCAACTAGAACAGCAGCATGAAGTTGCCCACACCTGTTAAAAGAACAAATCGTAAAGAATGTTTTTGTGCAGAAGTGAGGCAAAACGCTGGCTGATGAAATGACAAAAGGGAGCTTTTGCATACTTGTACTCACAGTACATAGCACAGTGCCAGAAAAAAAAAATATATATATATACGGACACCAGAGGCGCCGATGAGACTTAAATAATCTTATAATTAACTCAAATGAGGAATTATATAAACAAGTTAACTTACTTCAAATGACTATGCATATATACGTATCAAATAATATACGGATAGATTATGCGTATACGTATTAGTTTCTTTTTTAAAGTAAACACAAAGCCTTGCGCTGAGTTTTAAAACTATTCACAGTAGTCCTAGCTGGAAATCAATTAAAGTATGGATTGATCATTCAGGGGAAGAACCCAGCCCCTAATGAAAATTTTGGGGATCTTACAGGGCCTGAGCTCCTAGGGTCCGGCGCAACTAATTGATACGTAATGTTTCTTCGAAAGAAGAAATTGTCTGATTTCATTATTCGTTAAATGACTTTTGAAAATGCTAAATATTATTATGCAGTAATTTGTTTGTAAATATTAAAAATGCAAAATTCGATAACACTTAAACTAGTTGGAGAACTTATCCGTACTAAGCGTATTTTCCCTTAGGTTGCAAATATAACTGAGGATTCGTGATTTGTTTAATATTTGTGCAAATTTACACATTGAGACACAAGGAGAAAAGAGGAGAATATAGTGTCAATAAACAACAATTTCAAAATGAACGAAATTAACGGTTAATATCAAGGTGCTCTATCCCACCAAGCTGGTACAGCGGGGGAAACTTCTAAATGGTACAGCCATATGGAGATTTACGGCTAAGGTGTACCATTTAGAAGTGTGCCCCGCTGTACAAGTGGTTCTTCAAATACAGTGAGTGTAAAAAGTATTCATACAGGCAATATTTTTGTAAAGAATTAGGTTTTGTCCCATCTCCATTATATGTAGATTCAACTCACTGGGCCAATAGAAAAAGGTGTTCCGAAAGGAAGACTTGGGGGAAGTATAAACAACAAAAGCTATTTAGACCTTGGTTTACAGAGATGAAAAAGGGAAAGGTCTGAAAATCCATGCACAGAAAGTATTCATACAGTACCACAACTCCCATAGAAATACCTCACTCGTATTGTACAGAAACTAATGACGAATGTATAAAGGCACTCTAGTTTGCTCTATATTCCCTTGCAGTGCATTCAAGTTCAAAAGGTTATTACGGAGTTCGGGTGTGCGGCAGTATGGGGTATAAAGGTCGTGAAACTACAGAGAGGAACGAAGAATTATAATTCGTCTGCATAACCAGTGTAAGTCACTTTCTGAAATTGCAAGCACTGTTGGTTAGCCTAGAGGGACTATTCAAAGTATTATTGATAGAGTGGATAGAGAGAAACGTTGAAAAATGCACATAGAACAGGTCGTCCAGTAAATTAAATAAGCGTTGTCAGTCATTGATAGTTTGAAAAATAAAAAAGCATCCGCGTCTGAGAATGCTAGAGCTTGCAACTGAGCTTTATAATGAACTTAAATTGCATGTATCACATTCTGCGATTCGCATTTACTTGAGAAAGGGTGGCTTTGATGGTCGGGTAGCCCAAAGAAAATACTTTGTGAGTGAATTCAATAGGAGAAAAGGCTTGACATTTGCCAAAGCACACCGAAATACATCACAAGGACTGTGGAACCGTGTGATATTTGCGGATGAAAGCAAATTCAACATTTTTGCATCGGATGGACGAACCATGGTGTGCAGGCAAAAGAATACAGAGTTTCGAAAAGAAAACCGAAAATCCACAGTAAAACATGGTGGTAATTCTATCATTGTTTGGGGGTGTATGAGTGCATCTAGTGTAGGGTCCTTGCACTTTATAGATGGTACGATGAACCATCATCAGTACATTGACATTTTGAAATTGAAACTCCATTCATCTGCTGAACAAATGGGGATTAGATATAACTTCTTATTCATGCAGGACAATGATCCAAAGCATTCCGCTTTAAACACACGCCTTTGGATCTTGTGCAATGCGCCAAAGTACACGCCAACGCCACTCCAATCTCCCAATATTAATCCGATTGAGCTTCTATGGGACCACCCTGACAAACAGATTAGAAAACGACCGACTTCAAATAAACAAAACTTGCAAAATGCTCTGCAAGAGGAGTGGCTGAAAATTCCCTCATCAAAAACCAAGACTTTGCAACGTCAATGCCAAAGCGTACTAAATCTATTATAGCAGCAAAAGGATATCCTACGAAGTACTAAAAGTTGCCCAATATGACGAAAACAAAGACACTAAGTGAAATATATGAATACTTTTTGTTGATTGGTATTTCCTCCTTTTCAATACATTTTTGAATTTCCTGGAAGAATATTAGCTTCTTTGTTTGCAACAATCCCAATTTGTTTCATATCAGTGTATTTTTGTGTTCTGCTTCCTACAGTTGTAGAAATAAAATACAAATTTTTAGTTCAAGTGGTGCTTGTTCATCATGATGTGTCACATGTTACCATCTTGCGAGGTGTATGAATACTTTTTACATTCACTGTATACCTTTTTATCCAAAATGTATTTTTGTTACCCCAGTAACTATTGACGAAACACTAGCAAGCCTTACAGAATATACTAGCAAGAAATACTAGCAAGCCTTACAGCAAGTCTTACAGAATAATAAGTATATGTGTTATTCTTACAGAATACATTGAGAATTTCAAATGAAGAAATACTGTAGTTTGAATACTGTTGGCTACATCAATTATTTCCCACTTTTTGAATAGCTTGAATTCAAGGTCTAAGTTAAATAAAAGATGCAAAATCAAATTAAATAATTCTGTATTTGGCACATATACTGGATACATGATTATGCAATGAGAAAGTCGGTGTTAGTTTTCCTGTAATATTTGTACGTCACATCTAGTGGCGTACGGAAAATTTCATCAGAGTAGTTCAAGCACTCAATGTCACATCTTTACAGGAAAGTGTGATTTTTGCATAATATCTGTCTTAGGGAAAGTTAAACTCCGAAACCCTCTTGCGTACGTTACTTCTCACATCAAAATTTAAAGAATGTCTTATAATGTCTTCAAAGCGAAAACTTGTTTATTAACGTTAGTAGGCAATACTGACACAATACTGTGTTTGTGTGTGTGTGTCATTAGCTTTTCGCATAACAAGAAGTCACCTAAAGCCTCCAAACTTTGTGAAATAGATTAATCTTTATCATATCTAATCGTGCACGAAGCTATTTTTGATTTTCGGCTCCAGTGGAGGTATCGGAGGGACAAATCAAAATTTAGGCACGCTTTTGGTGTTTCCAAAATACATATTGCCTGTACACAACTAACAATATTTGTTAGCGAGTTTACATAACAAAAAGGATAAATGTGTTGCTCTTCTTTATTTGTTGGTTTCACTTACTTTGTCACTTTTATGTAATTTGGAAAAACCTTATCCTCTCCATGTGAAGAATGTGCACTTTAGCTAGTATTTCATAAATAAATGTTTCATTAATACGTATGTAATATGACATAATTCATTAGTTATTAAAAAAATCCAGAAGAGGTCGTTTATTTATATGAATGACATTTTCTGGATGATTATCTCAAAAATGAATCAGTTATACAATTAAGAATAAAATGAATTCTTGGCAGAACATCTTTTTATTTTTTTATTTTATTTATTTATTTATTTATTTATTTATTTTTTTTGTACCACGCGGAAACTGAATCTGCATTGTAGAAAATGTATTGAAGTAAGACTGACATTTCACGGCAAGATGGACGCGGAAAAAAGCGCTGCGGAGATGGCATGGTAGGAATGGCATGACACTTATTTCCATTTCTAAGGTCAAAGAAATTTGTGATGGACAACAGCGTGTTTTCTAACAACACAAATTGTACGCCCAATGGTCGGAAATGGTAGTTAACGCAGTTTTTCGCCAAATTGTTTTTTTGACTCACTACGCACTTTACTAAATATCCACGACATCACAACACACACACTTGATTATTTCTATTATTAATTATATAGGCTAAATTTAAGACTATAAGTGTCTGTGAAGTAGTGACTACGTAGTACTGAGAGTTGTTACTGCATCTGTTACTGTTGAGCATCTGTTACAATCTATCTTAAAATTGATTTTAATTGATTATTAGTTGTTTCATGATTTTTAAATTCTAAAATTTCACGACACTCTCTACGGGACAGCATGACACACCAGTGTGTCGCGATACACTGGTTGTGAACGTCTGGGTTAACCAACTGCCAAAGTTGGGACTACGTTGTAATTGGCCGTTTTGGCGAGATAAATGACGGCAAATTGTTGGCTGGCGAATATACACGTTCAACTATAGTTTACCATCCCAACCATGTTAACCATTCGCTAATAATTTCAAACCATACCGACCATTAGCCTAAAAATTCCCAACCATGCCGACAATTAGCCTACCAATTCTTAATCATGCCAACTATTAGCCTACCAATTCTCAACCACGACAACTATTAGGCTAGTAATTTCTAACCATGCCGTCCATTAGCCTACCAATTCCCAATCATGCAAACATTAGTCTAACAATTTCCAACCATGTCGACCATTTGCCTACCAATTGCCATCCTTGCCGACCATAAGTCTACCTAAGAGGTACCAAGTGTGATGCTAGGGTCTATAGTTTTTCTTTGAGTTCTCCCATTTCCTACTTTTAATATATACTAACAGTTCTTCCTTCACTATTTAGCTGGATTTATCGCCCACTTTCTTTACAAGGTATAACCTTGGGATCTTAAAATAAGATTTCATCTAATTTTACCTTCACATTTTTATTTCTTGTATCGCACAAGATAAAAATTGTCGAGAGTTTTGTAATCGTACACGTGAATTATTTCAACGTACGTATATAAACGTCATCGTACGTATGAATATACAATTTAGTAAATGAACGGCTCGGGAAAGCATATTAGTATGTCACATTTTCTAACATTTGAGTAAACTGGAGAACAAGGTTCAACATTCCCATGCAATTCTATCAGGGGTGTCATTTCAGACTTTGCTTGCGGAGGGGGTGTAAGAGCACCACAAACATAAGACTTTTACGTTTTGTTCTAGTAGTTATATTAGTAGACAATCGACTAAAGTATATGTATCCCTGAAACTATCGGGGGGGGGGCAATTGCCCCTCTTGCCCTCTCTAAATGACGCCCCTGAATTCAATGCAATGATATACCAAACAAGCTTCTCCTGCCATCTGCGGGTTCATTTAGGAAATTAAAATATTTATATACTGTCCTGTGGTTCGATTCCAACCAATTTCACCTAATAACTCAATCTCACCTTAAGTGACGCTTGCTATTATGTCCGCGCGTGAGGTAGGGTCAAACTTGAAACCCCATAGACCAAAGATGAGCGCTTGGCTACTTTAAAAAAATTTTAAAAAAATCCCGAGTCTGTTTTCAAGTGTTGAAGACTACCGTCCTGAACAGGGAGACGAACACAGAAACATCTAGAATAGCTAAAAATTCACCCATGCTGTTACAAAAGAACTCGAACTCTTAATGAGTTTCATACCATGATCGTCAGCCTCACTCCTAAGGCCACTTAACTTTTACTCACCGGCATTGAGACACAGCGACCGACGCTGGAAAATTGTTTTACGATTACACTGTGTATTTGTACAAACTTACAACGTCAGATGGGTTTTACTCCCTTTTACATTTTTATTTTATAACGCATTTTTAACCCCAAACAAGTAAGCTTATTTCCCTCTAGCTGCAAACACTTGTCGTTGCTGGGTCTTATAATTCAGAACCTGTATAAAAGGAGAGAAGTCCTTTGTCTGAGTATTTATCTGCTGCTGGTATGTAAGTCCGCACACCTAACATGTAAAGGGGTTGCATACAGGCAAGGAGTTCATAGAAATCATGAGAAACTTACATACATTTTCGCATTTTCGCTGTACATACACACAACACGTGTCAAAGATCTAGAAAATGCTTTGTACGCGCTTAGATCTGTTGAAGATATATTTTTGCTCAAAATCTAGTGGCTGTAGGTCTTACTTTCTATTATTATTATTATTATTATTATTATTATTATTATTATTATTATTATTATTATTATTATTATTATTATTATTATTATTATTATTATTATTATTATTTTATATTATTATTATTATTATTATTATTATTATTATTATTATTATTATTATTATTATTATTATTATTATTATTATTATTATTATTATTATTATTGTTAAAGAAGGTTAGAGAAAGGTACGGAGCAAGTTTTTATTAAAATCGGGCAGATTTTACAAGTAGTTGATTAATTTTATTTTTCTTAATGTATCTGTTATAAATCTCACCAAATGATTTGGGATCGTAAGTCTATAGTGTCAATTTAAAAAGAAATCATAAATGGTACTTCGCAAATATTTATGATCTTTTAAATATTTGATTTTAAGTTTGACAGTAAGACTATTCATGGCTTTGAATTAATTGTTTTAACAAAAGAGACACTGACCAAAGCTTAAAACTTTACTTTATTTTAAATTATAATTTGTAACTGTTTCGGATATCTAGCATATCCTTCTTCAGACACGATCGAAATTAATGAAAATACAGACATATATATAAATGTTGTTATAACAGAGTTTAAATTTAAGTTTGACGTCTCGTTCAGTAGCGAGGCTATATGAGACGTGGACCTATTGATTAACGTGGACTACAAACCACTTGAGTTCCCGCCGGGAGTCGAACCCGAGTCTCCCGCGCCAAAGGCGCATACGCTAACCACTTAGCCACGAAGAAGCTCGTCTTTTAGATGGTACTGTAGACCGTTTAGTCGGCATTCATTCAATATTATCTGCTTCATATTAGATGATATTTTCTTTTAAAAATAGTATATAGGAAACTTGGTTACATTGAGAAAAAAAATTGTAAGAAATCGTTAATTACCCTCGGATTGGGTATTATTGCTTGTAAACAAAGACAGTTGATTCTTTACTTGTTTTATAAGACAGTTACTCCTTTAATCATTCCCCAGAAACTAAAAGTATGAAACAAGAACAGGGGAAAATGAGAGCTTAATCATTGACTTATTGATCCAAACAACAACAACATGTATTATTACTATTTGTAACAGAATCGCTTAGGTAACGATGTTAAACCATAAACATTGCAAGAACTCACGACCACAATGAACTACCTGATTTTTCTTCTTCTTTTAATAACTAAAGACGAAACACGAAAGCAACCTAAACCAAAGAACTTAGAAGAAAACAATTATTTCTTCATAAAAACTAGTATCTCACTTGCAGGTTAATTTCCAGTGTAATAAATAATTTCAATTCTCATTATTTAATGAAGTGATGTAACATCAATGGAACAGAAATTGTTTAGGAATAATTTATACTGCGAAGGACTTCTTGGAACGAAGGCTTTAAAATTCAGCCGTAGATCCTCAAGGAGGAAAATATGGAGAGGTTTCTTTCTCTCCCCAACACCAAATTCCTGTACGTATGCAATGATTGAGGTTTGTAAAAATTGGTTCAAAATCAATTAAAGTGCCACAATTTTCTAAACTGATATCTTACTTCACAAATGATACACTGGTAAGAGTATTCAATAAGAATTCACGAACCTGGACCAAAATTACTATCAGAGGCGGCTCGTGAGGGAAGTTCAATGGTCAAAATTGAAAGTTTCTTCTCGTGAAACTAACAAGGGAACAGAGGGAGATTATATATCTAAGTGGAAGATGGTTTTACACCAATCGAAAGCACTCATGACACCTATTACGAAATTATAATAAAAAGTTTCCGAATGCATATACTGTGCGAGTTATATTAATATACAGTTTGTCTAGAAAATCCGTTGCAAGTCCCTAGAAATCGCAAACGGTACTACAGATGCCAAATCAGGAAAACACGTGTTTGATCATTTTAAAAGTACAACATATCAAAGCAAAAATTGTTGGCCCAGGGCCACCCGCAGGGTACCAGGCGGGGTCCAACTCAAAATTTGCAAATGGTGACGAGATCAAGTAGCATATAATTCGAAAGCTGTTGGGAAATGAACGAAGACGAAACAAGTCTCTACTCTCTAAAATTACCATGTGCAGATAGTGGCCGGTCAAAATGTCAGCAAAATGTCATTGTAAAATCTATGGCCATCCTCATAAATCTGAAATGGTGCGACAGATGTCAAAACAGGGAAACATGTGAGTCATCATTTTTAAAATAGTATGATTGAAAGTAAAAATATTTGTCTCAGGGTCCTCCACAGGGTCCCAGACGGGGTTCTACTCAAAATTTTCAAATTTCAAGGGAGTTAAATAGAATATTGTTTGAAAGCTGTTGTTAAATGAAACAACTACATGTGTATGGAAGTAGTTATTCACTGTGCATGTAAAATGAACTACGATTTAGAACTTTTGTCAAACACAAATGTCTAGAAAATCAGTTTCAGACTTTATGCAAACCATTTCCGATGCTATCTGATACAATATTCGGTGAAAATGGGAAAACTTACAATTAAACACGCATATGACTCGCACCGTACATGCATTCGGACCAATAATAATATTACAGTTTCTTAATGAGCATAGTTGGTGCTTTCGATTAGTGTATAAGCCATCTTCCACTTCAATATAATAATCTCCGTCCCTTTTCGTTTTTTGTTCTTGTCGTTTCTTTTCTTTTTCTTTCTTTCTTTACACATTAATGGGCCCCGAAGAGGAGAATCTCAGAATTTCCTTTCTTTACGTTGCGTTCACGAATTAAAGTGAAAACAAACGAACACCCGACTACAGAAAAAAAGAACTAAAACGCAAGATGTTTGCACAGAGTTATCGTAGAACGTCCAGACTTCTTCTATCTACTTTCATTTAACAGCAGTTTTCAAACAATATGCTACTTGACCCCCCTTGAAATTTGATAGTTTTCAGTTGGGAGTCCCCGTCTGTCATAGATTTTACAATGACGTTTTTGCTGACATTTTGACCGGCTACCATTTTGCACATGGCAATTGTAGAGAGTAGAGAATTGTTTCGTCTTTGTTCATTTCCCAACAGCTTTCCAATGATACGCTACTTGATCTCGTCACCATTTGTAAATTTTGAAGTGGACCCCGCCTGGGGCCCTGCGGGTGGCCTGGGACAACAATTTTTGCTTTGATACATTGTACTTTTAAAATGATCAAACACGTGTTTTCCTGTTTTGGCATCTGTAGTACCGTTTGAGATTTCTAGGAACTTGCAACGGATTTTCTAGACACCCTGTATATTAATATAACTCGCACAGTATATGCATTCGGAAAATTTTTATTACAGTTTCGTAATAGGTGTCATTAGTGCTTTCGATTGATGTCTAAACCATCTTCCACTTCGATATATAATCTCCCTCTCTTCCCTTGTAAGAGAATAAAGGTTATTTAATGTATTCCACGAGAAGAAGACTAAGGAAGAAGTTGATCAAGTGCTACTCGTATATATGGAATATTGTACTATAGACCTATGGTTCAGAGACTCGGACATTACGGAAGTTAGAGAAGAAATATTTAGAGAGCTTCGGAATGTGGTGTTGGTGGAAGATGGAGAAGAGAACGTGGACAGAGAGAGCAACAAACGAAGATGTTTTAAAACGGATAGGAGAGAAGAAAACGCTTTTAGCCAGTATCCTTCGTAGGAAGGCCAATTGGATTGGACAGATGTTGCAAAGAAATTGTCTTCTTTATACCGCCATAGAAGGGAAGATAGAAGAAAAGCGGGGAATAGGAAGAAGACAACAAGTGATCGATAAACTGAACGATAGAAGAAAACATTGGGAGTTAAAAGAGGGAGCTGATGATCGAGAAAAGTAGAAGAAACATTTCAAGGCATAAATCTAAATCAGTGGCGTAGGGAAGGGGGGCCCAGAGGGGCCGGGCACCCCAAAGAGGTCCGACAATGTACTTTGGTACTTTGATGTTTGTAATTTTTTATATATTTTTATGTTTATATATTTTTTTGTTTGTAATTTTTCTATATGTGCCTATAACAGCACTTGATCCCTCCCCACAAACACACATCCTGGATACGCTACTGATCTAAATAAATAAATAAAGCCTCATTAGTCCCAGAACCTACCAAAAGGCGGTTTGTGCGAATTTGGGAGGTTAGTATTTGGTTTGTGCGAATGAAATATCCAATCCATGTGGGTCATTTCCAGAGGCAAATCAATAGAAACTGCAATACCTGTCTAATTAAAATAATCGTAGTATGCACCAACACATTTTTGCCATCCCTATAAATAGTTTTTGTGGGTAGAGCTGGTTTAGGAAAGCGTTCTGGACGTTGGTCATGATCCAATCATTATTCTGAGCATATACAGTTATCATAGCAGATCCATTTTTCATCTAAAATGAGATTCTGATGCAGGAAACTTTCCCACTCATGCCTTACACTCACGATCTGTACACATTCGGAGATCAATTCTTATTGGCCTGTATCAACTCATGTAACACCTATGTTTCTCACTTACTGATTACACGATGTCGCCAAATGACACTGGTATGAAATATGCGAAACTAATCTGCAATGGCTCCAATATTTTCCTGAGTGTCTTGTTCCATGGTGTTTCTAGGAGCTCATCCGAAAGTGATGTTTGTCGATGCCATGAGGTTCATCTATGATGCTGTATCACCGGCACGAACTTTGACGAATTAACGGTGAATGGTGAGTTCATTCGCTTTTCCTGGACCAAATGCACTTTTTATTTGTCTTCCTGTGCAGAATGTCGAGTTTTAATTCATAAAGAAAAAAATCACTTCCAATTTTGTGTTCTCCATGTTGAATATTCATGGATAATGTAGCGGAACTTCATTTATGTAGTTACTGTTACCCCAAAACAATATTCCATATACCAGCGTTTCCCAACCTTTTTCAACTTGCGGCACACTCATAAATATTATTATTATTATTTGTAAGTATAAAATACAATTTTTTCCGTGATTACTGATCTCTTTCTTGCAGAGAAGAAAGCTCGATCACTGTTTCTTTCCCATGGTAAATCAATATGCTTATTTTTCATTCTAATTTAAAAATAGAAAATAATTGCAATAAAAATAGACTGTTTTTTTAAAAATGCACTTTCTTTTTCAAAATTGTATCCAATCTTTCACTAAGAAGGAATATCACTAAATAACGAACGAACAAGCAAATCTCTTGTACTTTTAAGACACAAATGTAGGCAATTTGTATGCATGTTTGCTTTGTCGAAAGGATTTAGCGGTATTTTAAAATTTCAAGTCACGAAATAGTCTGCAAATAATGAAGCAATAATGGTCATAATAGTGGTAAATACTGTTTTTAACATTAAAAATGTACAGAAAAGTAGCACAATAGGAAACTTATAATTTATTAACATGGTTAATATACATGACAATTTTCAAATATTATATGAAGGTTATTGTTAAATAATACAATATCAGTAATGTAACAATCTTTCATTGAGCTTGATGTTCTTTTATGATCTTTTTCAATTGCGGACGGATAGTTGATAAACACCCGCCTCATATCTTTCGGTTGTTACACTTAATCGCGTTCAATGCATAAAATCTTGCTTCAAGGATGTAGAAAAGGGAATGAGAACTTTCACAGCCTTTGTAGAAATAGGACTGCTGGAGAGAAATCCAGAATGATGCCCTGTCTTGCTGTGAGTGCTAGAGCCTCAAACCTCGGTCATTCCTCACATCGACCAATTCACTTTCTTCCTGAACATTTAATTCTGCTGACTGTAGGAGAGAATTCGCAAAGGGGTCCCTCACCCATTCAAATGAAGTCAACTGAAGTGTAGGAAAATACTTCTCAACATTGGTACGCAACAAAGACAGTGTGTCTGAAATGACTGTTGAGAGGTTTGTGTCAATTTTACAGCACTTTGTAAGCTCAAAAATGTCACATTAGATGTGTTTTCTAATTTTGTTCTACCAAAGTGAGAGTTTCTTCCTAAATGAACAAATTTTGAGTTGAGTTGAGTTAATTTTGTCACTTAAAGTTAGTATATTTTCGTTTTTTCCCCTGCATGCTTTGGTTTAGTGTATTCAATGTTTGGAATGTGTCGGCAAGAAAAGGTACTTTATTGCAAGAAGAATCATTACTAAGGAAATCGGCATATTCACTTTCTTCGGACAGAAAGAATAGGAGAACTTATTCTTTGAGTGTATAAAATCTTTACAAAATGCGACCACGAGACAATTACCTTATGGGGCGTTTACACTTAGTCGATTTAGTCGCACGACTAAATCGACTCGCTGCGTTTGCCACTAAATTGAAGCAACTAGGCCGAATCAGATTGATGGATGTGTTCAATTATTTCAACCACAGAAAATAGAACGTCTTTTAATTCAGTTGCCAGTCGATTAGTCGCCTTTGATCAACAAGCGAATAAGTTGAAATCCCGTTTACACGGTCGATTAAGTTGAAAGTGACGTCAATTCAACTGAATCGAACGCAAATCGACTAAGTGTAAACGCCCAATTACTTCTGTGTGAATAAGCAGCTGACTGTATTCAAAATTCATTGCAGAACATAGACCTGAAAATAGTCTTGTTTCAAGAGGTCTTGGCTTTATGTAATTAACCATTTTTACCACTTGATTTAATACTTTTGCAAGTTCAGGAACAAGTGATTTTGAAACAAGTGCTTCTCTACGGAAAAAAACAATGTGTAAATGTTATCTCCGGATTCTTTTGCTTTACTAATGCCAAAAATCCCTTTACGGAACCTGTCATAGAGGGATTGCCATCTGTGCCAACACTCAAACAAGATTTCCATGACAAACCTGATGCATCAAAATAATCACTTACTATATCAAATATATTTTATCCCTCAGTTGTTTGGGAGAGCGCTTTACAAAATGAAAACGGTATAAATTTGAAAGTTCATTCCATCTCTCTTTATGGACTTTCAATTGAAGCGTAACGTAGCAGCTAACCGTGAAAATGTGTATGGGGATCTGGCAAATAACATTCTATTACCGAAATACTGTACTATCTTTTGCACAGTATTGTAGGTATAATAATATACAACAATTACAGTAATTTTTCTATTGTAAAAGTTCATGGTAATATGAAATACAAATATACATTGTTTATGTGTCTTGCAATTTGATTACTATAGAATTAATAATTTTGTTTCGATTTTCTCGCGGCACACCAGCGGCCCTTTCACGGCACACCAGTGTGCCGCGGCACACCGGTTGGGAAACGCTGCCATATACTATGGATTTTTTTTAAAAAAAAAGCAAAATATGCTGATCTTATGTAGTTATTCGGGACTACACTTCTTAAATTTCGTATTAAACTTATTATTCTCGAAAGTTTTACACATACGTATTCTACATGTGCTTTCAACGTTAATTGCTTATCAAAAATAATACCAACAAATTTTACATTCTTTGATTCTGCCGGCATTATTCAATGAAAATATTTGTCTAGTAGTTTTATTTTCATTAAGAAGAAATCCGTTTGCCTTAAACCATTTCTTGGTATCTATAAAGGTTTCCTCATTATATATAATTAGCTCCGTAAGATTATTGTTAGTATTTAACAAGGTTGTGTTATCAGCATAAAGAAAGGATTTCGCTGAGATATTTAGTGTTAAATCATTTATAAGTAATTTAAAACAATAACGGCGCTAATACAGAACCTTAAGGAATTTCGTGTTTTATTGGAATGCTATCCTATTTAATTCCATTGACATTAGCAATGTGAGTGCGGATTCGTGGATGAAAGAAAACCGAATGGCATTTTTTGGACCCTATTTTCTAAAAAATATCCGTTCTTTTATAATTTCGGTGTTTGATAAGAGTATAAACTACAAAGATACAAATACATTCAAGTGTATTCAAACTGCAACTGAACAGACATAATGCATTAGCTACTAAATTTATTTCATTATCGTCAGTGACGGTCATATTAATTCTTTAGTACATGGATACAGTTAATATATCATTAACCCATTCAGACCTGGCGGTCACAATTGTGTACATTAAATTTTTATTGCATTAATTCTACTTAAAGCATTGTTGTGGGCATACAGGCCATTTGTTTACATTTGTGTAGCTTTGCTTCACTGTTATACAAGTAGCTGCTGCATTCTAGTGAGTAGTATGTGATAAAAGTATTGTAAATAGTCCATGGTGTTGTAGTTTTATCAACAGGTACTACCTCGTCGATTTTATTACAATAATTAGAAGTTTCTCGTTGCTGAACTATCTTTATGAAGTGCTTGCGTGTGTTTGTGAATATCTGTATTATTTTTGTGGTAAAATTACAAATATGACAAGCAATTCGTTATAACTTTATTTGTTGTTGAAATATAATGTACACAATTGTGCCCAAGAGGATCGTAATGAACAAATGCATTATCAATGAAAGCTCATTGAGTATGTGTTTTTGGGTGATAATATTAGTAAGAATTGGTTTGTTTTAGCTTCGATCGGACTTATATCAACGACATTAGACCAAAATTTTCTTATAAATTATATGGTACATTGAGTTAGTGTGTAATAGTACACGAATTAGAATCATGGATAAACCATCTGGTAGCAGCCCATCTCTCTCCACGGAGAAAATTTTAGATATGTTGAAGAAAGGTGACATTTCTAATTTCGATTTATCTGAAGATGAAACCGAGGAAGATTCACCGCTTGTAGAAAGTTTAGATGATCGGACAATAAAGCGTATTGGAGCGAATCAAGTACGTAGAAATATTTAATGTACACAAATGTGTACAACGGGACACCAATGCTATACAAAAACTAAAAATTTATATGACAGCGGAGTCCAGATGTACACATTTGTGCACATAAAATATCTGGAGAACTATGGGTAACAAAAACAAAATTTCAAGCAAAATGGCATCAGAAGACTCCAATGCGTTTAAAAACCACAACAAATATTTTTTTTCAAGCTTAAAACAAATTCAGGTCTGAAGGGGTTAAAGTAATAAAGATAAGTAGGGGTGGGTCTTTAAATTCAATGGGGAAAATTCAGGTTCGTGTTTGGCATCATCGCGAGTCTTGAGTTTAGCAACCCTGATAACAAGGGACTCCCGCATACCCTGTAGGGTGTCTGCTTGTTTGTTTACATCATCGTTTATAATTGGATCACAATCATTTTATCTTGCCATAAGTACATATTAATGGCTGGAGTTAGAAAAGAGATAGACGAGTATGAGGTTAGTACTTACTACTTATAATTTATTCCATAATTGTATTGTACTAGAGGAAATAGCATTTCAGTGGTGTATAAAGGAAGCAGGGGGTTGTCAGGTACTACGGATGAGCAGTTTACCATGACAAATTTCTAAAGGTTATTATCCCGTGGTTTATATTAATTAAAAAAAATAAAATAAAATGCAGTGAAATTCTTTCGAGTACTATGAAGACGATTATTAATGAAAAAAAAAAAAAACTACACGTTTACTTTTGGCACACCACTCGAGCAGATTTTTCGTGAATGAATGAGAAAGTGAATATTCTGAGTGTGAAGTAATTACTGTCAGTGCACAGCGGCAAGGTTCTAGATTACTGGTACCCCTTCCCACTTAGCAGCAATAAAGACAGAAAACAACGTGCCCTGCGGGGCTCTAACCCGGCTTC
This sequence comes from Thermobia domestica, assembly GCF_964235325.1. Taxonomy (NCBI): domain Eukaryota; kingdom Metazoa; phylum Arthropoda; class Insecta; order Zygentoma; family Lepismatidae; genus Thermobia; species Thermobia domestica. The sequence goes on from NC_137464.1 coordinate 67,239,676, forward strand.
ACTCGCTAACGCTCGCTCCGCAGTACTTTGTAAATTAAATGTATAAACTTTAGTACAGAAAGGAACCCATCCAGCTACTAACCTACATGGGGGTCCAGTAATCTAGAACCTTCCCGTGCACAGCATATTGAAATGAATTTTGAGTGATATTGAAGTTGTTGTATGTATAAGTGTGCTCTTCAACTATCCTCGTTTATGCGTGTAGCTCATGTCCCTGATGCGCCTGCTCCCTACGGACGCACCCCTTCGCTACCGCTCGGGCTACCCTGCTGCGTTCCTGTTTGATTCGGTTAGGTAGCATTCGTGCTTTTCAGTTGCCACTTAGCACAAGTTAATTTGTGTTTTATGCACTGTAGATTTTATACCAGAAGTCCACACTGTATTTATACTAAGTCCTTCTGAAGTCAGTATGCAAGTAGTAATGGAGCTCCTCATTTAGTGCATTCTCTGCTAAAAGAAATATAAAACTCTTACCTAACCTGAAAATGTAAGAAATGTTAAAATTTGGCAGAACCTTCTGCTCCAGTAAAGCTGAAATGATTGTTGAAAAATTATAATTCTTTCACTGATTTGCTTCTTATTGTTCTCCAAAAGATTTACGTGGGCGACATGACATTGCGCCATTTAGCATAGATAAAATTCAAGGGGATCGCCAGAAATAATTTTTAAAGATTACAATTCCTTTACGATTTGCGCATAAATACGGTGTCCGGATGAATGGCATAAAAAGTACAATGCAAGAAACTCAATTCAACCTATGCTAGATAGGTACTAAATAGCACAAATTCTATCCAACCAATTCAGGGCAGGACGAAGCAGTTGGACCCGCACGATAGCGCCGGAGTACGTCCGAAGGTAGAAGGTACGTACAGTGGGTATACACGTGAGCAAGGGTAATGAAAAAAAAAGTAGGTTTTGGCGATGTTTCGATGTCACGTTTTCTTACTAGTAACGCTCCACTTCTAAACGTAAAATTCAGCTTCTGTACGCTATGCAGAAATACACCGCCGGTGGAAAATAGTATCTAATACAGTTATCTTTCATTTGCACTTACTTATCTTATTCATGTAAAGCACTTGTAATGATTTTACACTAGTAACCCAACATTTGTAAACTTTAAATACAGCTGTTATTATTCCCAGTCAATATTTCCCAGTGTTTTTAGGGGGGGGGGGTAAAACCCGCATAAAAAAAAATTAAACCCAAAAAGCCCACCTCAAAAATATACTTCAAAACATGAATTGAAAAAAAAAAAACCTTAATTGGATCATAATTACGGTCTTTAATCGTACTTATTAATATGTACATAGTCTCAGAATTAGCTTAAAATGTGTGTTTATCACCGGAACAGGGCACCATTGAAAAAAAAAAAAAAAAAAAAAAAAAAAAAAAAAAAAAAAAAAAAAAAAAAAAAAAACCAAGGCTTCGGAATCATACATAGCAAATTTTATTTGCACTCGATCAAATACGCTGTAACAGTGTTCAACTGTAATCTATTATATAAAAATGAAGATTAGAAATGTCTTGTTTTGTGCTCGCCTCACGGGGAAACGGTTCAACTGGTTGGAATGAATTTTCTGATGTAGTTACCACGTACCTCGAACTGGGTTTTTAATCATGTTCTACGAGGGAGCGTGGGGTCAAAATCTATGTTACGAACCTAGTATCTCACAATCTTTTCAAGTTAAGAAGATGAATCTATTTATACAAACTTCTTTAAAAATATGTAGATCCGTGTCTCAGCGCTATTCAGAATTTTCATTTTAAGTGGGGAAAGGGGAGCACTTTCTATAATTTGAAAGCGATGTTGCGTGTTGCTTCTGATCATATTACGAGGAAACGGTTAAGTAGTTTGAAATTAACTTTTGAACATACAGTAGTTAGTACTTACCCTGATCTGGGTTTTTAGCATATTATTTTGATTCAAGAGCGCAAGGGCAGGGATTTATTTGTAGCCAGGGAAGCCTGGGAATTTCCCCCCTTCTTTTTGGTTTCCATGTCTCTAGGTTTAATTCTATCTTCCCAGTCTGGGAAGATATTTTCCACCTTTTTAAGGCTATACAATCGGTTTTAAAGTACAATAATTCAACTCCATATTTTAGTAACAATTCTTTATTTTTTAGTATGTTTATTGTTGCGAGCTATTCTGGTCTTGTTTATAGAATTGTTTTCCGAAGAAAAATCTTGCAACTGATACCACTGATTATCATACTTCATCTGAGTAGCACAGTAATAATAATAATAATAATAATAATAATAATAAAAACATTTTCATTTAGTAGTGAGCAGTCACTGCAGTTGTGAATTAATAGTTTCTTTGTTGACAAGCACCTTAAAAAGAACATAAGGAAATGGATATTAGACTATATTTTAATAAAGGAAAAGCTCCTGACGATTAAAAGGCAAGTAATTCCGTTACACAAAGTAAGAAAGTAAGAAGCTTTCGTGTTAATTGTGAATGAAATTCGTGTTAAAAAGACAACTGTGATATTTAGAACTGCCTATGTTATTGCGCAAAATCGTCTGTCGTTTACCGTGCATCTTATTAAATAGTAAGAAATAAATGGAATGAACCACGAACAAGTTCTCTACTCTAATGTTACGTGTTCAAATATTATTGACTTTGTAGCTACAGAAATGAACGAAAAATGACCCAGTATCTTGAGAATTTCGATCAACCCTTCGCGCTAATGATGGACGAATCCTCCACTGTATCTCATAAATCTGTTTTCATTGTGTATATCCGTACTGTAGTTAATCAGGTGTGTAGCAATATATTTTTAGGTGAGATATAGGTAACAATAGGCAGAGAGGATTGTGATTCCATAGTTAAAATATGTGAAAGTATGAATCTTTCCAAAATGATATTACGGGAAAGACTTATAACAGTTTGTATTGATGGCGCAAATAACATGCAAGGTGAAATAATGGTGCCGTTTCTTTACTCCAGCGAGAATTAGACGCCAATTTATTCGTGTTTCACTGCATAAGTCATAAGCTGGAACTGGCTGTTCAGAACGTTGTAAATACGATTTCAGATATGGTTCATTTTCAAAGCCTTGTAGAGCGATTGCACGTTGTTTACTCAATGTCCCCGAAGAACAGGAGAGAAATCGAATTAATATCAGGAGAACTAAGTATTCGCTTCTATAATATTACTAAAGTTTTTGATGTATGGTGGTTAGGCTCTTGATACCGTTCAGTAGAAGCATTGCGAGAAGTCCTATCCTGCTGTAGTGGAACACTTTTGAGAAACTTCTACAAATTTGCAGAGAAGCTTTCAGCAGCGTGCAATATTTTCAGATCTGTACGTAAAACTCACTAAGTGGAACTTTGTTTATGAAATGTTCATGATTCGAGATGCGCTGGAACCTCTACATATTCTTAGCCTGTTTCTACAAGAAAAGTCTGCATCCATTGTACAGGTAATAAGCAAAATTGAAAAACTGTAAATGTTCTGGACGCGTTGAAAGAAAAAGGGGCATGTCCATGGAATAATTACGTCAGTTTGAAGAAACTGGTCAGTTTTGTGGAGTCTCACTAGCAAAATCTTTAGACAATTCTCTTGAGAAGTACCAGAAAATAAGATTGCAAGAGTCTAGCAGATAACATACGCTCGAAACGTTCAGTGGGGCCGAGGTTTTGCTACAATCCAATTGGCGAGAAGAATTGTCTGCAAGAAAGTTAAACGGGGACAAAGAAGTATGCAAATTTCAAAAATAAAATAAAAGAATTAAAGTTTTCTTCTGATGATTCAGCCAAAATTCTGTAGGAATTTCGAGAGCATAAGATGTAATCTAATATTGGCCAAAATCTACAAAATCTTAATATGGAAATCAGTGTTCTTCCAGTTTTTTTCTTCAGAGTGTAAGAGAGGCTTTTCCAGCATACTGATACTAGAAACCATTTATCTGTAAAAACCCTCGAATTTATTCATTTCATAAACGTTAATGGACCAGATATTACCTCGTTCAATACAGAAAAGTATGCCATCAGCTGGATAAAAAATGGACATCATGCTACTACCAACAAACCAACTGGGAGAAAAACGGTATCCGATGTAAAAGAACCTCGTATTGCTACACTACTCTAAAGTGAGGTACGGTGTGAAAGTATTGTTAATTTCTAAAGACAGTGTTAGATAGCATGGCGTTAATCATGCTTCAGCTTAACCCTGTCTTTGTTCAATTCTGGATTCATTTTAACACCAGTATGTTTCGTTGGCCAAAAGTTTACTTTTAGCAGAACATTAATAGGTGCACACATCCCTGCATCTAATTTTATTAAGTACAAGGAACAAAATGGTACGAAAACTTAATTATAATAATGATGAATGACATTTAGTAGCGTCTTTCCCCTTCTATTTAATAAAATTAGGCTCAAGTATATGTGCACCTATCACTGTTCTGCCCAAAGTAAACTCTTACCTTTTGTTGTATTTATTGTTCGGGCGGGGAATTTGGTCTTTAAGGACCAAATTAGAACAGACTAAGAATTACCTGTCATAGCAAAACCGTTTTACGTAGGAATGTGACACTTGTTATCACAAGGTGTGCAGATTGCAACGCAATTATAGGGCTTTTACACTTGTCCTCAGCAGTAGGACAAAAAGTAGTAAGGTAACTAACGCATGCAATTTAATCTACCTAACCAAATCTTATCTAACGTACATATCCGTATTTATCATAAAATTGTTTTTAAAAAAAAAGTTTTAAAAATGATGAACTTGGAGGGTCTCCTATTAAACTAGTACCATAATTTCAAAGTAGATAGGTTTAAAAATAACGTTGTCCCAACCCCACTTTATAGTTGTTCTGTTATACGGAACACAATATTGCATAAATATTCCCCCCTTCTACAAAATCCACAAATAAATCACTGCGCAAGGGGAAGGGGGTTTAAAAATCATGCATAAAAATACAGTATGTCACGAGCCCGCCAAGTTAGGAAGATGAAACCTGGTATATAAACTCCTCATTAAAAGTAAATGGGCATGTGTCCCAACGATTTCGAAAATTTTCGTTTTAAAGGGAGTGGGAATTTTTCCATAATTCATTTGTTCATATTGAAAGCAATGTTGTGTGTTGTTTGTGATCGCATCACGGAGAAACGTTTGAACAGTTTGAAATGAATTATGGAACATAAGTTATTATATATATATATATATATATATATATATATTAAGGCGGGTCAAAAAAATTAATTGATGCAAATTTAATGAAGATCGCTGCTCTTGCATGTGCTAAGCACACTTTCAGTATGATTTCTAAAAAAAATCACACTTCTACTGGTCGCAACTGGAATTTAATTCAGTAATTTTATTATTTTGTAATTTTCCAATTTCTCGCTAGATGGCACCACAAATGTCAGTGTATTTTTGTAAAACAAAAGGTTTTGCGTGTAATTGCAGAATTTCCTTACCACATATTTTAATTATAGTTTATACATGTTTTCATTTTTCTCTTGTTTTGCTTAAAATAAATGTTTGTTCGATGCAATTAACGCATTTTTATCCTAACACAGATTCCGAAAAACGGCCAGCACAAAATAGGCATCAGTATCCGAACTTAAGCCAAATGATGGAAAGAACTGGCGTTAATAACCGAGATGGTTGCAAATTAATTAATGCGTGCCTGAAAGACCTGAAACTGGATAAACAGGAAAATATACTAGAACCAACAAAGTTGCGGAGACAGCGAATTTATTGGAGAGACAAGGGAACAGAATCTCGTTCGTTTGACTTGCGCAGGTTAATTTGTGTTGGTTTTGATGAGCGCATAGATGAAACCAGACTATTTGGACCAGATGGAGGACAACTAAGAAAGAAGGAGGAGCACTACGTTATTATTGCATATCCTAGTGAGCAATACGTGGATCATATTGCTCCACAAAGTGGCAAAGCAGAAGATATTTCAAATGAAATACTCTCTGTTATGCGTGACACGGATTCGACAGCTACTTTGCGTGCTGTGGTATGTGATGGAACAAATACAAACACCGGCGAACATTCTGGAATTATACGTCGACTGGAAACAGCTTTAAATCGACCTGTACAGTGGCTCATTTGTATATTGCATCTGAATGAGCTTCCACTAAGAGAAATTTTTAAAAATATTGATGGCAAAACATCTGGTCCAAAGGGATTTTCGGGGCATATCGGAAAGATGCTAAGTTTTGATCCACGGGATGTTCCAATAGTTGATTTCCAGCCCGTCACTGGAAATGTCAAGGAATTTTGTGTGAATATCACAAAAGATTTTAGCGCTGATCAAAAGTATTTGCTGAAGGCTTGCATCGCAGTACAAAAGGGAAAGGACAACGCTGATGCTGCTGTTATAAAATTTTTACAAACTGCTTCTCCAGGCGCCCTTAATCACGCCAGGTGGTTGACGCTCGCCAATCGAACCCTTCGTTTGTTCATGAGCACAAGAAATCCATCCAAAAACCTATTGCAGCTTGTAACCTACATCGTTAGAGTGTATGCTCCAAGTTGGTTCGAGATAAAAACCCATTCTAACTGCATTGATGGATCACGTAACTTCTATTTTATTTTGGAGAAAGTTAGAAGTTTACCCGATAGTGAGATGAAGGAAGCTGCAATAAGATCTCTAAAGTTAAATTGTTATTTTGCCCACAGTGAAAATATTCTTCTTGCAGCTGTTGCAGATCCAGACATTGAAGTAAGAAAAGATGCAGTAAACAAGATTGTTGTTGCAAGAACGACCAATCAAACTGGAGTGAGAAAATTTTGTAAATCAAATATTATGATTCATCTCGAAGCAGAAAACTACTACAAGATGATTGATTGGGATGCTTTCGTCACAACGCCACCTCCACTTGTAAACTCAATGTCAGATGAAGAATCGCTGGCAAAGATTGAAATAGGACCACTGGAATTTACAGGAATTCAATGTCATTCACAAGCAGTTGAACGAGTCGTAAAAGAAGTTTCCAGGGTTTCCACAAAAGTTTTTGGTCATAAAGCCAGACATGGAATGATTGCTTCATCCGAGGAATCAAGAAGGAAATTTGGATACTAAGCATGCGTTTCTGAAAGCAGATAATTAAGTAATACTTCTTTAAAAAAAATTAATGCATGTTTTAGAACAATAAACCTACTGAACAGAAAAAAAACTACTTTTTATCATATGCCAATAATAGCTTCATTGTTAACTCAAAGTTGGGACCCTTAAATCAAAAGATAAAAATCTGAAATGTTACATACGAAATTATCTTTACCTGTATCAACTTTTAGAACTAGAGACAAAAGCTTCTGTTATATATATATATATATATATATATATATATATATATATATATATATGTATATATATTGTTATTTTGCGTAAAAGGTGTATATTAATGAAAGTGGAAAGGGTTCTAAATTTCAACCAAAATTACAGTATCTCAAGAGTAGTCATGTTAGAAAATGAAATTCGATATATAAACACGTCATTAAAAATAAAGGGGCATGTCACTTCCTGTTTCTGAAGGAAAGAAAGAGAGCATTTTCTATAATTTCTTTCTTCAGATTTAAAATGACGATGCCTGTTTGTGATTGCTTCACTGGAAAATGGTTAAACAGTTTGAAATGAGTTTTTCAATATAGTTAAGTACCTACCGGTACCTCAAGCTGGGATTTTATCGTGTAACTTTCTTTAAAGAGCGTATTCTAAGGGAGAAAGGGGTTTAAAATTCATGCCAAAAAGAGTCTTACGGAGTTTTTATTGCAATACTTTAATTTATATGCGTATCGTAAGGGAGAGAGGGAGATCGAATATTTTCCGTAAACCTAATTCTCCGCGTGCTAAAAATGGTCATTTCAGCTGGTATCGAATAAAAAGTAAATGTGATTGCATTTTCTTTGTTTTTGTAGTACATACTTGTGTATTAATATAAACAGATAATAAAATGACTTTCTCCATGTCAGTTAATTACAAATTGTGAACGTTTCAGTTGAAAAAGGAAATTACTATCTTCTCAGCACTAACGGCAATCAGATCGTGAAACTCCCTAATTCTTCTTGCTTATCTGTAGAGCATGTGAAGTACAATGCAATTTATAGTGTGGCACAAAAGCCCCTCAATCGTAAAATCTATTGTAAGAAAGCAAATTGGCAACTGAAAATTAGGAAAAAAAATCCATTCTCAACATTTCAGTTCTTAAAAAATATATATTTTTTTATTTGTTTTAGAAAAACAACATCCATTCAATAGAGCCATTTGTATCTCTGGCTCCTGAACTTCAGGTACTATCTCAGTATTTGCCTGGCGTGCTTTGAGGGAAACTAAATAATCATTAGTCAGGACGGCTGGCTTAAGGATTTGAATCGTGAATGTAAGAGGGGATTTTATTCCTATTTTGTATTACATAAAATTATCCACCACTTTGTTAGTCTAGAAAATCGTGCACTTCTTTCTTTCTTTCTAGAAATCGAAATATAAGTGAGTTAGGTTAGGAATTAGATTTCTGCGCTTTTGGCATCTATGGCCATGTTAACCCGTCACGTATGAGGATGACGTCCCTAGCTGATCACACTACCTGAGGAAAGGGTGGGAACAAAGGATTGGGGTTGACCTGGGACGTGTATGTTAGGTATCATCCCGGCATTTGCCTGGTATGAATGAGGAAACCCCAGGAAAATCTGACCCAGGATGGCTGGTCTGAAAAAGCTTTTACACTTTCGAACGAGTGTCCCCGCCGGGAAATATAAGCGAGTGTCACTGGTGCACTTTGTGTCCCACGAAACACAGATGGGCTTCACGGATTTCGCGACTTTTTTCTTTCTTTGTTATTTTTAAGTTTAGTTCAATTTCTTATGATTATGCACCGGGACTAAGAAGACTATGATGATGAGATGAATGATAATGGTGACATAATGAAAGTGGGAGGAAATGGGAGATTCCCGAGAAAATACATGCACATGATATTTGTCCACTACAAAGCGCACTTGGTAAAAGCGCTGAATCGCTGGGGCTCCACGAGGAATTTCAAAGTTCCGTTTGTACAATAGAACATGAATGCTCATATGGTATTTTAAGTAGGAATATGGCTTTAAATGTATGTGCAAAATTTAATAAGACCCACTGGGCTGAGCTTTTTTTTTTTTTAAAAAAAAACGGGTTTTTCACAACCCTGTTGTATGTTGTATTTATAAGTATCTTAAAGTGGGTATCACAGTGATACACGATTCTTATAACCCACTCTTTAGCGCACTATGGTTGAACAGTAGTAATACTACAGTTGTAAACATAAAATACAGCTGTTGTACACTATGCTAAAATACTCGACCGACGGAAAATAATATCTAGCACAATCATATTCCATATGCACTCAGTTATTGTAAGCGTCTTATAGCACTTATACAGGTTTCAAACCACTAATAGGGTTTTAGTTAATTTGTAAAAATTTTCACATCACCATATTTTGGCAGCATCATTCTGCACTCAACAAGCACCTGTAATTGACAAGTAAAAGACAGACAGATAAACATTTTCACACAAGTACATTTTTTTTATGTAAGTGAACAGACTGCAATAGACCATTCTAAAGGAACAGTGGTCAGAAATGAAAATGACCGAGAAGACTGTCGTTAGTACAGGAATAAGAACTTCATATCTCAGTAATTTCTTTCAGTTTACGGTAGGAGTGTTTGCGATCATGGCTCCATTGCGGGCTGAAACATCGAATATTAAATTTTAATAGGGGTGCTAAAGTACCATATGCAAGATAAATTTCTTTTTTAATATTCAACTAGGTAGGAAAGTAGTTTTCGGGACGAAATAGTAACATATTTTTAAAGAATCTCTTGTGATTTTAAAATCCCACTTCCAACTATACTTAAAGCTAATTATTTGCATTTGAAGCGAATAGTTGTCAGTAATATTGTAATTTGGTAACAGTTTGCAGCTAATTAATCCAATATTTGATTCTGTGGCACATTATGTCTCAACAAATTAATATGGAGTAAAATAAGATTACCAGGAAGTTTATCCTTTCGTGAAAATATCTTTCCCGATAAGCAAACTATTCAGAATTAACTATGCTACTTTTTGGTTAGGCCTATTTAAAAAACTTTCTAGAAAGTTTCTGTCTTGAAAATAAATATCATATTAAGTCATAATTCGTCCTACTGTTAGTACAGATTAGCTGACTAATAACTAGATGCGTGTCTGTTAGATAGCTTCTAAACATTTTTTGTGGATTAATGAGGTGTTTTGATTGCAGTTAATGAAAGAGAAAATATCAAATAAAGTAATAAATAAACGCATAATTGTAGTTATGATAATAATAAACCTGGTGCATAGCTACAGGCTACACCGTCAAAAAATATTGGAACTTTCTTGGGCAGCAACACGTGTCAAATTTGTGTCGCTCTACGCTTCGGTTTACACATCTGTCACAGTTTCAAATGTACATGTCAGGAACAGGTTGATGAAAAAGGCTTACATGCATTAGTTGTTCTAGGGGTGGAGGTCGATTTTCTCGTCATGGAGAGCTAAATAATATAATAAGACGAGCCCTTGCCAGCATTAATGTCCCAAATATTTTAGAACCATCTGGATTGTCCAGAGATGATGGGAAACGACCAGATGAAGTGACATTAATCCCTTGGAAAATGGGGCAACGACTGGTATGGGACGTCACCTGTGTAAATACATTTGCACCTTCCAATTTAGCTTCATCATGTAAAGAGGCAGGAAATGCTGCTGAGACAGCCTGTAAGCGGATAAAAGATTTAAAAAAAAACATTACATGTTAGATTCAAATCTGATTTTGAGTTATTACTCAAATAAATAAAAATTAAAAACAAACTTGTGTAGAACAAGTTAACTTCATAACTTAGCATAGCGAGTAAGTCCATCTTCCACATCTTTGGAAGTAGATGAGAAATATCACGGAGTTGACAAAACTTAGCTTATAAACTTTTCAATCCAAAGTGTTTATAAATTTCTGTTCATTTCAAATAAAAAAATAAAAATATCTTCCATTTTTGAAAAAGGGAAGGAACTTAAAACGCTGACCGCATTACCTTGCAGTATTGCTAAACTAATGCGCCGAAATAAAAATTATGCACTTCTCGGATCTACCGTCTTCACATTTAATTTCGGCCCGATTTTCTTTAGGAAATCCCTAGCTTCCTGGCTATAAAATCCCATAGGTTTCAGTAGCAAAGGCGATGAACATATGACCTTTTAATTTGGAATATTTCGTGTGTTTCCGCTTACAGGCTGTCTCAGCAGCATTTCCTGCCACTTTACATGGTGAAGCTAAATGGGAAGGTGCAAATGTGTCTACACATGTGACGTCTCATACCAGTCGTTGTCCCATTTTCCAAGGGGTTAATGTCCATCTGGTCGTTTCCCATCATCTCTGGACACTCCAGATGGTTCTAAAATACCTGGGACATCAATGCTAGCGAGAACTCGTCTTATTATATTATCTAGCTCTCCATGACGAGAAAATCGACCTCCACTCCAAGAATTAATGCATGTAAGCCTTTTTCATCAACCTGTTCCTGACATGTACATTTGAAACTGTGACAGATGTGTAAACCGAAGCGCAGAGCGACACAAATTTGACACGTGTTGTTGTCCAAGAAAGTTCCAATATTTTTTGACGGTGTAGCCTGTAGCAATGTACCAGGTTTATTATTATCATAACTACAATTATGCGTTTATTTATTACTTTATTTGATATTTTTTCTTTCTGTAACTACAATCAAAACGCCTCGTTAATCTACAAAAAATGTTCAGCAGCTATCTAACAGACACGCATCTAGTTATTAGTCAGCTAATCTGTACTAACAGTAGGACGAATTATAACTTAATACGATATTCTCAATTTATATAGATGGTTTATCAGTTATTACATTTTACAGCCTAATATATTTAAAGACTGAGCTTCAACATCAACGGCATCGTTCACTGTCCGACCTACTGCTATTATATTAATCTGTATTTACGCATAGTAATTGTATGAAGAATGAGATGCAGTGGAACTAATGTGAATACAGGTAGATTTAGTGGAGTAATGAAATATGTGGAGAAAGGGTTAGGAAAGGATTTGTAGAGGATTGTATGTCTACCTCATATGAACGAACTTCCTCTCCACCACCTTGTTAAGTGTCTCGATGATACATCTACCGGCCCAAAGACACTGTGTGGTCCGATTGGAAAAAGATAGACTGTCTGAGAATAACTTCTAATTTCTTCGCAACCGATTGAAATCCTATGGGTCGAAACAATGACTGATTTCAACGATTGAGGATACCAATGAACAGTACTTACTAGACACTTTCGAACTGTCTGTAGTGGCATATGTTCGCCATATCAAACCAAACCCCAGGACTAATTGTACAATCTCGTTGATAATACCTTCGTCAAGGTAACTGTTTCTTTACCCTTGAACTTAAAAAAGCGTAACGTTCGCTGGTTCAGTACGTGGTTCGAGTCTACGCCCCTGTGCGCTTCGAAATTAAGTTATACCCATCTGGGACGGATCCTGACTATGGAAAATATTTGAATGAGCCCGATTTCTTGCGTAAGACACGAAACAAGTTTTTAACTCATCGATACGTGGATATTTCTCTAATCTTGAAAGCTCCTTTTTTCCATGATAGCCAACAAAAGCAGAACGTTAGAATATTGGGATAAAGACGTATTAAGAAATGCCAACAACAGAAAAAATACGGGAGTTCACCGTCTCCGAAATCAACTTTACATAAGTCGATTCCTACGAAATGATCAATTTTTTTTTTCCATCCAGATAACAGAACCACCAGTAAGTCGATAACGGTCCAACCTGAGGAAAACATCAAGATCGCAGTTAAGACCGATTATAATATTATGTCAATTCCGCACCGTACTGAAGTCACTGAGAGGATCGTACGTGTAGTTACGCAGCCTTCGAAAGCAGTTTGTGGACCCGAGGGAAGAGACGATCACATACGGGCAAAACTAGCCTCTCATTAGCATATGTCAGTATTTGAAACGAAACATCATTATGTTATGTGAAGACAAGCTTGCTAACAGAAGAATGAGGAACAACAGGTTAAGGTAAATGGGAAGAACTCGAGCTCCAGCCACCTTCTCGTCGTGAGTTTCGGATTTACCCGAGTATTGCAGGGTATATCTAAGATCAGGTAAAAGTTGCAAGAACGATTCAAATAAGAACTGTTTTTGTTTTATGAATTTAGAGACTATAGAAAAATGACATACCATTAATAAAAACTAACGCTTAAAACAACGTACAAAAAAAAAAAAAAAAAAAAAAATGCTTTGAGTCTTCGTCGCTTTGCGACGTATAAGAAAAGATACAATTTTCACATCAAAAAAAAGTCGAATTTACAAGACCCACCTTAAAAAGCAGTTTCCTCGGTATTTATATAAATTACAAGCATGAGAAAAATGAAAAAAATGCGGCCCGTGACATGCTTGTTGCAACAAAATATGTTAAATTTTTGCTTAACTTTTCTGCAACTTGCTCAAACTCGCTCAAAGCGTTCCATCCCGGCAAATGATTCCCAATGCTCACAAATGCCAGAAAATTAAATAGTGTTCACACCTGAACATAGTTGTAGCCGTATTGAATATCTAGGAAATGGTTAAAATTATTACTTACTGTTTTTATATGAAGTCTCATGTACAGCTGACCTACATTAAATAAACAGCATAATAAGATCGTATAGCCTAGTTGTACGAAACTTATTATTACGAATTGTAAAGTGGAATGTAAGCAATATTATTAGATCAAATCAATTGGGATTTGACGGAAATACGGAGGCTGTTAGTATTATTCTTTAACTGAGTTAAGCGTTGAGAGACAAATAAAGAAGTGGTAATTATATGCAATATATTTTGATAGATATATGCGACGATGCTTAATGAAAAAGTGATAAAATGTTGTCTACGATATTTGTTTAAAATAGAAAATGGATGTGAAGCTACGTGTAATTAAATGAAATGGATGATTATATGTGCACGCGAAAAAGTAATTGAGTAAAGTAATAATTCATTATTATTTCCCAGTTTCCTACCATAAAAATATCCAACTTACACATCTTACATTGTACGGCATGTTGTTTGTATTTTACCTGCAGTTCGTTTAAGTTTTCATACAATTTTATAAGTTTTATGTAGATACTCGTGTTCTATTTGAAATCAACAACCTTGAGCAAAAACCTGAAGGCAATTAGAAAAATAGTCAAGAATCTTATTCTTTTTTCTTTAATTAAATAAGGTAGATAGTGTAAGCTTTCTCTATCTATGGTTACTGTATTTTGCTCTGGCTTGGAAAGATCTGTAGCAGTCTATAAAAGCCTTATCAAACTGAAAATTTTATTATGTGGCGACCTGGATTATATTACAATTATTTTAATTAAGTCTCTGGAAGGTTAATTATCACGTAACAAAGCCACACGGGAGCGTGATGTCACAATATATATATATACGAGGACCATCCGGAAAGTGTTACCCGTTTGTGCAATAAAGACACAGTAGTACATATTAACAAATATACACATTTTTATTGGAAAGAACATACTTTACACTACTTCTCCACATAATCACCAAGCAAATTGAGGCATTTGTCATACCGTGTGACGAGTTTTTGTATTCCAGCGTCATAGTCCTCCGCCGCCAGCGTATTGAGATACGTAGTCACGCCTCGTTTAAGTTCTTCATCGCTGTCAAATCTTTTTCCCGCCAGAAAGTCTTTAAGCTTCGTAAAGAGATGAAAATCCGAAGGGGCCAAGTCCGGGCTATACGGTGGATGGTCGAAGGTTTCCCATTTGAATTGCTGCAGAAGTTGTTGTGTTTTCACAGCTGCATGGGGCCTGGCATTGTCATGAAGGAGAATGACGCCTGTAGACAACAGACCTCGCCGTCGATTTTGTATTGCCCGCCGTAATTTCTTTAATGTTTCACAATACGCATTAGCATTAATTGTGTCTCCACGGGCCATAAAATCAATCAGCAGTACACCTCGTCGATCCCAGAATATGGTTGCCATGAGTTTCCTGGTGGACGGAACTGTCTTGAATTTTTTTTGGTTTGGTTGGTGAATGAGCGTGATGCCACTCCATGGACTGTCGTTTACTCTCAGGTGATGCATAACAAACCCATGTTTCGTCCCCTGTAATGATGCGATTTAAGAAAGAGTCTCCTTCATCGGAATAACGTTCCAGAAAGGTCAGTGCTGCAGCCATACGCTTGGTTTTGTGCTGATCTGTGAGCATGCGAGGGACCCACCTTGCACAGATTTTTGAATAATGCAGATGCTCTTTGACAATTTCATGAACAATTGTTCGAGACACATTAGGAAAATGTTCACAGAGTTCATCAATTGTGACGCGCCGATCGTTCCTCACGCATTCGTCTACTGACCTCAGCAGTTCGTATGTAATGACAAATGGTCTCCCAGAACGCTCGTCGTCGTATGTACTTCCCCTTCCCAGGTTGAAGTTGCGACACCAGTGCCGAACAGACGACTCGTCCATCACAGTCTCCATACACCTCCTTTAATTGGCGATGAATTTCACAATCGAACATTTCGTGCATTAAGAAATTTAATCACGGCCCTCACTTCACAACTGGCGGGGTTCTCAATTCGTTTAATCATTATAAACTAGCACAGGCACTGCTAGCGTCACGCAACCTCGCACAGAGCAGGCAGACAAGCCACTGACGCGGTCTGACCTTGCCCAGCGGCTCCCCGAGTCATCAGCGCTTCATGCGGCGCAAACGGGTACCAGTTTCCAGATGGCCCTCGTATGTATATATATACGTGACAGCAAAAAGAGAACATATGTACAATGGTCTTTCGCAGTCAAAATATAGTTCCGGAGGTAAGATATCCTCCCATTTGGATTTCTGGGAGGGGAATGTTTTGGGAAGGACTATTGGACGAGAAATTAAAAATGTGGAGTTGATAGATAAAGAAAAGTAGGCAAGAGCAAAAGGTTGGGATAGAGACATAGAACGTAAGTACCATATTACAGAGAGGGAAATTAGAAATCTTAAAGAAGACATGAAAATAATCCAGATTTGGTAGGAGTTTATGAAGTTAGTTGGGAAGGTAATGGCGTGTTGAACAGCGAAGGATATAGAATGTTTTACTTAGGTAGTGAAAAAGATGGTCATAATGGTATAGAAATAATTCTAGGTAAGCGCTTATAAGAAAAGGTAGTGAAAGTAGAATTTGTTAGTGATAGAGTTTAGATGTTAAGACTTAAAGGAAAAACGAACGATCTAGTGGTGATACAAACATACCCACCGACGACTTTGCATACAACTGAAGAAGTAGATAAAAGTTGTGAAAAAATAGAAGAAATTATAGGTAGGGAGAAGATGATGCATGCGTAATTTTAATGGGAGACTTCAATGCAGTTGTGGGAGAAAAGCAGGAAGGTAGTGTTGTAAGGAAATATGGTGTAGGCGAAAGAAACGAAAGGGAAGAAGGACTGGTCAATTTCTATACACAGAATTCAATAGTAATTGGGAACACTTGATTCAATCAGCACAAAAAAAGAGAATATACCTGGAAATACCCAATAAAGGGCCGAAGATATCAGACAGACTGTGTTATGATTTAGGATAGGTATCGAATCAGCTTGAAGAACGCGAAGACCCTCCACAGGGTCGACATTTTCACTGATCATAACATTGTGCTGGCCGAAATGGATATTCAGCTGAAAATTGTAGGCAAAAGTAGGGAACAAGTTACTGAATATTGAAACGTTGAGAAACGACGAAGTAAGAAAACTTTTTGTTAAAAAATTCGAAGGAAAATACTCAAACGAGGAAAGGATAGGTGCAAGTAGTAATAGAGGTTGAGAACTTTGCATACAGTAGACTGCAGAAGAAGTAGTAGGTTACCACGAACTAAAACGGCTAAGAAACCTTGGGTTACATAATAGATGTTGCGGAAAATGAGGGAAAGGAAGACGTGACCACAGGTTGATACAGAAGGGGGCTGAAGGATGTACAGAAAGTCAAACAATGAGTTACGAAGAAACAGACATAGCAAGGTAAGAGTTTTACAAAAGAAAATGCGAGGACATAAAAGAATTAGAAAGAGTTGGGAAATATGAAGGCAGGGAATACAAGGAGTGGAAATCTATGGAACTTGGGAAGGAACAAGCGGTTATCACGATTACAGTAGAAAATAAGAATGGGAAGGTAGTCAGCGAGAGAAATGAAACCTTCGAAAGATGGAAAGAATATGTTGAGGACTCATATGAGAGTAGGGATAGACCGTGAGACCAAGATGTTGAAGTAGAAAAGGAAGTGTGCAAGGATGATAAAAGGTTAGTATTCTTAGAGATGAGTTTGAAAGAGCTATATCCAAGATTAGGAATGGAAAGGCAACCGAAATATCAATCGAATTCATTAAGGATATGGAAGACAAGGGCAATAAAGAATTGTTCTGACTCTGCAATGAAATATATGAAACAGGAGAGTAGTCAAAAGACTTCCTGAAGACAATCATAATACCAATGGCTAAGAAATCGTCCCAAAGACAGAAGTGAGGATTATAAAACTATTAGTCTCATGTCACAGCAGCAAAAATTTTGCTTCGAATAGTTAAACAGAAGGTTGTGTGGAAGAACAAATGAAAAAGTTGAAGAGGAACAGTTCGGGTTCAGGAGAGGTAAGGGCACAATAGATGCAATTGGATTATTAAGGGTGATCGGTGAAAGGTTTATAGAAAAGGAAAAGAGTTGTGTTGTATTTATTGATCTAGAAAAGGCTTTTGATCGCGTTAATTGCGAATTGTTGTTGGGAGTTCTAAAGAAAATTTGGTTAGAATGGAGAGATTGAAGACTCATAAGAAACTTATATATGAATCAACAAGTAAATGTTAGAATAGAGAAGGAAATGACAGAAAAAAGTGCAGTTGGAAGGGTGTTAGACAGGAATGCTGTCTCTCACCAACATTATTTAATATTTATCTAGAAGAGGCAGTGAAAAAGAGCCTATATAATCAAGACGGTATTTCGGTAGGAGGTAGAATGATGAAATGTATACGGTTTACAGATGATATGGCACTTGTGACGGAATTTGAAAAGAAAATTAATAAGATGATAGAAAACGTGAGAAAGGGCTGTGAAGAATATGGAATGAAAATAAATGTCAGAAAAACAAAAGACATGATGATTGAAACGAAGCGGTCGGTGTCAAATATAGAAATAAGAGGAGAGAAAATAGAAGAGGTGACTAGTTTTCGATACCTGGGTAATATTATTAGTGATGGTATGTAATGCAAACGTGAAATAAAAGCAAGGATAGGAATGGTAATAAGAAAACTTTAGGAGAAAGAAAAGTCTGTTGTATGGGACCTTGAATAAAGAGTTGAGAAAAAGACTCATAAAAATGCTTCGTGTGGAGTATTGTATTGTATGGAGCAGAAATATGGACATTACGCAATAATGATGAAAAACGATTGGAAGCTTTCAAAATGTGGGTGTGGAGAAGGATGGAGAGATGTAGTTGGGTCGAGTGGAAAACGACTAAGGTGATAGAAATGGTGGGGGAAAAAAGAATAATTTTTAGATATTATTAAGAAGAGGAAGAGAAACTGATTGGGACATTCGCTAAGAAGGAACTGTATCATGAGGGACGTGCTAGAGGGTATGGTGGCAGGAAAGAGAGGGAAAGGGCGAAGGAGGTCACAATTAATGGACGATATAAAAACAAAGATCGTACGTGAAGACGAAGAGGTTAGCGGAAGACTGTGGAGCATGGAAACTTCTCAGCTGCGGCAAATGACCTGCCAATAAAGGCAGAATATCTATGATGATGATAATGATGATTAAATAAGATTTACATTTAACACAAGCAACTATCTAATTAGATAATATGTGATAAAGCAATGATATATTAGTAAAATTACACTAATCTTTTATATATATATATATATATATATATATATATATATATTTCTAAGGACATAACATCCAATATTTCAGGAATCTTATCGAATTTCCATTTTCAAAAACTATAGAAGCTTAAGCGTATTCAGCAAAAAGTTCTCCACATGTTTAAAGCTTTGACTTCGTCTTCAATTTATTAAAAATAATAAATAAAAATATGATATTTTAAATTTAGTAACGTCTTAAGCTAGCTCACTGTATTTTTCGGAGGCTACCTTATGTATACATTCCCCCTGTTTTGAATGATACTTAGTGTAAGTGCACTTTTACATTAAAAGATTACTTTTTACAATTTATTCTTCTATAGGTAAATGGAAGTATTTTTTCGAATTTTTTCACATATTCTTCGTTATCCTGCAATAAAAATAAATTGTAATTGGTATGTTCTTTCAGTGTAAAGTACATTTATATTAAGTTCAAGTCAAGAAAGAGAAAAATGAATACACAAGGTATCAAATGCAGTGAGCTATCTTAAGATGTTGTTAGGTTTTAAAAACATCATATTACTATTACTATTATTAGGTATTATTACTATTACTATTATTATTTGTAAATAAACTGAAAATATCCATTGAAGTCGATGCTTAAGCATATGAAGATTTTTTTTTTTAATGAATAGTTTTAAGCCTCTACTGTCCTTACAAATAAAAACTTGATAAAGCTTTCGAAATATTGGATGGTATTTTCTTAGAGATACAAAAAGATTAGTTCTAATTTTATTCGCAATATGTATTTCATTCGCACTATTTGGTCATTCCAGTGGTATATTGCGGAACCTGTAACACAAATTAGTACCCGGTAATAATAAGTGTTTGCTTTAGTCATATATATATATATATATATATATATATATATATATATATATATATATATATATATATATATATATATATATATATATATATATATATATATATATATATATATATTAATTTAAAATATACGTAGTTCGAAAAGTAGCATTATTGACAGTATTCAGGTGTTGGAATTAGTGAAGTGATACTGAAGATTACTTCTGAATTATTTTCACTAAAATCGCATAAATTTAAAATAAACATAAAGTATATATATATATATATATATATATATTTGATTGCTTTGCTTGTTAGTATTTATTTATGCTTTAATGAACCGTTATGGCTGTGTGTATGTGTGTGAGTGTTGTTATATGTGCTGATGTGTATTGTCCATTGTCATATCCTGGTTTCCGACTCCACCCAGGAAACGGGCAGCAGACTGTGAAATACAATGTGATCGTGGATGCAATATTGGAGACAGGCTCTGTGCATGAGGATTCTTCAGCTGACACCTGACTGCGATGACCGATAGCACAGAACAACGAGAAGACAATGAACACGTAAGTTACTTTGAAGGCAGGGAGTCTTTCTTTCAGATACAATGCTCTTACTTTATTGTTTAGCTGCTGCTGTTTCTACTATTTTTCCTACCATTTGCAAGTAATATTTCTGATTCTACATATATATACGAGGTGCCTCATAGCTATTAGGAGGTAATTAATGGCGATATTTTACGGGCAATACAAAAGAATTTTTATACTACCATCACCTCCTTTCGCAATGTTCATTCATAATGTGCGAAGTGGAGCTAAATATATGTACACTGTTGTACAATATTGTAAATAGTAGAGCGCTTTCCTCTGGTGCATGATGTCCCTGGTTCGATTCCAGTCCCCACCAAGTGAGCTTTATGGTAGACAAACACCGTTTGCGTGGATTTCCTTGGGGTTCTCCCGTTTTCTCTCACTTCCTTCATTCCACCATTATCGCCACTTCTCTTAGCCTCGGAGCATAATTGTGAGACGTTAAACAGACAAACAACAATAATAATTTATGGACAATATTACATTCTTGAACCAAAAGCTAATAAAGTACTATGTGAACGTCCGCCTAGGTATTGTTTGTTTTACCGTTATAGGACTCTGAAGGAACAAACGATAACACCAGAAGTAGTGTTAAGATATCCAGATTCTGGATATCCTGAACTGAACTTTTGTGTAGTGGTGTACTGTTAATGCTCAGAAACACAGAATATATTGTTCTTATTATTTATGGTTTTTCTTTCACTTTGTTCAAAGCCATAGGAGAGTACTGTAGTTTAGTGGCAGAACGATTACTATTGGTGCAAAGGATGCCTGATTTTTATCTCAGCTGATGTGAGGACGTGGATGTAATCTTTTTTTGGGAGGGGACTTTCCTTTTTCCTTCTCATTTTTCCCACCAATTCTTTCATATGCATTCTCTTACATTTATTACCTCCCCCTTCCTCAAATAGTTCCCTCCGATTTTGAACTACAAGACCCTATGAACAGCAGTGACTTGTCTCCAACACTTGGGGAGATTATGGATCTCAGGGTAGTAGAACTTACGGGACGTGAATCAAAGAAGTTCTCCAGGGCATTGATCACCTGAAGAATTGTGAAACGTCACCCTTGCACTTGGTTGTCTAAGGAATGAGACAAATGTTAATCCTACAGAGCCATAAATAAATAATAGTTAGTAGACCTATCTCTGTATCCCGTGACGATTTCGCTTTTATTCGTTAATAATAGCGATCAGCTTTTACCTTCCCCGGCACTAATTCTAGTCGTAGTACCTGATTTTTTAAATAATCATTGTCGTAAGTGTTACCATAGAAAATTAAGAGCACACAGGATCGTCTGAAGCAATTATTGGTGTATTACTGTGTTCTTATAATTATCCAAGGGTGATACTTTCAACAATGATTATTTTTAAAAAAAATCAAGTACTACAACCAGAAGTAGTGCTGAGAAAGGTCACAGACCTGACCGATATTATTGACGAATAGAAGGAAATTCGTCATAGGATAAAGAAGTAAAGGTATTATTTATTAATGTGATATGGCAAACTCAGAATGCAAATCCGAAAAAAAAAAGTGTAATATATTAGCGTTTCTCAGTCAAGTCGAATAAGGTTGACAGGTTACTTTAACAACACATGTAGATTCGCATTGTTTTCAAGCAAAATAACACATTTGCGATTGACAAGCACTGACTCCACAATTTTCGATTTTTTTAAGATACACTTTCCAATTGTTGGGATTACACATGTGGCATAGTTTTCGTGAGCATGATATTCCGAGAAGTCTATAAGACAAAAAACATAACCTTCTGTTGATACAGTGGTAGTTTCGTTCGCTTCAGAGTGGGTTCATGTATTGCCGATCAATGACGAAATGACATGGAGTATTTTCTCAACTGCACGTGGCATCCATTGATCCACTTTATATCGTTTATCAAGCTGGTGGAGGTATAGGCGAATAGTTACTGAGCTGCAACAGAATGCTTCTCCCATTACCTCACTTGTTTGGCCATTCTTGACGTCAATATCCGGCTTGAGTGACTCGTTGTCTATGGCTTGTGGACGCCCCGTACGTGTTGCCTTCTGGAGAGATACATCATTGGTCTTATATCTTCTAAACCACTGTTGTACTGTCCGCTCATGTACCACATCCTGCCGAGTGTCTGTAATGTTTTGTTCTCGTTTCACTAGCATCTATTTCCAGTTTAAACTTCTAAAGCAGTATTTGCGGATCCAGTTCGATTTGCTCTTACTGACCTCTCCATTTAACTGGACCAACGACAGTCAACAGGCTACAAGAGGAAACAATAAAAAACACTTTTTTGTTTTTTGTATTATTTGTTTTTGCATTATATCTCTCCAAACAAAAGGGTGGGAAGCATGTACAGTTCTTCCAAGTTGAAACTCGAAGGAAGAGTTGTGGGTTTCCAATATCATCCGTCGCCATTATTCCAAAGGAATGGCTTTAGAAAGAGGTGAGGTGATTTTTAGTTTAACGTCCCGTTCAGCAGCGAGGCTATATGAGACGTGGACCTACTGATTAACGTGGAATCCGAACCACATGAGCTCCCACCGGGAATTGAACCCGGGTCTGGCTTTGGAAAGAAAATCAATTTTACGTCCTACGGTTATACCTTTCAGGCTGAGGGAGACAAATGCATAATGAAAATGAATGATTATGAAAGAATTGGTAGAATGAGAATGCGGAAGAAAACGGAAGAACCCTAACAAAACTTCTGGACACGATGTTGTTTTACAGGCGTGGAATCGAACCAGGGACCTATCATACTAGAAGTGTACATTCTATCATTGAGCCACCGTGTCCTCCTAGGATAAGCATGGACATTAAACTAAAGATTTCGTTTAATTTTTCGTGGCAGTTAAAATAACGATTTCCAGAGTGTGCTTATTATGTAGAATTGCCTTCTTATTTTGACCAGATAAATGTTATTCAATCCTTCAAGATTGTTCAGTGTTTTCGTATCTTATATCTACTCCTAATAATTTGTACAGTCATCGACAAAAGAAAATAGCATGTTTCATATACAAACTTAGTATAGAGTACATTACTTTCATTTTTCACAGACTACAAATTAGTCTAGTGGTTTATGATATCTTAACTTTTAAGCGATGGAACTGAGAACAACCAACACAATCTCTTCAGGTTCCTGGATTAGAATGCTAATTTCGCTTTCTAAATCTTAATAGAACAAGCGTTGTGGCGATAAGCATTTTTTTATATTATATGTTTTATTTTGTCTATTTTCATGTATTAAATTATTATATCTCCTCATGGCGAGAAATATATAACTAATCATATAATTAAAATATAAATTACTCTAGCGCTGTTTTGAATATAATTTTAAAAGTTGAAATAATATAATATATTTTTGGATTTGAATACTATTTTAAAAACAGAGTTAAACAGTAAAACTTGTCATTTTTAAGTTACCAGTTTTCACATATTTGTATTGTATAATATATTAAGTTTTCACTAAACTAAACGTAGATTGGTTTAAATGGTGTTAATATTTCGTTAGTGATTTGTTTCGTTTTACATCCGTTCCTCAGATGTTTCAAAGAGGTTACAATTTCTCGAAACGGGAGTAGAATGGATATAAAACAAGTGAAACCGAATGAAGCGGCAAACACCGATTTAATTCATATTTTTATATTTTCAAATTGTGAAATTGTTTAACGACCATGTATTATTAATTTTAAAAACTTGTTTTTGAAAAAAGAAAGAAAAGAAAAGAAGTTTATATTCTGAATTCTACACCGAATCTAAATTCTGAATTGAGTGGCCAAATTCTAATCTCATCGAATGAAGTTTAAATATTGATGTGATCTTCTGTCGTGTATAAGCAGAAGCTTGTTAAGAAAACAGTAAATAAATCGATGCACTATACTGTCCTGTCTCTTTAATTTCACGATTCGAAGACTAAAGAAACTGGGGACAAAAATCAGAAAATCAGACTGCTTCTTTCTTTTTCATTTATAACTATTTTTAGATATAAAATTCTTGTGACTAAAATTCTTGTGATATAAAATTCTTGTCAACATTTTTTGAATGAACTTCATTAATTAGGGCACAGATGTCATAATCACCTGTTTAGTTTGAAAAAGTCTAATTGAATTACTCTCTTTAAAAAAGTGCTATGGAGAATTTTCATAATGTCATGTTCCAAGTCATTGATGATGTGTTAATTACCTTAGCCAATCCCGATCATGGCCTTTTGCGGTTGATCAAATTCTGTCGCGCATATTTTTATCAACGTCATGTACGCAAGAAAGAGTTTTTTTTTTTTTTTTAATATCGCCATTAATTACTGCAAATAATTCCTTGTCATTTCTTGTACGTATTAAATGTTTCTTCTGATTACAAATGAATACTAGTAAATTGTGTAGTTTTGTATAATGATTCTGCTTAAATATTATGCTGGCTGGCCTTCTCTTATTTCCAAACTTTTTTGCTCTTTTCAACCTAGGTCTTTGCATGTGGATCCCCTAATGTTAATTGGTAAGTTCCTGAAGCTCTGCTCAAGCATGGTGTTGGTGTACTTTTTTTTTTTTTTTTTTTTTTTCAAACAAGTTTCTGTCATCTGATGCTATTGTTTCTTTCTTTCGTTCAGCAGAAAAGTATATGTTGATGTTGCTTCATTAAGATTAGTTGAAGTATGTATTTTCCATATGTATGCTTTAATGAAGTTGGTGATACTAGCCATTGCTTAGTAATAATGTATGCATACAAGTCAACGTCATGGTTAATAGTGCTGAACACTTGAGACTAGTTGCAGAGACGACTTTAAAGGTGCTCTTCAGTTTAACTAATTAACTACGGTAACTAACTAACTAAAAAAAAAGCTCTTAATTTCAGCGGGCGAGATTCAGCCGGCTGCTCTGCCACCTAAACCTTGTCATCATTAAAAAAAAAAAAAAAAAAAAAAAAAAAAAAACGTTCATTAATATTAAGAGTAAACAAAACACTCAGTTAAAAAAAAAACGACTAGTCCAATTTCATACTGTAGTAAACCTTTCATGCGTGCCAATGCTTTGTCTCTTGTCTCTAAATAATAATGTTTGGAGTGATGATTTAAATGAATTGTACGATTTGTCAGTGTTTGACTTTGGAAGGGAGTTCCAGATTCTTGCTGCCTAAATTGAAAATGCCTTCTCTGTTATTTTTAAAGAATGCCGGGGCATATTCAGTTTATTACTTCCTCGGGTATTGTAACGGTGAATCTCTGATGTACATGTTAATTTATGATGCAAGTAAGCTGGTGTTTTATGTGAATTTATTTTATATAGTAAACAACAGTACCGGAGATATTGTCTTCGGGACGTGGTTAGGATATTGTTTTCATTAAGTATCGGCAGAATATGCTGAGACTTTCTGTAATTGAGAGAAAAGTGTAAAGATATTGCATTTACCTAAGAATAATATTGAAATTTCTGAGTGCACTGTTTTAGAAAGTGTAAAATTCTATTTTAGGATTGTCTTTTTTTCTAATTTATATATAAGGTCCATTTTGTTGCGACTTTACGGCTATTATAGGGTTCACATTGATCTTGAAAGTCCGGGAAATTCTTCAAAACGTAGGAAAAATCAGAGAAATCTGCTGTATTTTACATAAAAGTCAGTTTTTTTAAAAATCTTTCCACAGAAATATGGGGAAAACCTCATAAATCAAGACAGATTCTGAAAGAAGATGATGAGAAAAAGGCTAAATTTAACTTTAAAAATAAAGAAGCTTGATGAGCATCGAAATATGTTAAAACTTCAAGCTTTGAAAGGAAAAGAACAAACTAACAAGAGTTGATCAGTTTAAATCGAACTCATTTTGCTTAAATAAAAAAATAAAAAAGAGCAGTATTTCTGACCATTCTTGAACACTAATCTAATTTCAGTATAAAACTAGCATCTTAATCCGTACTGTGGGACGATAGGATCTTAATAATGCAAGTTTAAACAAAATATCTATCTGTTTAGATTAAAATGAATCGGGGATGAATTTTTGACAGTGTACTTAATTTGAGAACAAGATCCTGAGACGAATATTTAGACCCAAGAGGAACGGGAATGGGGAATGGCGGAAACTTCATAACGAGGAACTACATAATTTATATGGTTTACCCAACATTGTTAGGGTCGTCAAGTCTAGGAGGCTTAGGTGGGCGGGTCATGTAGCTAGAATGGAAGAAAGTAGAAACGCTTTCAAAGTCTTGACTGGAAGACCAATCGGAAAACGACCATTAGGAAGACCTAGGCGCAGATGGGAGGACAATATTAAGATGGATCTCGCAGAGATTGGAATACAAAGTAGAAACTGGAGTTAGCTAAGGATAGAAGTCAGTGGAGAGCTTTTGTGAACGCGGCATTGAACCTCCGGGTTCCATAGGCCATAGAGTTAGTTAGTTAGTTAGTACTTAATTTAATTACTCCCCTAAAGGGGACAGAGGGATTTAAAATTTATGCTAAAAATAGAGGGTCTCAGGAACCTTTCAAGTTAGGAAGATGATACTCGGTATATAAGCTCAACATTAAAAATAATTTGACACATGTTCCAGCGCTTTTAAAAATTCCGCTTCTAAGGAGAAAACGGGAAAATGTATATGTTACGCGTTCTTTCTTGTTCAAATCGACGTCCCTCTCGCCATTACGAGAAAACGACTAAACCATTTAAAATAAGTTTTTCAACATAGTACTTGGCTCGAGTCGGGATTTTATCCTGTCACTTTCATAAATGCGTATCTTATGGGGGGAGGGATGTCTAAAATGTATGCCAAAAATAAAGTATCTCAAGAGCCCCTCACGTTCAGGAAGATGAAACTTTGTACAGTATATAAACACTTTATGAGAAATAAATGGAGATGTGCCCCAACATTTTTGAAAAATCCGCTTTTCTTAGGTGAGAGGGGCAAAAGGGGGGAACTTTTATAATGCATTTCTCAATATATTAAAATAACCTCACCTTTCTATTTCATCATTACGGGAAACAGATGGACTGAAATGGATTTTTGAACATAGTTTGCACCTGACTCATTTCAGGATCCCCTCATGTTAGAAAGATGGAACTCAGTGTATGAACTTCTTATTGAAAAATGGTGATCGCGCCCGGCCTTAGATGCAGGGTTGGCTGGTTTAAACCAAGTTGGTTTAAACCACGGTTTAAACCAAGGTTTAAACCAGCTGTTTTTTTTAAAAAAAAACCAACTGGTTTAAACCAAAAAACAAAAAAATGTTCGTAAAAGTGTAAGTGTGTAAAATCTTGATGAACACACATTTGTGGGTTATCACGTTTCACTCCCGTACATTATTCGTATTATATTCAGACCTAAATTCCCCATTCATTACTCAAAAAGATTATACTACAAAAGCAATTTTTTTTTATAAGTTTATAAATGTTTATTTTGTGATTTTTTGTAGTTGTTATTATTGTTATGTAATTGCAATCGAAGAAAAATTCTAAATATTGTTTCGTTTCAATGTTTACTATTGATAAAATACAACGAAAATGCCGTACTTTGTGTGTGTGTGGGGGGGGGGGGAATCATACAGACCCCACGAGAGGCATTTAGTGAAATAAGTATCTTTGGTATCTATTTAACTATGTATAAATGAGTCTGAGCCAAAGTGGACTCAAATAATTCGTATCTTTATTCACTTTTCTTATTGATATGCAGATTAAGTCGTTGTATTTCTTTAATTTGGACCAATAAAAGTCGTTGTTAACTAACTTGAACCAAATTAGTTCTTCTGTATTCCGTAGTACTTTGAAATTGTTCATATGTAATTCTGTGTAATGGTTTCACTTGTGCAACTGTTTATCTTCTTGTCCTTCTGAAATGACTCTTGACAGTTATATTAAGAAGCATGTAAAGATCAGTACAACGTATTTTTTTTTTTTTTTTTTTTATCAGGATTCCTTCGTGAGTAAGTCGGCAGACGTATCGTATTTGTGGCCAATTAGTCTTGGTTCCGAGTTCAAATGTAGGACAATTTTTCTCGGATGTAACTTGAGAAGCGGTTTTTATTCCGGTTTAAGCTTATGTGACCCCTTCCAGCATAACCCGGTTGTTGCATAATAACATCAAGGCGAAACAAACTTATTTCTGTCCATATATGATATGAATATCTAGAGCAAATTATTTAAACCATAAAAACCTGGTTTAAACCAAAAAAACCTGGTTTAAACCAAAAAAACCTGGTTTAAACCAAAAAACCCGGTTTTTTTGTTTTTTTAAATAAAAACCATGTTTTTTGCCAACCCTGCTTAGATGTTAGATGAACAATATTGTACTGCTAATGTTTTTGTCACGTGCGAGAAACGCAGAAACACAACACATATATCGGGCAATTCCTGATTTTACTTTAATTCTAATACTACTTAATAAAGAAACGTGAAATCCCCTTAGTTTACCAATTTGAAAAAGTAATGTCATTTAAATTTTAAAAAGTCAAGTACAAATTATTTAAATTTAAAAAAAAAATCAACAAAAATGAATTTGTGAACACAAATCATGATTTTTCTGAACTCAGAGATTAAGCCAATAATTCAAATACTATAGAAGAAAAAAAAGTTAGTTGTCTTTGGTTGTAGATGGTCAAAAAAGATAGACTAAATTATGATATACCGTATTCTGACTGTTTATGAGTATATTCAGAACGCTGAGATAATAAAAGTATCGTTAGTATATAATTATTTACAAGTGTTTTATTGTATTACAAATACAGGAAATTTGACTCATAATAAGTATTTAGAGTAAGAAAATAAGCTTATACTTATTTTTAAAAAATAAGAAGATTATCGTTGGACTCAGTGGGGATGGTGGAGGCGAATTAAAAAATGATTTTTCCTGATCCCAACTATAAATAATGTTTTTTTCGGGTCAAGGAAAATTTACATACTTAGGCATGGAAATTCAAGGAAATCAATACCAGAATTCATTTTTAACTCTGTGTTTTGAGTGAATTTAAAAAAAATGTTTAGATTTAAAATCTCTAAAATGATAACAGAGACAGGGGCTCTTATTTAAAAAGTTGTATTTATTACTATTCTTGGCAGCAACCATGGAATTTTCTCTTATGTGGTCTACAAATTTTCTGCTAGATTACGAAAATTCCTATCATTAGACTACTTGTTGTTTGTATAATTAATAATATGTTCTTGTGAGCATTAGCTGTTGGAATACTCAGAACAAAACCAAGAATTTTATTCGACTCCTGAGCATCAACGTTTTCTCGTATACTTTTCTTATTTACATTTATGTCAAAGTCAGAATGCATAGAAATATTCTCAAAATCTTTAAATCTAATGTCATTCTTTGAGCATGATGGTAGTAATATATTATTATACAGACGTAAATTTAAATAACATTTCGTTGCATTTTTTTTTTTTTACTTTTTTTCCTTTGGGAGATATGAGCTCTCGTGTTAAATCAAATCGAGAGAGGAGAGAAATATTAAAAATTGTGTCAAATAGGAGAAAATTAGTAACCCTATCCCTTTTACGAGGGGGGGGAGGGGCCGCGGTGGCATGGGGTCCCTGGTTCTATCCCCGCTCGCGCCAAGTAGACTTCGTAGTAGACTAAAACTGTATGCATGGATTTTCTCGGGGTTCTTTCGTTTCCTCCCACTTTCTTCATTCCACCATTGCATTCATTTGTGATCATCACAATCTTTTTAGCGCATCTGGCATAGCCGTGGGGCGTAAAACTGAAAGATTTCATTTCATTTTTTCTCCCTTTTACGGACACGGACAGTCTTGTTATACGCCCAACGTTTTAGTAACTTCTTAATAACGGATAGGAATTATTCTTTCGGACAGAAGAATTTTCCTTAAGAAAGTCATAAACTGGCATGATTGGTTAGTTCTGTTTACATTTTCAGTATGTAACAAGTTGTAGTATCGTTTCACATTCTGAAACTATACAAATTCAATATTCAAACTTGAAGTAGTGCTTCTATAAGTACTTCCTCGCACGCTGAATCCATATCAAGAAAACCATTACTTACTGTCCCTTACTGATTTTGTTCTATGGCGATAAAGATTGAAACAAAAAATTGTTTATTTCAACCACTTCCGGTTTTAATAGAGAGTTAAGGGAGAAGAGAGAACCTATTCATGTTCTGTGGTGATAAATTTTGAAACAGCAAATGATTAATTTCAATCACTTCCGGTTTGAGCAGAAGTTTAACGGAAAATATGAAACCTATTCTTGGTAACGCAAATCCATTGCAGAAAACTGCATCTCGACATCTCTTACTATTTTCACTCCATACACTGAATCGTTTGCAAGAAATTGCTTCTCGCAGTCTGTTACCATTTTCGTTTTATGGCGATACACGTTGAAATCGGAAATTGCTAATTTAACCACTTCTGGTTTAATAGGAGGTTGGCGGTGAAGATGGTACCCATTCTTGAGACGCTGAATCGATTGCAAGAAACTGCATCTTGATAACATTTACCGTTTTTGCTCTACGGAAATCAGAAGTAAAAGTTAATTTGAACTACTTTTTGTTTCGGTACAGTGTTGTGGCGAATAGTTATGGTATGTTATCTTGAGTCGCTGAATCGTTTGCGAGAAAACAGTTCTCGCTATCTGTTACCATTTTCGTTCAATGGCGATAAACGTTGAAACCGGTATTGAAACTGGAAGTATTAGTAAATTTGAACCACTTTCAGTTTTGGTAGAATGTTGTGGATAGTCATAGTATGTTGTCTTGAAACGCTAAATCGTTTGCCAAAAAAACGGTTCTCACTATCTATTATCATTTTCATTTTTATGGCAATAAACACTGAAATCAGAAGGATTGGTAAATTTGAACAGCTTTCGGTTTAGGTAGGGTGTTGTGGATAGCCATGATGTGGTGGTGTCTTGAGAGGCTGAGTCGTTTTCAAATAACCGCTTCTTGTTACGTTTTCGTTCTATGGCGATAAACGTTGAATCCGGGAATAGCTAATTTGAACCACTTCCGGTTTCAATACAAGGTTAACGAAGTAGATGGAATCCATTCTTTGAACACTCAATCGGTTGCAGAAAGCCCTTCTCGATATATCTTATCGTTTACGCTCTGATATCTGTCGACAGACGGATGGACGGACAAAACCGTTCTATAAGACCTCCGACGCTTATGCATATCATAATTTTGGAAATGTAATAATAATATTGCATGTTCTTATTGGGTTATTTGTACTTTTAATGGAGCCAGTGAACGAATTAAAGAACTTTTGCAAAGACATGCCCTTGAGAAGAAAATTATATTATTAGAACATTATATTTTCAGTACATGCTCATATAAACACATCCCTCGGCGATACTTTGTTTCCTTACAGTACGACATTTTTTCATCATTCCCTTAGTAACTAGAACATTAAGTACAATATTTAGAGAGTGGCCTGTATTTACATTCGTAGCTCATGTATTTGCTGTACACTACATACAATTAGCCTTTTTCACGTGAGCTGAGACTACCTCTCTTTAACAGACATTTCTTGTTCACGGACAAAACAGCAAGTGATTATTGAGAATTTTCACTGTACTACTAACTAAACTAATCAATATTTTAAAAATGATCTTCAATCGTGCTCATGATTACACAGAAATGTTTTAGTATTATTTTTGAATTTCGCAATATTTTTAAAATGCGAGAAAGTAGGGACGGAATTGATGAGCACCTTTAAAGCAAGATATTGTCTAGAACAGGGTTTCTAAACCTGTGGTGCGTTAAAGAGAAGTTGGTGGTGTATATGACTTATGGTGGTATTAATAAACAATATGCTTTGGTGGTACGTTGGTGCAAAAGATTGAGAACCTCTGGTCTAGAATATCACATTTGTACTACTATGATCCGTACTTAGTGAACAGAACAGTAATTTTTACAGACGTAGGTTTACGTATTTTTCCTGTAATTCATCCCAAGTGTCGTTCACATAAGAGTATTCTAAGGAGTCATGTAGCGAACTAAATTGGTGAAGTTGTAAGTAGTACAAATCTCTATTCATTTTTTTCACGAAGCAGTTATTATCGAAGATTGAAAAATAGATATATTAAACTACAATACCCGCAGTCAGTTGTAAATACATAATAGTGGCTGGTGGCTATAAAAGCATAATTCTGGTTGTTGATATAAACGCCAATAGAAGCATAACATTGGCTGTAAAAGCATATTACTCTCTGTCGGCTATGAAAGCATAATACTGGCAGTCGGCTTAGAAGCGTAATATTGGCTCTCGGCTATAAAAGCAAAATACTAGCTGTTGAATTCTGTAATTATAAACGTTGGCTGCTAACTTATCAGAGAAACACAGGTTTGAATAACAGTTTTGGGAATATATATTTTATAAGAAGTGGAGTATTCAATAATATTTTTCTTACATTATATCCTATACAGGTGTAAATTCAATGAAAATTCATATTGGAAAAGTTCAGCTGAACAGAAATCGAACCAGGATCTCTTGTTTACCGTGCCGGTGAGTTAACCACTGCACTGTCAGTCCGTATTCTTACAAGCCGAAGTCGATGCTCAGACATTCAGACTGCATGGACTTTATCACAATTCCTGGTGAACTTGGTCTTGGTTGAGCTGGCCAGACAAAGGAGAGAGTATCGTTATGGTTAACTCATTGGCACGGTAAGCTGGAGATCCACGTTAATTTTCGGCTCAGTCGGATTTTTCACTCTTTTCATTTAATTTTGAGAAAGATCTGTGTTGAAAACAAATAGAAAATAATAATAATAATAATAATAATAATAATAATAATAATAATAATAATAATAATAATAATAATAATAATAATAATAATAAACACAACCCATAAGTTCGAAATACGTATATGAATAATATACATATATACAAATTTGAAATGAATAATAAAATGAGTGAGACACGTCGATTGCATGTGAAATAATCACAAGTGTAGAGTAAAGCTTCCAGGGAAAAAAAGCTAAAGAAAAGAAAAGAAAGAAAAAATCTTTGGTAGGTCAAAAGAATGAGAATACTATAAAGCAGGATCATAAACAGATGGTGATAACAATCCTGACTGTACACAGGGTCCTTATACTTCTTTGCGATGGATTTCGTTATGCATAAGGTTACTAAGACATATATGCATTTAGGAAGAAGTTAGAAAATGCTTCGTTGGTTGCTTTTGTAGACCTTTTTCCATGTAAAACTAGGATTCCTAGTTTATTTATAAAATAACATGCATTTGAGTACTCACCTATAGTAAACATTAGGTACTGTTAAAAAAATGTATTTATCAAGTACCTATGTTCCTTGACTTCTGAAGGAAAATTTCTTTTTACAGATAAATTCATAATTACATTATACGAGCAGGCTTAACGTTTTATATTTTCAGCTCTGAACTTCCGTAATCGTGAAAATAATTTTCTTTTTATCAACGTATAAAGCATGAAATACCATGTCTGTAAGACATGTACAATTCGTTGGTTTATTCAGCACTATAAGTATATATGTCCGTAATAAACAAAAAATAGCTCTTTCACCAGCTTTAAGAAAATATTGCAATTACCTCTGCTCAAATCTTTTGGTGTTGAAAATTTACATTTTTGCTGTTTTGTATTTACCTAGTATACGAAAGGTTTGATAGATATATCAGTAGGTGATACGTATAGGCAAGCGTGAGTATAGGTATGTTATATACAGAGATTTATATTCTTAGTCAAGTGCATTAACGTTAGATACACGTTATTCAAAATGTTAGCAGTCGTCAATAGCAACACATACCACTTATCAAGAAAATGCTGCTACTGCTCGCACAAGGACATGTTTCAAGGACGCATTATCAAGGCAATGTTGTCTCGGGCAGACTTTGGCCTCCAATTTGGACCACGGACATAGTCCAAGGGATTGAGTTGTGGGCTACCAGCCAGTCATTCGTCCGCTGTGATAAAATTGGAACGTTTAGATCGACTTTGCAGTGTAGGATGGAGCTGAATCTTATTTGAAGACTCAGTGAGTATTAGCAACGAAGATATGACTGAGAAGTTCAATTATAGGTGCCAGAACATTAGACTGCACGTCATGTTTTCATTCCATTTTGCAGGTGTGGAGCTTTGTGACTGCATGATATTAAACCTCCCATTATACCATCACCGTGGAAAATTTTGCACTGTAGAAAGGATCGCAGCAGCTTCCTTGGAACGATGTTACATGTACCGGTCATTTAAGGCAATCAAAGACTCTTCAACGGTGAAGATTTTTTCATCTGTAAACGAGATGATGTGATATAAACCACTGAAGAAGCTGCCGTGCTCTATGACTCTGTTTGGCCCTAGCTGCGGAATTGATAAAATATCCTTTTCGGCTTTTGTAGGCCCGAACCCTTAGATGACCATGTAGGATCTGAGACATGCTCCGTGAATGCAGTCTCATTCCTTTGGTCATGGCATTTTGCTTCCGCACCAGATTTTGTTGCAGTTGGGTTGCGTACATTTTTGATAGCCTGAGAATCCTTACAGTTCGTGGATGACTCTGGTTTCTCTCTGAGGTTCGATAGACGAATACACGGGTAATGCTGATTACCTGCAAAAATTGACTATCTCACTTGCTGTCTTACATATGTTATGCAGACCCACATCGGGTAACTTATTCCCGTTTGTGCTCCCACTCCATCTGAAACAAATAAACAGAGTTTGTTAAAACAATGTAATGTTAAACCACCGTACTCTATACTACCTCAACCAAACATGTCACATTTTGGCAGGTTCTTCCTGGCTACTTACAATCACGTGAAGTTTGTATCAATATATTATCTAGAATGGCCACAATAAATAGTGCATAGCATATGTTGGATTGTTGCAAAATTAATGCAGAATTTTAATCTACAAGTTCATACTGCCATAACTTACCTGAAACTGAACGAAATTAACTGATATAGAAAACGACATTATCGATTCAGTTCTACGAACGAAAAAACAATGTATTAATCACAGCAATGTGAAAGTCTGCAATTCTGGAGCTGATCGAGTCTTAGAAACCGTCCTGATCACTGACTTCTATGATCAAAATATCTTCCTGCAAGAAGCCATTGAAATGTCGAAAAAGGTGTAAGTCAGGGGCAAGAAACCTGACGAATATGGTGGACGAGGTAGAGAATCGTACCTTAATGAATGTAGCTTCTACAACGTGACTTGTGTGATATTATTGTTGTGTTGAACCTCTTCTGCTGAATAATGCCAGACATAGATGTTACAGTTTTGGTGCAATGTATCAATTTTCTGGAAATATCTGTTGTTCATGTTTTGCTCGTCTGGATTGAGGATTGCTCTGGCTACAGACCACCGCCACGTCACTATGACCTTTGGATTGAAAGTCTTTAGGAGTGACCTTGCGATCTAACTATTGCCGTTGCATAGAGCGTCCATAGTTATCGCATAAAATTTGATTCTCGTCTCATGTCACAGCGCGATTTAGAGATGAATAATTTTTGTTACGTAGAAGCAACATAGAGCTGATCTCAATATGTTGATTGGCTCGGTTTTTTGGTCATTTCGTATGGTCTATTTTTTCCACTTTTTCTAGTTTCTACAAATATCGTGCGACGATCGCATGATAAACGTTGAGTTTCTCTGCGACTTGTTTACCATAGATCTGCTTTTATCTTTTTCAGTTCATCGTCGTCAACAATAGAGCAACGTTTTGTGACTTTTCTTATTTTTCAGGGTAAAGTATCTATGACCAAATTTTTGGAAGCGACCTTGACAGTGAATTCGTTCACACTACTTTTACACCATATTTCATTCATGTTTCGAGATGTTTGTATAACGTTGCGGCCGAGTTTAAATTCGAAGATGTAGATTTGAGGAAAGTCATGCTTTGACTCCTATCATCTCAGGCCTACAAACTGACGGAAACAGTTATTTTCTGTAACGTTTAGTACCAAAAAGAGAATAACAAAAGCTTTCAAATAATATATATAACAACGTGTATGGGCCACATGTTTAATGACTACAGTCATATGTTACATGTGTTAAATTCAAGACATCATAAATCATGCTGTAATTTTGCTGCAACTTAGTAGCGCCTTTCCTAGCTATAAGTATGAGGAAGCACACAGAATTTTTATTTCTTGTTTTACAAGTTTTTCCTTTCTTTATATATCATAATCGTCATTGTAGGTATTGTGCCATTATTGGTAGGTCACTTGCTCCAGCTGAGAAACTTCCTTTCTTCACGGTCTTCAACTAACCTCTTCGTCTTCTCATATGATTTTTCTGTGTTGATACTGTCCATCAACGTAGCATCCTTCGCCTCTTCCCTCTCTTTCCTGCCGTCATACCCTCTAACACGTCCCTCATGATACACTTCTTTCTTAGCCAATGTCCCAACCAGTTTCTCTTCCTCTCCTCAATAATATCTAAAACTGTTCTTTTCTCTTCCATCATTTCTAACACCCTCTCAGTCGTTTTCCGTTCGACCCAGCTAGTTCTTTCCATTCTTCTCCACATCCACATTTCGAAAGCTTCCAGTTATTTTTCATCACTTTCACGTAATGTCCGTGTTTTCTGCTCTATACAGTACAACACTCTACACGAAGCATTTTATGATCTTTTTCTCAACTCTTTGTTCAAGGACCTACAAGATAGACTTTTCTTCCTCCTAAAGGCTTCTTTCGCCATTCCTATTCTTGCTTTCAATTCTCGTTCGCATTTCTTCCCGGCGGGAGCTCATGTGGTTCGGATTCCACGTTAATCAGTAGGTCCACGTCTCATATAGCCTCGCTGCTGAACGGGACGCTAAACTAAAAAAAAAAAAATCAATCGTTCGCATTTCATATCAACACTAATAATACTAGTCACCGGTTCTATTTTCTCCTTTCCTACTTCTATATTTGACACTGACCGCTTTGTTCCAGTCACTATGGCTTTTGTCTCTCTAACATTTATTTTCATATGTGTATTTTATTATTTTAAACTTTATCCCATGTTCCGTCACGAAGCTTCTCTCCATAATTTACAATCAGATTGTATAGAGGGTGTGTCACTGCCTGCATTGAATCTAATTTAATTAATTATGACAAGATATGTAATGTAATACACATTTTTGAAGTTTGCTGGTCAGGAATTAAGCTTCAGCTGAATATTAATTATTTTCTTGTAGTGTTTTCTGTGAAAAGTCTTCGAGTAGATTACAAGTAAAGTAAAGATAATCGAATTACGAAGAATATCGGATTATAAATTGATTATAAATTGTTTTAAAAAAGTGGTCTTACGTGGAGGCTCAATTACGTATTATTTGTTATTTCTAATCGTTGCTTTTATTCAGTTCAGTTCGAAATAGGTGCCTATTTAAATATGTTAATCAATGTACTGCAAATTCAAGGTTTTCACAAATGAAGTGTGAATTTCTACTAGTTCAAATACCGGTATATAATTGTTCCATATCTTTTTTTTTTTTTTTTTTTTTTTTTAACATCTGTTGCGAGGTAAGTAGTGATGTTTGGAACACACTGTTTAAATGTAAGCGTATATGTTTGAAGCAAAAATAAATAGAAGAAAAAAGAGAAAGAAAAAATCATAGTGATGCGTGAAGCATTTCTGATTTAAGTAATAAACAAACAAATTCTAGATACGATGGGAATTCCTAAAGCAAAATGTTATAATTTCAGAGAATACGTCTTGTTACTATGTCCTCATCTTCCCCTGAGGAAGATAGAGATCAAGCCAGCATGGAGGGTCACCAAGCAGAGAACAGTCAAAACTATATTACAGTCATTCCAGTGGAATATCCACGAAGGGTTTACCCACAGTCCTCGGAATATTTAGTCGAACAATATAGGTAAGGAAGCTACTGTAATTTTATTTATCTGTAAATAAAAATATAAAATACTTACATGGTAATTTTAAATTTCTTGCATACTCACACATAAAAACTGATAAACATACTATTGACAGTCAGGCGATCGTTGCTAGAGAAAGAAAGATGAAAGATAGAGACTAGTCATTGCACATGGAATAGTCATTTCACGGTATGGCCATGGTCACTTGATGGGTGACGTTTCGTAAATCACTATTTGAGCTATGGATTGCACTCTTTGCTCTTGTTTGTGACAAACCCTTATTTTCGAACCGTCAATACTTTTAGGAAGTTTGGTATTATCGTTTAAATTTTCAGGTCATTTTTTGAGACATTTGTCTGTTTCGATCTTTGATCTACACAAAATTTAGGCTTTGGTATCAACCGATGTCAGCCTAAGTTTAAAGGGCACCTAAGTAAGCCGCCAATGATCTTTAAGATCATTTCAGTTCAAATTTGTAATGATTTTCGTGAAAAGGAAAAGTAAGTTTCATCATTATTGTCGTTTCTAATTTCAGATTATTTTTGAAAGATTCGGCATTGTACCTTAAGCAACTTTGGCCTTTGTTCTTAACTAGCTTAATCGAAATTGGGCAAGCCATATATGTCAGTAATGATCTGTCAATTTTAGCTCAAGTTAATCGAGCTGTAGTTTTTGAACAATGATAAATACATCGGTTCAGCTTTTGGCCTTGACCAAATTCTGCCTTCAGTCTTGACTGATCTTAACCGACTATGATATGGCATCATAATAGGCCACCAATTACATTCGTGCAAGTTCTAGTCCGAATCGGTAAATCATTCGTGGGAAATGAAAGTTAACGTAGGTTTTCTCCTTTCGTTTTGATCAAATTTGCTGTTTGTTAATCATCCATATCTACAAACCTTACAGAGCTCTGAAGGGCTTTTTTGTATTATCACTTTTATTTTCAGGTCATTTGTGGAACATTTGTCGATTTATACCTTTGAACCTAATTTACCCTTTATTTTTGGTCCATCTCAACCATATTTGGCAGGTCATCTAAGTGTGATGACTTATATATGAATCTTTTGTTGAAGTCTATATTTTCGTCCTTGAGAAATATAAATTTCTATTGGTTTTGGTCATTAGTCTTGACTAAGTTGGACCTTCGCTCGTGAGTGGTTTGAACAAAATTAAAAAGGTACATATGTAGATCGTTAATGCTGGTCAAACTGTTCGTATGAATTTTCATCCTTTTTTCGTATGTAAATGCGGGCTTTCTTGACCAAGTCTTACCTCCCAGCCTTTCAAAAACACTAAAACTTAAGTGTTATCGTTTTTGTTTCCAGATAATTCATTAGACATCGTCAGTTGTAGCTTTTAACCGTGAACGAATTTAATCTTTGATTAATCTTAGCTAAATTTGGTAGGCCACTGAAATAAGACACACGCTCCAGTTCCAGTCCTAATCTGAAAATTGGTTCCTGAAAAATCACAGTTACCAACGATTTGGAAAAGTGAGTGAGCCGCCGAAGTAGGAAGTGAGTTTCATATCAATTTCGTCCAAATTGCCAATCGATCCTGAGAAATAAATTTATTTTCATTTTTGCCTTTGGCCTTGACCAAAATTGGATTTTCGCTCAAGACTAGTCTCATCGAAATTTGTGAAATTTTCTAAGTACACCATCAATGGCTGCATGTGAAGTTTTATTCAAACGTATCTAACCATTCCTAAGAAGTAAAAGTTGAACTTCATTGTGTTCTTTTGGCCTTGCCCTTGACCGATTTCAGCGGATTTGCTCACCTATGTAGAACTGTCAATTTTGGTCCAGATCTGTCAACCGATTCCTGAGAAATAAAATTTTGTGCTCGTTTAGGTCTTCTGTCTCGATCGGTTCCAACTAAATTTCATAGATCGTTCAACTGGGCAATCAATGACATTCACTGTGTAAATCGGTCAAACCATTCCAAAGCAAAAGTAATTTACGTCAATTCGATCTTTGGCCGGGACCACTGTTTCCTATTGCCCGTAACCAATCTCAACCAGATTTAAACTGAATGGACCATTAATGATCTTTGTGACAATTTTTATTGAAATTATTGCAATATTTTCTGAGAAGTAAAATTTCATGTGGTTTTGGTTTGTAGCCTTGGGCATTTTGCCCACTAGTTTTCATGTCACGTTTGTTTCAAGTATTGAGCTAAAATATCAGAAGTAAATTTTTGTGATTGGATTAGGCATATAATCGAACATAACATTTTCTTTTGGTAGCTGTGTTAAATGTGGCTGGGCTGGACATAAGATAAGCAGAACTCTAGTGCGCAGAGAACATTTTGAAAATAGTAAATATATTTAAGTTTCCCCCTTCCGTACAAAGATTATGTTCGACATTCACAAAAACTTCTTCGCATAAATAAAGCAAGGAGAGGAAATGATTTAAGATGGTTAAATCTTACCTAGAATAGTCCAAAGAAGAATCTATCTGTTGAAGCTGATACTTCCTTTACGCCTTATTTTAGTTAGACATGCTTTATTTTTAGATATCGTATATGCTTTTGGTCATATTTGTTCTTAAAAATCATTAGATAACGATACATGTTGATGTCAAATGAGAATGGTTATTGTACTGATTTTAAGAATATTGTCCAAAGTTAAAATCACGAACAAACCTCGTTGTAATGTTTATTTAGAGCCTGTTAAAATTCCCTTGATCTAGATTCAATTAAGGCCTTTTGTGAGAATGTGAAAAGCATGAAAAAACTATCCTTTTATGTCTGTGTTTTGGAATTTTTGTAGAAAATACACTTTTTAAAATTATATGTTGGTTATACAATAAGTGTTTTCTTGTCTAGAAATTGCTACGTATACGCCATTTGGAGTGACAAAAAGGAATAATTGATCCAAAATAAAAGAGCACATCAAAGATTTAAGAAATTGAGATCCGCGTATATAGACAATATCAACAAATCATGGTGACAAATAATAATTAAAATTAATAATTGCTAATAATGAAATTAAGTGAAATGCATTAACATTTTTATAATTCTTATAGAATTTAATATAGTCAATCTTAATAAAATAGAAAAGAATATGAAATATTTGTAGAAATAACGTAAGCACGGGGGAACTAATATATCATCTAAGTATTAAAGCATTATTCTATGGAATTTTTAGATTATATGAATATATATTTTGCGTTATAGAAAAACGCACATAATAAAAAATAACATAATGGATCATGTGGCATAAAAATGAGTTGAACTAGATTTAAAAATGTCAAGTCTACAGAAACGACGGAGTGCAAAAAGTACGAAGGTATTAATGGGGAATATATTCCATAAACTTGATACATGTAGAAGACCTGAAGATTGATAAACTTACACTCACTGAAACACCCTAGTGATTAAAATAGCAATCTTGGGCTTGATCATGCACGTTTCATCGACGACTTGCTTTCATCAGCACGAATCTTTTAAAAAATCAACGTTATGTTTAATAGTCCTTCACTGTGGAAACAATATGAACTGTGCTATCTTCTGAACTGTAAATGTGCTCTTTTATTTTAAAAATAACAGTTGATCTGATAATGAAACATTGTTCTGAGTTTCTTTCGTTTTGTGTTGCTGCTTTTCCTTTCTTTACTTGTATTCAAACTTGGAGTAAGAACACAAAGCTTACTAAAACATTTAGTTTAAAGTTATGACTATTTACGGATTTATCTAGTATTAGAGTATGTTATTTGGTGTTAGGGAAGAGCTTTACGAAATTTAATTTTCAGTTTAGTTGTACAACATATATATATTTTTTACATAACTATTTTTTATCGTTTTTTTTAATTTCCAGTGAGTATCTGCGAGAGCGAGCAAGAGAGGAATACATTCGAGGCGATTACAATATAAACAGTGAACCTCAATTCGAAGATGTTCCTCCATTGTACACGGTGTCCCAGCGATTTGAGCGTGAACGAGAAAAGCCCCATGGCAGCTACAACCACGAAAAGTTTGATATCGAGAGAGAAAGAGAATGGGAAAGGGAACGAGAACGAGATAGGGAAAGAGAGCGGGAAAGGGAACGAGAGCGAGAACGAGAACGAACGATGCATTCCCACATGTCGACTACCTCCGAGACATCCTCCAAAGACAGTGAATTACCACCACAGCCGCAACCCCAGCAACCGCCGGAACCTCAGAGACCGCTACGTGGTAAGTATTCACATTTTATTAGTTGGCTTAATTGTTAAATGTGACATGCAACAGAGCGATATTACATGTATCGTGTAAAACCAGAGTGAGCCAAACACCAGAGTGTTCCTTATGGAGAAAATTAAGGTTAAAGTTGGCGTTATATTGAAAAATCCTGGACATTGATTTTATTAGTTTCTTTTCTGAACTTGCTTTACAAAAGTACCAAAAATGTGTACATAAAGCATTTGAATGAAAAAAACAAGTTTTGTGACATGAAAAATATATCGGAAAACAGTGCTTTGTAGTTAGTTCAGTTTGGCATTATACTTACATACGATTTTGTACATAGTGCTTTCAACTGCGTATTATAACACAGGAAAATAGTTTTAGAAAATGTTTCAAACTTTAGCAATACAACAGCGGAAATTCTTTATATGATATCATCAAATTCATGATCATTGTCGAAACCATGATCATGGTAACATTCAAATTCATGATCTTCAGCACGACAAAAGCTTCTACTGATAAAATGGGCAGGTTCTGGTAAAATGAATGGTGAACTGGTGGAACAAACCGTAGGAGA
The DNA here is from genome assembly GCF_964235325.1 of Thermobia domestica. Taxonomy (NCBI): domain Eukaryota; kingdom Metazoa; phylum Arthropoda; class Insecta; order Zygentoma; family Lepismatidae; genus Thermobia; species Thermobia domestica. The sequence continues at coordinate 67,282,501 of NC_137464.1, forward strand.
TAAAGAAGATCTGTCTTCTTTGCTGCACTTATGGAATGTCCAGAAGGATACAAAGAAGATAAATGTACTGAACCAAGATCTTTTGGTCGTTCTTTCACATTTCTGTTAAAGTTGACGGAATCATATTCGCCCATATTGAAAGATGTCTTGTAATACATTATTCCAGGATTACACTTTTCAACTTTTATTTCCTTTATCTTCAACCATGGAACTTTGCACTTATTCGAATTCACTTTCCTGTAGAGTGTCTGCCTGCCAAGCAGCACTAGATGGCGTGCGTGCAAACAGATCCTGCTACGAGAGGCCATCCTGACGTAGTAGTAGTTTTCCCGCAACCTACTGAGCAAAAAAGGGCTTTGCCAATCTTTATTAATGTTTATTTTTGACTACGTTTATGTTTTTGCTCAGTAGGTTGCGGAGAAACTACTACTACAGTACTAGCTGCTGAGTATTTATAGAAATAAATTGTCGCTTTCTTTGATATCAATTACGGCTACAAATGAACAGTACTAATCCAAGGTTCGCTATTGTAGTTGATGGTATTGGGAACAACGGTGAATGCTTCAAACTAGACCAACGATAAGTAACATGTGTTGTTATTTTTGTGGAGGTCAAAGATTTCTTATCGCAAATATATTAATTTAATTTTCTCTTAACCCTTGAACCAAAATAAAGACCACATTTTTTCGGAACCTCCTTCTGCGATTAGAAAGGAGCTGGTTTCATCTCCTATTGCCTCGCTCAAATTGTATCCAATTGATAGACTTTGAATTTGGATCGAAGAGGAGGTGAAAACTGTTGTCATTCCAATGTCAAAACAAAACAAGATTTCAATGCCACTACATGAATATAGTCCCTACTCCTCACCCTCAAGTCTATCTCCCACTGATCTTTAGAAATGAAAGATTTCTACACTGATTTTTAGGGAAAGCGCATCTAACATCTTGAAGAGGAACCACTGCAGGTTCAGAGTGTTGTTCTCTATTATAGAAGGGATTCTCGGAAAACTCGATTCCCACACCTTTTCGTGCTGTCACAATCTGGAATTTTTTTACCAATCTATATACAACTTACAAGTTTATATTAACTCTGCTTTGTACACAGCTAACCTGCGGAAGGACCTTTTCAAAACTTAAAATTTTAAGAATAGATTAGATAAGAATTTCTGCGCTAAACCAAGATTTAATGTCTAAGCTACTTTTTATAAATATAGAACGAGACTTGTTTGTAAATATAGATAAAAAATTAATTATAGATGAAGCAGCAATAACGAGTGAGAAACTAGGAAAAAGTTATTAGTTTAATGAAGCAATTAGACGTTAGGCCTATAGACCTGATCTAGGTAGAAGGAGACTTCTTTTCTCTGTTAGTAAATGTTGTATTCATAATATGCCAATATTCTTCTTCATCAACAGAATACAGTTTTAGATATTCAAACATAATTTTGCAGGTTGGTAGTTTGAAATTTTCTTTTTATGAGTGAATCTTAGTACAATACGCACACAATTTGTATACATTTCTTTGATTCTATACGATTTTTTTATATGTAGATTTTTATAGCCTATGCAAAATCACAATTTTGAAGTTTGAAGTAACCTACGTATTGTAAGTTTCATGTAATAAAGTGTGAAAAGTATAAAGTATTCCTGGTAGTATTTATTGGTTACTTACCTTATATCATTGATCAAGGTATTGAAAATGTGTTTTTAAAGAATATTATGATAGAATTTATGTAATTAGAGCATGTAAGCATACTGTAGAGGTTTGCTATTAAAATAAATCCCCTATAAAACAATGCGGTATGTAACTTTACTTAAATGGACCAATAATAATAGAATTTAGTAACATACGCAAGTGGACATTTTTTTAAAGGGGCACCTCTAGGTTCCTGTTGCCGAGGGCCCTCAGAGATGCCAGACCGCTCCTGATCCAGATATTAGTTCGACGGAGACTCTTTATAAAAGCCGACTTGTGTATCCCTTTGATGTGATTTGTGAATTCATATCACACACATTTCGGGGATACATTGGTAGAATTTAAATTCAACGTGAAGAGTTGAGCCGAAAAAAAAAAAAAAAAAAAAAAAATTACAACAGTATGGAAAGCATGTATGCATCTTTTCGTATTTCCTTTATCATGCAATTCCATATCCTCCTCTGCTCAAACTTTATTAAAAGTGCACAGAAACAGTGTCAGTTATTAAATATGTACGCAAGTGGGAAAACTCTTATCAATATCAAAATATGTCATGTCATCGCCCATGGCACTTGTTCGCATCTGGGAAGTAATCGACTATACACGGGTCAGTAAGCCGGTAGAGTAAGGATAAAAGACATACCAAAAACTGGGAATCCAGGAGCTACAGTGAAGGGGCATATTGAAAATTAGGATCAGGAATATAGAAGTGTAAATTGTGGCTTCGTGACAGACATTTACTTGCACAAGAGAATTAATATACCTCTTGTATAGGGTAGCTTGGCTTTTTGTAGCATCAATAAGCCAGATCCTTCATTAAGATCTAAATATTGCAAATCTGTATCTGAAGCTGAGAATGTTTTAGAAACCATTATCTGTTTTTTCTTTTTACTTATTTAGGTATAAATCTTTTGTTGGAGGAATTTGACACATTTATCTTATTTATTAGTGAATATACTTCATTTCTTCTATACATTGACGCTTACAGCATGTAGTCGTTAAACGTTTAAGCATTTTCTTTGTATCGATCACCATCTATGCATATGAATGATTTGCGTGTTCAAGCATTAATCTAAGCCCTCTCATTTTGCGTTGCTTAGGAAGATACTGTATTCTTAATGCCAAATAATTTTCTCACATGGTAGTTTGTGCATATGTCGAAGAAATCTCACTTCTGTGTATATAAAAAGTAAAATAAAATATTCCTACATGTCACACCGCATAAATAGTTTGCAGCTGGAGTAGGAAACGTTCAGATACTTACAATTGTGTAACAAGATGAAAGAGCGAAAACTGTTTAAGAAGAATTTGTAAGTAGATTTCAAAATCGAAAATCCTGAAATGCGCGCTTTGTGGTTATCTATAGATTGAGAAAGTTAATTTTAAAATTAAATAGATTTAAATGAAAATGATCAATGGAAGAGAAAAATGTAAAATAATAATTACTAATATCTAATTTATAAAACAATAATAAGTGGCCACTAATAAACGAAAATAAAAGTGCGGAAGACAGAAGATAATTGGTTTGTTGATTAGGTCGGAGTTTAGAGGCTATATGAGATGTGGACCTACAGTTTAACGTGGGATCCTAACCATACCAGAAATCGAGCCTGAGTCACCGCGACGAAGGCGCATACTCTAACCATAAAACCACGCGTGAGTTCAGATAGGAGATAAAATGAATTATTTATTAATAATAGTCTTCAGCAAGAATTTACATCTTCCTAAAATATTAGACTCCAGCTGGTGATATTAATAAGATACGGAAAAATAATAAAGGAATACATATTTCTTCTTCCTGGGGTCGCGATGGCTCAGTGGTAGAGCGTTCACCTCTGGTGTATGGGGTCCTTGGTTCGATACCAGCTCGCGCCAAGTAAACTTTGCGGTGGACAGACACCGTGTTCGTGGATTTTTTCGGGGTTCCCCGTTTCCTCACACTTTCTTCGTTCCACCATTTTATTCATTTCTCATCACCGTCTCCTTTACCTAGCCAGCATAACCGTGGCACGTAAAACTTAAAAGATTTTATTTCATTTCATTTTTCTTCTATCTTATCTGATAACCATATTCTCTTTTGAAACAATTGAGTCTGTGAAATAACTCTTGAATATAGGACGTTCCGCCAACCTTTGCTTCGACAAATTTCTTATCTTAAAATTTCGGGTTTCAGTAGTCAAATATCAAGATAATTTCAGCTATCAATGATCACGTCAGTTGTTTATTTGACTGTCAAAAGAGTTTCATAGTTAATTAGCAGCTGAAAAACCTATCCACTACATATTCAAATCAAGAAGTACCAAACTGGAGTTCATAAGTTTTAACTAGATTTACTTGCTGCGCAAAAGGTAGAACTTTGTGCTGCGCTGTTCCCACGATATAGTTGAAGAAGAAGATTCAAACTTTGGATTCACAGCAGAACACTACTTACTTGCTGAAAGATTTAAACCACACATACATGGCGTTGAAACACTCTACCAAACAACGAAAACCTAATTGTAACTTTATACCAAACAGCAGGAGTCTAATTCAAAGTCACCATCAAATGACAGTAACCTAATTGAAATTTTACAACTAATAGTAAAATTGTAACCTTATTGATATTCTACCATGCACAGTAGCCTAATCAAAACTTTCCATCAAACTGCTGTAGACTAAATTAAACCTTTCACCGAACATTAGAGCCTAATCAGTACTTTTCACCAAAAGACAGTAGCCTATTGAAATTCCCCATCAAACAACTGTAGTGTAATTGAAATTTTCCACCCAATGACTGCAGTTTAATTAAATTTTTCCAACAATATAAAGTTAACTGTGCAACGAACGTCTTCTGCATAACAACAGCAGTGACGGAAAGACTGAATTAACATAGATAACCTTCTGACATAAACTACATAGTAGTTTTGATATATCCTTTGGGCGGTCAAAATAAGTCTTGCGAACTCTAGAAACAATCGAATATGATTGTTGATTTATTCAAATCCTTTGACTTCTTGTACTAAACCTTATTTCTGTTTTGTAAAAAATGTAGTTAGTACTCGATTTATTTCCAAGAATATGAGAATAGTGGTGCTCGGTCATTTCAATTATTATTATTATTATTATTATTATTATTATTATTATTATTATTATTATTATTATTATTATTATTATTATTATTATTATAAGAAGAAGAAGAAGAAGAAGAAGAACAAGAAGTATCGGATAATAGCTGTGCATTCCACACGACTTGAAGTGGGATGAGATGCTAGGTACTGTGAAGAAAACTTGCAAATAGCATAATTTATCCTCGTAAACCGCAGCAAAATAAATCTCGCTTCTGTTTTCAATCACTTTATAGTATTCGAGTGTCAGGATTTTTTTTTTTTTTTTTTTTTACGTGATGGACAGAAGGTTAAGATAATTCGGAAATAATGAATATTGAAGATTACATTAAAACTATTTTATTCAGTATGATATAAGAAAATTCAAATAATCGTTCACTTGATTTAACATGGACCATAAACATTTCATTATACAGGGTGAGGCAAAAAGATGTTAACATTAAATGGGGTTTACTCACGTGAAATTACAAGGCAAGAATTTGGTTAGAGGGTTTCAATTTAACACCCATCCCTTTCAATGCATTTATGGAGTCTGTCCATTGTTGATTGTATGTCCCTCTGGGCCATTTGGGCAGGGATAGCAGCGATGACCTGAGTGATGCGGTGCTTCAGGTCGTCCAAGTTGCTAGGTCTGCTAGCATACACACGATCCCTGACCATGCCCCACAACCAAAAGTCACATTACATCAGGTCGGGGGAACGTGCTGGCCATGGGAGAGGACCACCTCTATCAATCCAACGTTTGCCGAAGGTGTCTTTCAGGTAATCCCGAATCAACTGACTGTAATTCATGGGCGCCGTCTTGCTGAAAGTACCCTCGCTGGAGAATTGCAAGTTGTGCGTTCTCCTCCACGAACGTGCTGAGCATGGCAAGGTGATTCTTTCCCCTGACGGTCCCTTCTTCAAAAAAGAAGGGTCCAATCACTCCAAATTTGCTCACTGCACACTAGACATTCACCTTGGGGAATACAAAACTTCCTGAGGGTGCTCGATTGCCCAGATGACATAGTTGTGTTTGTTCACACGACCCTGATGTAGATTGTTGCTTCGTCAGGAAAGATTAACAGAATGTCCGGTTCCATGCGCACCATTTCCAAGATAATTTCTACAGCATTCACACGTGCTTGCGTATCCGCGTTTGTGAGATGCTGCACAATCTGCCAGTAGTATGGCTTCATTCCTGAATCACGGTGTGAAATTCTAACTACTGACCTTTGAGAAATGTTAGTCTCTAGAGAAAGTCTGCGCGAGGACTTGGTTGGGCTGACTACCTTCGTTCCCTTGACGAGGATAATAATATTGGACAGATCTCTTTCTACCACTGTATCCCTTGCAATCGTCTTAAACGGGCGCCATCCTTACAAACTTCTCCTAGATCCTACCAATTGTCAGGAGCGAAAGTGCATCCCATCCGGCCCAGGCCTTGAAGTTTTCTTGTACAATGCTTGGGGACTAAAAAAGCTCCAGCCAGGCTGTTTACCTTAATTCCTCAATGGAATATCAGCACGCCATGCTTTAATCTCCAAAACAAAAATAAAAAGAACATCCATTTAATGTTAACATATTTTTGCCTCACCCTGTATATCGTGGGTCTATGAAGTTTTGTTGCTGCTGTTGTGGTGGTGGTGGTGGTGAAGAAAAGACACAATAATTCAATGTAAACGATGAATACGGTAATGAAGTTGTACAGATGGAAGCTTCATTGGACATATTAGAGTTATAATTTATTACATGAATAATCAGTTTTCTTATGAAGTTTTCGTTTTCGATTATTAATATAATGTAACTTCAATGTGCCCTATGAAGCTTCCATTGAGATAACTACATTAACATATCTGACGTTTACATGGAACTATTGTGCCATTTTATTTATTTATTTATTTATTTATTTATTTATTTATTTATTTATTCCAGAAGACCCCAAGATACACAGTGAAAAGTGTTTATGGGCTATGTTAAATCAAAACTCTTTAATTCATACCAGGGTTGTTTTGTTTAAAACAAAATGTCTAAAGCAATGATTAAAACTTGTTTTAAACAATTGATTTTGTTTAAAACAAATTTTGTATACGTTTTAAACATTTTGTTTTAAACACGTGTATTTTTTAAGGCTTGTTTTAAACATATGTTCATTTTTATTTTATTTTATTTCTGTAAAAAAAATCTGCCAGAGAAAAACAAATTACCAAAAAGTGATACCGTTCAGAAGGCTATTTTCTTCCCGTACAGTGTTGCCACACTCGGTACAATTACCAAATTCAGCCCTTTTTGTCATTCATCGGCCCGTTGGTACTACGCTGGTATTTTCAACCCCTTTTGTGAAAAAGGTTGGTACAATTCTATCCAATTCAGCACCATTTAACAGATACTTGTCACATTTTCAAAAATGTCAGTAAGACTTTTCCTATACATCTCATGATTGATTGATTTGTTCCTCGTTTTATATATTTTTTATATGTGGTCATAATACCATTTTGGTTTATTGGTCACTGAAATAGAGGCGCGTTTGATTTCCTTACAATACATACCGAAGATTATAACTGTTTTCCCTTTTAATTTGCTGCCTCTGTTATACTTCCTACGTGCGAGAAAAGTTTCATCTACTTCCACAATTGTTCGGGGTCTTCCTATTTAGAAGTTTTTAAAAAGAGCAATTTCTTGATTTGGACTTTTGGAAAAAGGGGGTGGAGTATTCTAGAACTTTACTTCTTTTAGTTTCGTGTTATAGAGCCATGTATTACACTGTAATTAAATAATGAATTCAGCCCTTTTTGTTTTAAGTTGGTACTCTTTTTCAGCCCATTCCAGAGCTAGGACTGTGGCAACACTGTTCCCGTTTTGATTTCTCGTGGCTACAGCAGGTCGATGTGGTGATCCACAATTTATTTCGTCTCTTTTTTCCTTTGTTTCTTTATCGTCTATTGTATTGTTTAAATGCTTATCAGTTAATTTGCGAGAAAGCGTTGTAGTCGAAGGTTGAACTACTTGTAGAAATGATATTAAACAATATATATATATATATATATATATATATATATATATATTTAAATTGTCATTGAAATAAGTTTTTGTGTTGTATTCAGAAAACAAAGGGCTCTTTACTAAATTGTGGTTCTGAAATTAAAATATCGCAGGCATTGTTTAATACATACAGTACATGTTGGTTCTCAGTCTTTGTACAACTTGGAATCGTTTAACATGAGTTTTACGGGAAGAAAAAAGGACATCATTTCAAGTAAACCGAAGAAACTAATTTTATACGTTTCGAACAAACTTGGGTTGCAGCAGGCATGTAACCAAGGGGAGGTCCGGACCAGAAATGAAAAAAAAAAAAAAAAAAAAAAATTAAGGAAGAATAAAACGAACTGAAATGAGAAAAAAAGAATCGGCGTTAAAAAATTAAAAAAAAACTACAAAAAGCTTTTGGGTACTCTTTCTTATGAGGATATTAGTATTACTAGCAATACATGGTGGCGAGGTGAGTGGGATATCCTGGAAGAGTCAGGGAATTTGAGATTTCCGGAAGTTACGCAATTCTTAGAATTTCGGCTACTAGTCAGGGAGATTTCAAGCTTCTGAAAGCATAATGCCGGTTGTGTAACAGCGTGGACATTTTTGATCATAATTTTTCGTCATCGCGTCCTTGCAGTATCAAACATGTTATTTCAAAAACAATTTTCTACTCCTCCTTTACCTGTCATTTGGAACAGACAGTAGTTGAAGGAATAATAAAAACAAAAATTTATGTGAAAAGAAGGTTCTGTTAACATTTGATTCAACAGAGAAAGGAACGCTGATATTTTAAAATATTTTACAAGACAAAAGTCTGTACACTCATGTCCAAAATTATTGTCGCATGTCTATAAATATGTTGTTGTAGTAGTATAATTTGATAACAAATTCGCCCGATATTTCTTATAATGTTAGTATGTGTATAATTGGCAAAGACATGTAAGTGGCAAATTTTGTCAAAAGAGCAGTAAATAAGAACAATAAAACAAAAATAAAACTTTCTTGTCCATTTAGCAACATTTCGTTTTTACTCACTCTTATTTTCGTATTTATAATTCTTTTCCTATGAAATTTACCACAAATAGGGTCTATACATTTCCCGATTATACACAAGGTATCAGTATTAATAGTACCCTGCAAAATCATTATCAAATTATATTCTTACAAGAAGACAGTCATAGATATGCGACAATCATTTTGGACATGAGTGTACTTTTTATAATAGTGAATATGTCCTTTTTATAATGGTTGATGTCGTAATGAAAGGAAAATTGTTATATTTGAATGAACAGAGGAAGAATGTAAATATTGTAAAATCATTTTCAATACGTTTTTTTTATTATTTTACTCGAGATTTCTTCGTAGTTTGTTATTAAAATACATACCAACATATCTTCATTTTATTGTCTTAACAAACCAATATATGTTGATAGTAAAGTAGTTTAGATTGATTGGGCATTCAGTGTTTCATGTCACGCCCCCCCCCCTTTCCGTTACGAAATCCTGGCTAAACGAACCAGTATATGTTCCAGTAAAATAGTTTAGAGTGATCGAGCCCCTGGTGTGATGACCACAGTATTTCATGTCACGGCTCCTTCCCCCCTCTTCACAGGCTATGTGCCTGGTTGCAGGGTAAATTTGGCTCCAACTTAGATTTAAAAAAAAAAAATATTTTTAGATACGGGTCGTTCAGAGCACAAGGATCCAAGTTCATTTTCAAGAAGGTTCATTTTTGCTCAGCAAACGCAGTATCTTCGTAGCGAAGAGTCCGAAATAAATGAACCAAAAACCACGTGGAAAGGTGTAGTATGGGCTAGAGTTTCATAGGACAACCGCTCGACAAAGACGTTTCTAGAACGGGGGAACAGGAGGACTAATTTCCCCCTCCCTGCTCATAAATTTAAGATATTGTGTACGCTGCAACGTGAGAAAGATTAACAAGTCAAGCTCCAAATGTCATAGTCAATGATGCATAATTACATTAAATAAATACAGGTGTGTCAAAAAGAATACACCGATGGAAAACGTCATATATTCGCAACCACGAATCCGAAAAGAAAGACAGAAAACTACGTGATAAGGTGCAATCTAGAGTTTTATATGATTACTGCTAGAGAGGGGCGTCCGTTTAGAGATCATCCGTCCTCCTACCGCCTACCCTGAATTTCAAATTTTGGGACAGTAATGCAGAATTAAAAACCTTTTGCTGAACAAAGTCCAACAGAAAAAAATTGAAGTCCTTACACCGAATAAATACGGAGTTTGATCAGTTAAAATCCATTTCCATTGGCCGCAGGGAGCTGTAGGCTTATACTGCTCTTTTGTATTTTTTTTTTCTTTCTTTTTGACCCAAGAATTCCAAAGGTGGCTCTACTTTCGAGTTTTGGGGTACAACATACAGGATATGATGCTTGAAAATTTCAACACTTGCAGTGTACCCCTAAAAAATGTAATAAAGAAATAACGGGCACGTTTTTAAAATATTAAATTAGAACTAGACAATATACACAAAATTTGGAATCGACCAGCGAAAACGGCACGTTTGTGGTACTTGTGATTTTCGAGATCTCATTGTCGAAAGGATTGGAAACAAACATATAAACTTTTCTTTGGAGACAAACATATAAATTTAGCATTTTAATATATAGATACATATTTATATGTATATGTATTAAAATACATATAAAATAAAATTCCACGACATAGAGAAGGTCCAGAAAAAATATATCCATAAGAATTATATTTACAGGCATTTATTGATTATCATTAATATGTGTATCTCAGCTACAATGAATTTGTGTAGTTGATTCATCAAGTGCATTTACAATATATGAAATATAAAGCTAAATGTAAAAATTATAACAAATTTAAGTTATTACACTTTAAAACTATTCAAAATAATACCTTCATAGTAAATAATAGAAGCATTGGCATATTCTACATAAATTATTTCTTTATATTAATATAATTAGAATGTTCTAGCAGGCATATTGCTAGAAATTTGACTCTTAATATACTTCTTTGTGTCCTACATAAATTACATAATGTTCTTTTTGGTAGGCAAATGAAATAAACGAACGTCGAAAATTTTAAGCGAATTCATTCATCTTTTAAATTATGGGGATAATATTTTCGATAGGATTGTAAAAGAATTTAGGTAATTCCAGGAAGCAATTTATTATTTGTCCTGGTTGATTTATAGATCACAAAAGCGCTTTTTATTATCTATAAATTTGGATTCTTTTATAGCTCAAGTTGGGTACAATATGAAAGAAAATTTATCTTCTAAAAGTATCAAAATTTGATAATGATATTAAATAGGCGAAAGTACATAATAGTAGAATATTTCTTAATAATTAATTACAGTATAGATTGTTGTAATAGCTAGCTTAAAAGAGATTAGAACGAGCAAGTTCATTCTACGTATACATTAAATTATGTATATATTTGTACTTAAGAGACCACGAATATTGAAATACTTACATTTGTATAATGTATTTATTGCACATTACTTGCGCAAATATATTCACTCCTTATTTAATATTATAGTCATTAACCAATCAATACTGTATACAGAACAATAACATACGACTCATACGTACCATATACAGGACAATACAGGGTATAATATACATATTTATAACAACATTTGTTAGTTTCTGGTCAGATAAACTTTCGACACAAAGGACTATTCGAGATTTGGCAGTATTTGTATGTATAATAATGATAATAAAATATAATAAGGATACAAATAGTAGACCTCCATTAATTTGAATTTGCACACAATCTATAAATAGGGTGATATGGTAACACCAGAAGAAAAATAAAATGAAAAGGATGCAATATAATAAAATTATAATAAAATTTATTCCCTTCTTTTAATTTTCGTATACATTTCACATAATGTTTAGGGTGACTTCCGTGAAATAAAAAAGAAAAAAGTCTATGCTGATGTATAGTAAAGGATAAGGACATCTCGACAAGCAAACGAGTGCAGACGGCTGGTTTTATAATTAAAATGTAAACATCAGTGTTACCAACCGGTTAACTTATAAATAATCTATCACAGTTTTTATTGTATTGTTTGTAATAAACCACTTCACGCATATATTGAAGTTAAAATAAATGCAGTTTCAAAAGTTTCGGAAGTTATTTCCAGAACATTTTAAATCACCTACAGAAAAGGTATACGCATCCTCGATAATTATTTGGTGATAACTTGCGAATAAATTGACCTCAGTGTTGTACAATGAATCAGATTCTGTCTATGGCAAAGAAAACTGAATTAAAATTGGCCAGTTCGAATCATTCCAAAAATATTAACGAGAGGACGTGTAGGGTATGTGTTATCTCAATGCTCGAAGATAGCAGCGATTAAATAAATGGTCTGAAATCACGTGGTCGCTTGTTACACCAATTCATGAAGAAGGTGGGAGCTAATGTCAAATATGCAAGTTCAGCATTTTAAAATAGATAGTAATGTTAATTAAAAAAAAAAAAAACTAATAATTTCTTCAACTGTATGTAGCTCATTTTAATAATTGACTTGAAATAAAGATCACAGCTTGAATTCTATGTGTGAATAACAATACAGTGCTTTCCAGAGAGGCGTGAGGAGGCTTTCAGTACATATAAAACACCGCACATCTCATACGTTTAAGCTAGTGTTGCCTCGTGCTTCCAGGTTAAACTTTGTCCTTTCAGACCAGTCAACAAATACTATCAAAAAGATGTTCAATAGAAAAATGTGTTACCGCTATTATAAAGACAGGTACAAAGATAACATTAGGCTCCCAAGTTTTAAAATTATGCTGTCTGTGAAAACAGTAAGTAGAATTTATTCTTTATTACCCTGAGTACTAAATCCAGACATAAATTTGGAGGGGATCCAGGGAGAATTAATATACTTACACGGAATAAACATAAAAGTGGGAACCGAACTATGCTATACATCTTAATTTGAATATAACCTTTTTGGAGATTCAACCCAAGACTGTGCACAGCACAAATAAGTACCTACGCATTAGAATATGAAGAATTAAGCTGACCATAATGTTGTAGGAAGTCTGTGGTATAAAGTGTCAGCTAAACTCTAGAAAAGTAAAACGGTAATAAAGCATTTTATTCATTTGAAATAAAACATGTAGTAGTGACTTATCAATATTTGTTAAGATAATAAGCGTGAGTTTTTATAGTGAACAGCAGTCAAAGAAATGTATTATATATCATAAATGAAAAATCGTAAAATTTGCTTTACAATTCGAGTAAATACAGTCTTGCTGCTATCTAGACTGATTTAACAGGAAGGAAATAAACTACACTATTATAGGTAATTGTTTACAATTTAATGCCATTTTTGAGACCAAGGCTGTATAAGACATTTCAATCGACTATATATTGCTTAAAGTAGGATCTGAATCACTATTCGAGTTGTACTTAATGTTTGATACACTCACTGGAAATTGTACCCGCGAATACAAGCACAGAAAGCATGGGCGTTACCACTTACCTACGAAGGGGTGAGTGGCCTACAGTAATTCTACAGCCAAGAATGAATTGGAAAATAAAAATAGGATATTACAGGCTGTAAAATGACAGTACTTTTATATTTTTAATTTCATGGAATTTATTTCGTGATTATTAAGATGAAACCGAGATCGAGTTCGAAACGAGCATCTATTGCTCGAGACGAGACCGAGACGACAATTATCGGCCCAAGACGAGACCGCTGTTTGTCGACCGTGACGAGACTATTCAGAATAACTATTGCTAACTATTAATCGTTTGCTAAAACATTTTTTCTCGTTTTTTAATAGCTCTATAAACAATTCATTGGAACTATAAAATCTACTTCGTCCACTGATTTCCACCTTTTCTTTTCTGTCGAATGGCCATTTTTTTTTTTTTTTTTTTTTTTTTTTTTTTTTTTTTTTTAAAGGATTTTCTCTTCAGAATGCAGTAAGTTAATGTTTCTTCGTGTTAGAATGGGAAAACCAAGGTGGAACGTACTATTATCTCTCCACTAAACTTAATTTTTTTTTTTAAGCTGAAAATTTCCGAGGCAAAAAAGCTGCGCAATAAACTTTGTTTTCTTTTAAGGCTTTTTTTTCCTGAGCCCTTGCACCTCTAGGTAGCAACTCTGAGAACAGCGTTAAGGTATATGAAACAAGCGATAATAGAATTGGAGAGTGCTACCAGGATGTAGAATAGTGATTCAGGCAGGATAAGTGCTAAGGAGTATATATAACTTCGAAAAGCTAATTCTAAGGAGAACAAGTCTTGAACTGTTCGGTACAGAGTATACTTTTCGTTACAGCGGAAATTTACTGAAACAGCAAAAGCTGTATCTTTATATCTTATATATCTTACTTCGATTGTGGATTTGCATCGTTAGATTGGAATCAGTTACGCTAGATTTATTGCATTGTTTTCATTTTACTTGTCAGCAATGGTGAATATTGGAAGTATCACATCACATGTAAATACACATGTAAAATACTCTCTTAACATACGTATTACAATATAAAAGAAATGTTTTGGTAGAAAACCTACTAACACTTTTCTTCTAAATCTTATTACACTTACTTTCAGTATCTCAGTAATATTTTGTGTATTGTACAATGTGTGTTACACTATTTTAACATAGAATTGTTCTTCAGATATGGAAATAGTATCTTCTTCACGTATTATAATTCTGTACATCACATTTTTATTTACAATACAGGGTGGCCCAAAAGTAGGTATACACCCTTGCATTGATCAAGTATAATATTCTATTTTATGTGTTTATTTGCTTCGGCTCTTCCTAGCTTAAGATATAAGTAAAAGGACATTAAGACCAAATAATACAGAAACTAAGTGTACCTGATGAATAACAATAGGAAATGATATAAACTTGAATGAGCTGATCAGTACGGTACTGTATACCTACTTTTGGGCTACCCAGTATAAATTTGGCTAACTGAAGAAACAAACTAGAGAATTATGTTATGGAAACCAATAAATTTTGTAGTAAAAAGGTCATATTAGCTAATAATAATAATAATATATTTTATTTAAACTAAAAAGATTCTACAAAGGTATAATCTTACTACAAAATGATTTTTAAAATGTGGTTTCCTTATTTGTTTCTTAACATATTCGCTACCAATGAAATTAAATTGAAATAGTAACGGTACATAGCAAGCTTAGCGAAAATAATTTTATTCAAACAGCAATTTAATTTAATAATTTAACACAAACAGTAATTTAATTCAAAAGAATTATTTTCGTACATATAATTATAAGCACTGAACGGAAGGTGAAATTGTAGTTGTTTCAAGACAGTTTCTAGGCGAAGTGTTAAATATCTTAAAGAGTTCAGAATATTTGAAATATACTAATTATTTAGGGTACTTGAAATGTTTCTATTCGTTGCGTTGAAAATTCAACGCATTGAAAACTTGAAGATTCACTTTTGAAAATGTATTACAACTATAATTAAAGAAAAGAAAGCCAGAAAAGATCAAATAGCAGTTAAAGTTATCTGTGGTATGAAAGACAAAAACAACTTATTAGAATTACTCATGATATGCGGCACAAAACTCAACTAAACGACTAAGGATGTCTGTTGTACTAATTCATTCCATGACTTTACGAATCTCGAAGGTTCATCGCCTCAGAAAGGAAAGCACACTATTGGATCCTATTTTATGCGAGCTCATTGAATCAAGAGTGTTACCCACCCCTTCTGTAGTACCCTCCCACGTTTGTAGTCTTCCAAAATTTTCTCTCCTATCGGCTTTCCAACTAAAATTTTACAAACCCTGTTGAATTTGCCGTGTAGGCTAGATGTTTTGTTTATCTTAGGTATCTCCATTTATATTATCCAGATCGTATGAGATTGTCTGCGGTAATAGCGAATATGTTAAGGGATTTTTCTTTTATAATTTCCATAATAAGAACAGTTTTGACCCTGATTACATATGACCAAGAATTTTCTATACCAAATGTAGGATATAGTTTATTATTATTCTTGAAAACTAAAGTTAAATACAAGACTATAATGGCCGTCATATATGTAGAGTTGAATTTAACAAGCCATCACACTATATCTTAGCTAGTGCGTGATTTTGTTTGATTCTTAACTGAAAATAGCAGAATATTCATTTTTAATTTTTTGCATTTTTCAAACAAAATATTTAAGTTTGAAATCCATAGTTGTCAAGATCTTAGAAAGATCTGTGAGACAGAGTTACAAATATATTTCCTATATTGTTTACCATAACCTGACTTACTGTGTCATTCCGTGACGTAATGAAGTATTAGGAAACCAATTTCTGCCGTTATTTCATAGTGTTATGAACAAAGGTTTGTACTATCAATAAGTAGAAAAGTAAAACATTTGATATACACATAGAAGCCATAGAAAAATAATGGAATAACACACAAGGATATGACTTCTGGGCTGGCGGGGATTTCCACACCGATTTCTTTTCCTCTGCGGTTTTTTTTTATTTTTTTTTTTTTTTTTGCTTTGTCCTGATAAAAATGTAGTTTGATTAAATTTATATGAAAGATATTTGCTGAACTAAACAAGAAATTTTGGACATAATTATACGTGATGAATTTGCAAAACGTGCTTGAAAATATTTTGCTAGAATGGAAGAAAGTAGAAACGCTTTCAAAGTCTTGACTGGAAGACCAGTCGGAAAACGATCATTAGGAAGATCTTGGCGTAGATGGGAGGACAATATTAAGATGGATCTCGCAGAGATTGAAATACAAAGTAGAAACTAGATGCAGTTAGCTAAGGACAGAAGTCAGTGGAGAGCTTTTGTGAACACGGCATTGAACCTCCGGGTTCCATAGAGTTAGTTAGTTAGTTAGTTAGAGTTATATATATCTTACTTTTTTTATGTAATGTATAGGAACTTTCGTTACACATTACGAGAATCTGTTCGTTTTCTTTTTAGCTGCTGATAAGATGTAATTTCAGCAAATAAGTAAGTTTCTTTAGTAGAAAAATAGATTGTGTCTTAACGCCAGACCACGAAACGAATCATGTTTGTAAAATAATCTGACATTTTTTTATGCTCAAGTTTTGGATGCAGCACTGGTGGATGCTGTTTTAGGAGCAGAAACTGTTTGTATATTGGCAAAATGTAGATTTCTATTCTGCTGTCTTCTACGAATCAAATTCTTGACAAATCTCCGGAACCCATTGTGCCACCAAGCGTATATAATGGGATTAATTAGTGAGTTACTGTATCCGAGAATAGCAAGTGGAGCTGCAATTGCTACGCGAAGAGATTTACACTCGCCTTTCTTACAAAACGAGTAAATAGTAGAACCTATAAAGTAGGGGCACCATGTAATTATGAAACATCCTGTTGTTAGCAAAACAATTTTGACAGCTTTCCATTTCGTTGGTTCTTTAGACTCTGTACTATCATTTTGTTCTGTTTTCTTAAGTCCGCCTTGAAACACTCTCATTTTATTTGGGGTTTCAGCATCTGAGCTGCCCTGGTTTCTCGCTGCATTCCTCAGCTGCATCACCTTTTTGATTGCATGATACAATATAATGGAATAGAGAATGGTGTTGGTAAGAATAGGTGCAAATCCAATACTCACTGTAAGTAACAACAAGGGTCGAGGGTATACGTCAACTAGCCAACACACTGCACCATCAGTATAGTTGGACCAACCCATTGCTGGCAGGTATCCTATTATCATTCCTACCAACCAAGCCAGAAGGATACATATTCGAGCTCTTTTAGGATACATCAGGCGCTTGTATTTCATTCCGTGGACTATATACAGGAAACGGTCAGCGCCGATAAGTCCCACACTTATGATGGAAGCCAGTGTAGCCGATACCACCAATCCTGTAAAAGTGTAAAAAATATTTTTTGAGTGTTGAAGAAAACTAAAGAAATTGAATATTAATTAATAGTTTTCAGAATTTTCTTACTAGTAGTAAGAAATAACAATAAATACAATCTGTTGCAGTATACATGAAAAATCCTTAACTACTAGGCTGTTCCAGAAGTCCTGCACCATGAGCACACTGCACTGAATTAGGTGAAATTTGCAAAGGTAAGTGTCGCTACCAGTGAAAGGCTGTTGACAGACAGAGGACATTTTTGTGGGATCAAGTGACGGCAAGGACTGTCTGTGTAGCGAGTGTTCCCATGAAGTCAAAGTGGGCAAGATGATTGAGAACCAAATTGCTATTCATGCAGTGCTATGATTTTTATGAAAAAAAAAAAAAAAGTAAAGCAAAAGCAGCAGCGAAGGAAATTTGTCGTATGGGTAACGAAGAAAGTATTACAAGTTTCAATCGATCGATAGTTCCCTCAGGTGATCTAACCCTCATGGACTATCCCCTCGCAGAAAGACCTACGATATACGTTATCGACCCTTTGTAGAATACCATGAATGCCGAATTACAGTCCTGTACAAGTATGTAAGCAAGATTGGTTGAGGCATCTGAATCAACGGTAAATCATCGATTGCATGACATGGATTACACCAATAAACAGCCCCGACAAAGTCTTTACGAGCTATTAGAGTTGCAGGCCCGGCACAGTGTTGCAGTTTGTCAAACAGTGCAACAAAACTATTTGATCTTCTTTTCTAAGGGAAGTAACAGGAGACGAGAAGTGGATGTTCCTGAAAAAAAAAAAAAAAAAAGTAACAGAAGGTGGAAAGAGGACAAGAGGCCATAGTCCATGTGAAACAGGATAAATTTGGAAAAAGGCTGATGCAAGGTGTTTGGTGAAATATTTGTGGGACTGTCAATTAGTTTGTTCCAGAAGGTTGTGCTTTAACAGGTGAACTATATTGTGAACAATTAAGCCGAGTGTATGTCATTCTCAACGATAAAGCCCGGTATTAACGAGGAGGAAGAGGTTACTGCTTCAGATTGACAATAGTCCAAGTCACTAATCTCGAAGAAGGACCAACATCCTGGCTGAACTTCATGGGTTTAATTTGTTACCTTATCCCACCCATAATCTGGTCGTTGCACCATAGGATTGTCGTTTGTTTCGCTATATCTCAACATTTCCTGTGTGGTCGGCAGTTTAATTCATATAATGAGGCGCATTCAGCTTGTTGAGAGTTTTTCAATTCTAAGCCTGCCACCTGACATCGCTAGCAGATTGAACCGTTGTCGCTGAGATAGATGAAAGTATTCGAAGATAGAGGCTTGCACTTTGCTGAATAAAATATGTTTTTGTTATTCTGTGTTCTATTTTCCTCCTTGTTTCGTGCAAGACTTTTAGGACATCCTGGCATGCCGTATAAAAAAAAAAAAAAAAAAAAAAAAACGCGTTCTTCTGAACATAAGGACCGTGAAACTGGCGATCACTAACAATGTTGACTTCCCGCCGACATATTTACCCAGATAGCACAAAAAACTTTTTAAAAATGTTTAAAAATTTGCAAAGGCAAACTAAAAAGTTTGCAAAAAACTTGCCTTTTCAAATGAGAAAATTTGCCGAAAGTTCAATGCAAATAACGAAGTTGACGCTGGCTGAGTTTGCAGCAAAGTTGCCTCAGAAAATGAAAACATCTACCAATACAAACGAAATGTTTGCGACTGCACAGCAAGAAAGTTTACCAGGACTTTGCTGCAAATATTTTGTGCAAATTTTCTTTGACAAAATTTCCGAAAATGAACTGATGAATTTGGTGAAAATATTAAAAGGTTTGCAGCAACATTGCAGAAAGTGTTTTCACGATCGCAAGATCATGTTTGCTGCAAATGTATCAGGTAATGTTTGCTGCAAATTTATAAAGTGAAACCTAACTTTATGAAACATCAAAATTTTTATAATGTGGATCCCTCTTTTCTTAGTGGCAAGCATTAAACATCTTTAGCTACTTGCCAAAGATAAGAAACTTGTGAACGATAAACGCACAGACAAAGGATATTGCAACTTATCTACTTACTCAACGATCATATCCCTGTACTTACTCTCACACACATTCACAAAATAACGTCAGGCTGCCTGGGTCAATAAAAACATCTGATAAGAGACCAGTGAGTTTATTCTGGAGTCCTCTGATGTATTGGTTTTTCTCGATTCTCACTTCCCGCTTGTTTTGTCACAGTTGATGTAGCGCAGTGACTTCTGGGTACCATGAGCGCGCACTCGGTAATATCATCACATATTTGCTTTCAGCAAGTTTTTTCTACAGAGTTGCAAACTGTTTGCGACGGCAAACTTTCGACGCTATATTTTCAAAAAAGATGCAAATTAATTGCAGTGGTGAATTTATTTTTATAAATCAGCGAAAATTTGCAGATCATATTGAAAGCTTTTAATAAATATTAAGAAATTTTGCCTTCGCAAACTTTCAGATTGTTTGCTCCACTAAACGAAGCAAAAATTTGCCGCAAGTATTCGTGCTATCTGGGTAGTGCTCATTGCTTTCAAGGCTTACTTTTTACCTAATTTGGACGCACTTTTAAGTTCAAGCATATATAGGAATTCTATTGGAAACATATCTGGGAATTATGTTCTATGGAGAATATGGACATTAGGGTGGAACGAAAAAAACAAGTTTTGATTTTTAATTTGTAATAGCACGGAAAAGTTGCCTTTTGGTGTAGATAAGATAAAAATGAAATATGAAAAATATTGGAGCACGTCTTGAGGTGCCGCAAGGACGATACATTTTCATAAAATTGCAATTTTTGCTACATTTTAATTTTTTAAAAAAAAGAAGTCATAATTCTTTTTTATTTCAAATACTGTCAAATAAGCAACTTTATGTCAAAAAGACACACACATATATATTTTATCTTTTTGGATTAAGTCTTGAGGTGCCGCAAGACCAATAAAATTTTGTAAAAACACACTTTAGGAGCAAAATTTAGTGACATTTTGCCAATAGGAGTTGGCAACAGTGTTTCCGTATGGTGAAAAACTCAGATTAGGCGTCAGTAGCTTTGCCGAGTTCAGTTAAATTGGCGTCTATTGTGTAACAGAACAACGTAATATTTGTTAGTTTATGTACTACTTTATTGTTGTGAGTTAAAATGGCTTAGTCTAAACAAGTGAATACAAGACCAATGTCGGAATGTCTTTTTTTTTTTTTTTTTTTTTTTTTTTGAAGATTTAGTGATTTGTGTGAAGTTGTACTGCCTACTTACGAAGATGTAATGAAATGCTACTGTTTTATTAGACATAACTTCAAAGTTGCGTCAGAGAAGTATCCTACTGTAAATGAAATATGCGAGACTTTAGTTCGTAAAATACAACAAATATGGTCAAGAGCTTCTATTTCCACTGTTTCTAACCTTAGAATTTCACAATTGATAAAAGTTAGTCATGCTAAATATAGGAATTTATTAAGGTCTAAAAGTAGAAAAGGTTAGATAAGTTTGACTCGAACCTCGCAAAATTTAGAGAAGCTAAACGTTTATTTGATATTGCTGCCTGCAAGTGTCAAAACTTTGATACTTGTAGTTGTATAGAAGAAATAAAAGCCGTGTTTTAGAACAAGACTTTCAAAAACATCAACGCTCTACCAGGAAAATGGTTATGAGTAATGTTGATAGAGCCATCACAAGCGCTTTTAAGAAGAAAGAAGCAAGAAAAAGTAAAGAAATACAGAAAACAGTTAAGTTTAATTAAGAACGTAGACAAAGTAGTAGTGTAACAGAAACGGTTACTGACAACATTGAAAGCACTGAAGACCAAATAGACCTGACTTTTGAAAAGCAGCTACCGCCCTTTTAAACTCAAAAAATATAAAAAGATAAGCACTCAAATTTGTATGAAATTGCCACCTGTAGCTTCCATTTGTGATCGTACCGAAATATCAGATAGAGCTGCTGCAGCTATAACTAGTGCTGCTTTACAGGACTTGGGTTTAGTCACAGGGGAAGACAAAACCAAAGTAATAGACAGGATGAAAATTACACGAGCAAGATTAAAAAAATCAAAGAAATGTCATCAATGATAGTCTTTATCAGATAATTGAAAATGAGGATTGTTTTTTGATGAAAGAAAAGACAAATTAATTGTTCAAGGAAAGAAAGGAACTAAGTTATACAAAAACGTATTTCAGAAGAGCACGTTTCACTAACAGAGGAACCAAGCTCAAAGTTTTAGGTCACGTAACACCTAAATCTGGCACTGGAAAGGACATAGACGACAGTATACTGGAGTTGTCTGAGGATAGAGAACACAACGAACAACTTTTGAACTGTACCGTTATTAGGTGTGATGGAACCGTTGTAAATACTGAACATAGTAACGATGTGATTTCTTCGATGGAAAATAAAATAAGAACATTTTTATAATGGTTTGTTTCTTCCACGGAAATGAGCTGCATTTGTGACATCTTTTCTATCATTTAGATGGTAAAACGAAGGGAAGGGACCCAATGAATTTAAAGGCGAAATAGGTCATCAGCTGCAAAACTGTACTAATCTTGCTGTGGTTACTTTCTTGCCAATTAAAAATAACCTTCCTCTTTCGGAGAACATAAATGATTTCAAGTACGGATCGAAAGTATTTGTTGGATATGTGTATCGCTGTATCAAGTGGAAATTGTTCGCTAGATTTATGTTTAAGAAACCCTGGGAGATTTGTTCACTCCAGGTGGCTTACATTAACAAACCGTATACTTAGATTGTATGTGGCAACTGAGAACCTTAAGACTCTAGTTGAATACATTGTAAAAGTATATGCACCTATATGGTTTAACATTAAGTTGAAACCTTCATGTACTTATAGTTCCAAACATCTATTTAAGCTTATCTCATATTCACGCTATCTCTCTGATGATTTCAAGAACGTTCTAGATCCAGTTATTCAAAGAAATGAGTACTTTGCTGCTGCAGAAAATCTCATTTTGTCCATGCTATGTGATGAGTGCAAAAATGTAAGAGAACTAGGTTTACGACGTTTCAAAAGCAAGAACAGAAAATAGAGGCGGATTCAGGAAGTTTAAAGTTCCACAGATAAACTTTGACGCAAAGGTTTTATCGACATGATATCAAGGACTGAAAATGACACAACTGAACCCCCCTTGGTAAAACATGTTCCCAGTACTTCTCTCAAAGACTTTATACGGAAGACATCTGAAGCTCAACCAAATAGTCAAGTGGACCTGCTTATCGACTTTCCCCGACCTGAGAACATGCCAAAATTTTATTTTTAAAAGAATTTTAATGTGTCAATGAAGTAGAAACAAACATTTTGCAGCTGTAACATTTGTAATCATTGTGGGTATTTTAAACGATAAAAAATGAACTTTCATTGTCTTTAAAAGTGTATTATGATATTTTGTTATGTGTATTCTAATAAAAATATATGTAATTGATTCCACGAGCATTTATTTCAACCTCATTTACTACTATTTGTTACAGTAAAAATAGTTTCCAAAAACTTCAAAATCAGCAAAAATACAAACCTTTTCACAATAATGTTTTTAAATTATATTTTGTAATTAATATTTTTTTCTAATTTTAATACTTATATATGAATTTGCAACAATCTTTTGTAGCATTATATGTACGAGAAAACCATAAAATATAATTTGCCAAAGTTTATAACTTTTCAATTTTTAATTTCTTTTTACAAACTTCAAGCTCTTTGCGGCACCTCAAGATGTTGCAGTATAACAACCAAATTTCTTCTTCTTCTTTTTGAACCTAAAAGGCAACTTTTCCGCACTATTACAAAACTTAAAAAAATAAAAATTAAAAAAAGGCCATTTTCGTTCCACCCTAATGGACATCCATTGCACATTGCTGAAATATGCATTTTTTGATGGCGTATGGTGTAACTTCCTCTACACTAATGTGGACCGCCACTTCACGGCCTTTTCTATCCGATATAATACATATTGTAATGTATTATTTTAAATACTTTTGGATGACCCTTACGAATTTTTGATGTGAGAAATCGCCTCTTACAATTTGTCGGTATAGTTCATTAATACCTATTAACTATTAACACACACACAAATGAACCTATTGAAGAACTTTTGCATGTAGCATTGCTATTTTTAATTTTTAATCTACTCCTTCAATCGAAAACTCCTAAAGTTTCAGTTTTCCATGTACCTTTCGAAGCCATAAGGGAAAAAATCTGCCTAATCGACCCTGTTCTAACGAGCTAGTGTCCCTCTTACTGTGCCAGATAAGTGGGCAAAAACCTTCCTTTGGGCAGAATATTCAAACACAACAAGATTCTCTTCCTTGATTGCTATACTGAAATTTTATAAGTATCTGATACTTGTTGGGACAGGATGGTCTGCATGCGCCACTGATCACAACGCAAAACGAAAGCAGCATATTCATGAAACTCGTGTCGAAACACTGGGGTGTGTGGATATATCGCCAAGTGAAAACTCGAAAGAAAAGAAAGTCAAGTCATATCTCTTGTCATTAGCATGTTTTCCCTTACAACTTTGAAATTAACAGGAAAGCAAGGAGCAAGGAGAGTTCTAACATAGTACGTACAAGTTACTGCGGGTGATCATGAAGAAGTTGTAATTCTGTTGTGACTAAACAACTGAATGACATATAAGACCAAACGGTTCATCATCGCAGAAACAAAAGTTACTTATTAACTCTTGTACCAAGCCAATCAAGTCAGAATTGTTGTTACATACCCTTGAGATCTCGTTTTATATCATTCTTCTATCTTTCAGTGTAACCAAAGATTTCTTTAGCAAAGGTTTCCCAGCTAAAACCTATAGTCTACAGGTATTTTTAATGTTATTGATGGGACATTTTACATTTAATGTAGACGTCTCGACGATATTGTCAGTAAAATGTTGGATGGTGGGTATATATTGTGAAATTTTACATTTTGTGGCTTTCTCCATTCCAATGATGTAATGGGTCACGATTTTCGTGTCCTGTGACTCGGGCAGACAAGACTTATGTCTCAGAGTAACCCGGTGTGACCCAGAGTGACCCAGCATGCCCCGAATACTGCGAAACATCGTCATACATATGGGGAGAATGCGTGAGGCTACTAATATAATTCTAATAAACAAAGACTCTATTCTCTCCCCATCTACCACGGTGTTTTCACTAAATCTATGATTTTGTATCTCGCTTGTTTTTTGCGTCTGTGTGTGCCAAAGCATTCCACTGAAACATAACTACAAGGTTTATCAGAGTATAAACGCTTGAGCATCACAGAAAAAATAAGCTACATGTTTTCCTTGTGGCGGATCATCATAGTTTAATCGAGCGAATCTGTAAAACTTGTCATTTAGAATGTAAAATAGCCATTGAGTCCAAACAATATTTCATTAAATATTTTTGTATAGGCTATGTTCAAATGCCACTGTATTATTTTTTCAGTGTGGGAAGACGAAAAAACATATAATTACTTGTGAAGTATTCGAAACATGGAACTTTGATTAAGAAACACCACACCGCGGATCAGATAAATTACTTTTCGAACTCGATTAGTGAGCATCGTTAATAGAATTCTGCAGTAATGATGCAGAGCTGATATTTTCGCTGCTTCCGGGTCAGGGGTCTGTCTGGGTCTCCGGTTCTTTGAAGCAAGACTCAGAGCCGTGTAAAAGCCGTGAGTCATGGCTCATCCCATAACTGCTCCATTCACTTGTTTGATAATCTGTTTTTGCGTCAAACATTTTGACAAAACTTCGTCTTCAAACTTTTTGTAGGTTAGTAGTTAGTATTCACATCTATCGAATACAACGGGCGGAATTAATGCTTATGTAGGTTTTTTACTTCTAATTTCTTCAGTGATACAGTGCTGGACATTTTAAATTCAGTACCAAAGAAGAAGAGGCGATAGCCCCAAATGTGCCAGGCAGGCAGCTGAAGGTACAAGTGTAAAATCATTTCACTTACAAATTTTCGGTCTGTGGCACCTCCCGAAGGCCTAACACAAGTCCAAATCAGTAGTACTTACTTAGATCCACAATGATGCATAGGGAGGGTGAAACTAATATCATCGTGGAATATTGCAAACCTTGCATCTGTGACACGATGCCAAAACTTATCACGTGTAGCTAAGGAAAATCTCTGGTGTGTGAGATGAGATAAAGTCGTATGTTTAATCAGAATGGAGATTTTTTCCCGTAAAGTTTAACTTCCTGCGATTATGCACCGAAGCTAAGGGAAATTATGATGATTAGGGATGGCCAAAATTTTCCGGAATTTTTCCGACTTTATTTCCGAAAGTAAAAATTCCGGAATTGGCCGTCTCTAATGATGTTAATAATGAATGACATGGTAGAACATGGTAATTATTGTAAATTAGTGGTTCCCAATCTGGGGAAAGGGGATGCATGAAGAGCGAGAAAGGGGCGCAGGCTGTTGACAGAAATAAACTACATTCGTAGTTATTATGAATGTATAACAAAAATGTATTAAATTAAATACCTTATAAACTCAAAATTACTATTCTGTAAGAACTGTGGTTCCATTAAGAACAAAACTGGTAAAGCAATTTGCACTACAATGGTATACAGAAGTTTTCCTGGAAAGAAATGTAAATTGGTAAGAATTATTATTATTATTATTATTATTATTATTATTATTATTATTATTATTATTATTATTATTATTATTATTATTATTATTATTAAAGATTTGAGAATTCACTGCTACATCTGAAGTTGCAGAACGAATCAGACGGGCAAGCGGCAAAGAAGGGAACGTGAAGTATGAGGGAGTCACAAAGGAAGACGCCAGGTAAAGAAGGTTGGGAACTACTGTTCTAAATAGTAATTAGCGAAATATTAATGAAAATTTGACTAAGTCCAAATTTGAACTTTGATGACCAACAGCTCTGAAACCAAAGGTCTTCGTAGGAAACTAGTTCTAATCGAGGTCGGATTCATTCTGTAAATCACGTACGATATATAGGCTACATAATGTCCTTACGATTGATTATTTAAAAGAAATCTTAAATGAAGAACGAAAAAAGGAAGAGAAAACAAATAAGGAATAATCTACTTCTTTTGAGTCTATACTTGTAACAAGAGTGGAACTACGATGTACTGTAGACAAGCGTTTCCCAACCTTTTTCAACTTGCCGCACACTACGGGTGTAATTTAAATTTTCGCGGCACACTCATAGATATTATTATTATTATTATTATTTGCAAATATAAAATACCATGGTATTTTTTTTCTGTGATTACTGATTTCTTTCTCACAGAGATGAAAGCTCGATCACTGGTTTTCCCCTATGCTAATTCATTATGCTTATTTTTTTATTCTAATTTTAAAATAGAAAACAATTGCAATGAAATAACGCTTTCTTTTTCGAAAACTGTATCCAACCTTTCACTAAGAACGAAGATCACTAAATAACGAATGAACAAACAAATGTCTTGTACTTTTAACTTTGCTGTTTTAACCAAAACATATATTGTGCATATTATTGTAATCACACAGCTTGCGATGCGTCGAAGTGAAAACACAGCTGTTGAACAGAGTGTTGTTCTGTCATTCACGTGCGAATGAGTGTTCTACGAACGTTCATTTGACGCGTACCGTACAAGAGCTTCCATTTCTCGGTGTTAGTATGACTCTCAATTGAAGCGTAACATAGCAGCTAACCGTGGAAATGTGTACGAGCCGAAATACTGTCTGCTACACAGTAATAGATGTAGAATAATATATTACAATTACAGTAATTTTTTCCATGCTAGAAATTCATAGTAATGTGAAATACAAAAAATATACATTTTTTCCTATGTCTTGCAATTTGGTTGCTATAGAATTAATAATTTTTTTTCGATTTCCTCGCGGCACACCAGCGGTCCATTCGCAGCACACCGGTTGGAAAACGCTGCTGTAGACGATGTAGTTTGTTTGCAAAGGAGCTTTCAGAAATTACTTAAATAAACAAACAAGGAAAGAAAAACCTAACACCAGTATCGGATTAAGAACCCTGGCGCCCTAGGCAATACTTCCAGATGCGCTCTCAGCCTTCTCTCCCAATACAGTTCTTGTGTTGTAAATTACAACGACCAAATTGTCGTCGACTACGAATTCAGCATTCAATTGCGGCTACACGAAATTTCATTGTTGCACGTTGAGTTGTTTGAGGTTAAGCGTCCGTTTTAGCAATGAACCTGTATGATTGATTGATTCTAAATCCTAGCTTTTCCTGTAGTTTTACGAAATTTGAGCGCTATTAGCAACAGATCCTTATTTTGTCACGAAACTTTAAGTTTGAAAATAGCTATAAGAAAGGAAGTTCAAATTACTATTGATGAGGATTATTGTTTATTGATGTTGAGCGTCCCTTTTGAGCACCGGGACTGTGTGTGATATAAACTACAGTTTAAAGTGAAATGTGAATCAACGTAATGCGATCAGTGCTTTCTTAGCGGAAACCGAATCCAGGACCATGTGCACTACTATCGATAAGGAATCTTAAAACGAATCTCCATTCAGTGTCCTTGCTTGAATATCTGTAAAGCAGATAGTCAGGGTGTCTATTGGTCATAGAGTTCAAGGAGAGTTAAGGAACTTGTATGATTGTGAAATAGGAAAGGGTAAATTAATTTTGCCTCAAGAAAAATGTTTATTTTAAACAGGAGCAAGCAAAGAAATCTTAACTTGGAGAAATGACTTGCCAAGAGACTGGTATTAATGACAAGCATAGAAGCAGTTTAACAAGTTTCATGTCACTGTTCTCCCAGCGTCGACATACGAGGGGATACCCAAAAGAAACCGCACTAAAAGCGCGTGGCCGTTTCAAAGCGTAGTTGTGGAGATTTCTCTCAATACATGGGTCTAGTAGAGACCTTCCCAAATCAGTTACCCAAACGGTGTCTGTGTAGGAGGTTAACGTTTGATCGTAGTGTTATTCTCAACTGTTCTCGTTTGCTGCCTACAAAATCGTTATGGCAAATTTAAAGGGACATGAAATTTTGCTATTTGTTTGAAAAATCGGCAACAGAAGTTTACCGAATGCTTCAACAGGCTTTCAAGAAGAATACTATGAGTCGTACAGAAGTGTTCGAGTCTTGTGCGCCGACTACGTGGGTGCTCCGGGGCTTAAGCACCCACAAGATTTTTAGTTTGATAGATACAAAATAAAATGTTTCTCACTTACCATTATCAAAAATTAATAAGCAACTAAAACATTGAGATGGAAGTTAAAATTTCTAACTTCTACAACATAATTGTTTATTTCAAAATGTGTTTGTGCACAGACAACTAAGCAACATACGGTACTCCCCACTTCTTTGCCTGTCTCTGGCCTAGTCAAAGGCAGCCCCCATAATGAAAAATTGAACTATATTGTGAACAGAATGCTCTTTATGACATTGTTCATAAAATATTTTAACTAAAAAGAAATACATCAAAGAATAACGAGACTCTCCTGAAAACATATAACACATCTTGCATATGCATTCACAGAAATTTTGGAAACTCGACGCTGTTGATTCGAGTGGTGTGGACGCTTTAAACGTGGTGAGATGATTGTTGAAAATCATTTTCATTCTGGGCACCCTTCATTATTTCGAAACGACGAAAAAATAAAAAAAAAAAAATCTGTCAAAAATTCAACGAAGATCGTCGTTTTACAATCGACGAAATTTCAGAACACACACGAGTGAGTTGGAGCTCGTGCGATCGGATTTTGATTGAGAGTTGCAAATGAGATGTGTTGCCGCTAAATTCGTTCATCGCCTACTCACACAGGATTAAAAAAAGATGGTCTGAATTTGAGCCAGGACTTGAAAAATCAAATTGAAAGTGAGCCAAACTTTTTTTTTTGGCCAAGGTCATTACAGGTGATATTAGTTGGCTTTACGGATATGACCCCGAAACCAAACAATAGTCTAGCCAGTGGAATACCCCCGACCCCCCTACAAAAAAAGTAAGAAAAGTGAGGTCAGATATTAAGACGAAGGTAATTTTTGTTGTTGTTATTGTTCGTGGAATTATGCACCGGGAATTTGTCCCCTTTGTCCCCCCCTGATCAGACTGTTAACCAGCAATTTTATTTGGAAGTTTTAAGAGTTTGCGGGAAGACGTGTGGAGGAAACACACTGAAAATGGCGATCAGGTGACTGGTTCTTTCACCATGACAACGCTCACGCACACACTACCTGATCTGTGAACCGCTAATTAGGCAGAGGTAGACTGTTGTTCCACACCCTCCGTATTCACCAGGCCTAGACCTGTGCAACTCTTTCTGTTTCTAAGAATTAAAAAAAAAAATCTAAAATGGAAGCGTTTTAATGATGTGGAGGCTGTAAAATGAGCTTCGCAGAGGACACTGGACGATATCAAAGTTCCAGAGTTCCAGAGGTCCTTTAAATAGTGGGAAAGAAGATTGGAGAAGTGCATCGCATCTATGGAGAATACTTTAAAGGAGGCACAAAGAATTTTGTAAAAAAAAAAAAAAAAAAAAAAACTATATTTTTTAGAAGGAAGGTCTGGTTTATTTTTTGTCCCCCCCCCCCCCGTCGTATTCTGCAAATATCGTGCTACTCGGAATACCTCTTGCTGACGGTGCAATTTTGATATCCAACTATATATCATTGTATTTTACTCAAAACTTCAAGAAAAAAAAAAAAAACTCCCGTATTAAGATCTTTGTATAAATGCTTGAGAGGCCCTACAAACTATTTGTAGAGATGTTATTTTAAAAATAAAATAAAATGGCGTCTTACCTAGCTGAAACATGCAGAAATGATGATCTCGAAGGTGCCTGG
Organism: Thermobia domestica; assembly: GCF_964235325.1. Classification (NCBI taxonomy): domain Eukaryota; kingdom Metazoa; phylum Arthropoda; class Insecta; order Zygentoma; family Lepismatidae; genus Thermobia; species Thermobia domestica. Next base: position 67,312,995 of record NC_137464.1, read on the forward strand.
GATAGAAGTGACCAAACAACATTGCCATCCCAGCGATGCAATCAGTACAGGCAACATTTCCAAGAAAAATATACGTTGTCTTTGGTTCTACTTTGCGTTTCAAGATGAGTCCGGATGAAACAATAACGGCTAGATTGAGAGCAATGATTGTACTTGCGAGCACTGGCACTAAGATATCGTACATCATGAGCTGGGTTTTGGCTCCTGTAACGCCAGTGAGATTGCGCTCGGTGAAGTTCATTGTGCACGTGTGATCTCCGGTTGTTCCAGCTAGTTGAATGTTTGGTTATCACTCAAAGGCGAATGACTGCGAAATGTCTTGAGAGGCGCGGAGTACTTCCTACTCATCTAATTGGGTGAGCGCAGATACGCAGTAATCCCGTTGCTGCGAACGGAAGTGATGTTTTGTTTTCTTTCTTTCTTTTTTTAAATAAACTTTTTCTTTTTGAGCTGATATAGTCCCCGGGTATTCCCCTCATTTTCCAGTTGTTTTGCCTGTAACACGAAGAAGCGTGAGAAAACATTTCTGCAATGATTTTACTTAGTTACATGGACTCTTTAAATTGCAAGTAAGTTCATGACACACTTGTTTTTTATGCAGCTGTTCGAAGGAGTTCGACACGATGTATTAAGTGAATAGGGAGGAGGAGGAAACAAAGCTGGGTTTTCCATTACGTTCGCTGTCCGAATATTATTCAACTCTGAATACTTGTAACAATAATTATTATATACGTATATATATTTTCATTTGTGTAATCACCGCTCAGCAATGTATCAAAAAAGTGTAAGTTATGGTGGTGTTAAGTTGTACAACATGTTGCCAATTCATATAAAGTATGAAGAAAAAGGTTTAGATTTAGACAAAAGTTAAAATTATTTCTATTAGAAAATTCTTGTTATACGATTGAGGAGTACGTAAATATCTTGACAAGGTAATTTTACTTTATTTTACTCATGTAAATTTTTTGTACATATGACGCATGTTACACTTACTTGAGGACATTCCTCATACTTGTAAGTTCATACAAAAGAAATAAATACAATACAATATATATAAATATATATATATATATATATATATATATATATATATATATATATATATATATATATATATATATATATATATATATATATATATAAAGAAAAAACTTCTATCCATTAATGGTTTCAGGGGGTTGCCCAGAACTTCCTTAGCGCCATGTTTATATTCATATTTAGCGAGTGTATATTGGTTTATCTCCATAGACAAAATCTAGGGTGTCCGACTGTAGTATACAATAGAGCAGCGTTTCCCAACCGGTGTGCCGCGGCACACTGGTGTGCCGCGAATGGGCCGCTGGTGTGCCGCGAAAAAATCGAAACAAACTATTAATTCTATACGAACCAAATTGCAAGACAGGGGAAAATGTATATTTATATTTCACATTACTATGAACCTCTACTATAAATCTACAATTTTAAATTTCATACTGTGTTACTTTTCTGTACATTTTTAATGTTGAAAAACGTATTTATCATTGTCATGTCCATTATTACTTCTTTGTTGTTGCAAACTATTTCGTAACTTGAAATTTTAACATATCATTCAATAAATTCAACAAAGCAAGCATGCATACAAATTACCTACATTTGTGTTTCAAAAGTATAGGAGATTTGTTTATTTGTTCGTTATTTAGTGATCTTCCCTTTTAGTTAGAGGTTAGATACAGTTTTCGAAAGAGAAAGTGGATTTTTAAAAACCTGAGTCCTATATTTCATTGCTATTGTTTTCTATTTTAAAATTAGAATTAAAAATAAGTATAATTATTTAGCACGGGGGAAAATCAGTGATTGAGCTTTCTTCTCTGTAAGAAGGAAATTAGTAATCACATTAAAATACCACGGTAATTATATATATATATATATATATATATATATATATAATATGGGTGTGCCGCGAGAATTCAAGTTACACCTGTAGTGTGCCGCAAGTTGAAAAAGGTTGGGAAACGCTGCAATAGAGGAATAAAATACGCTTCAGAAGAAAATAATATATGCAATATGTACAGTATATTGCATTACACACCTGCGCATACACATCCTTTACTGATTATTTTCGTTCATTGCGGAAGGGAATATACTATTATTAAAGGGGGCCGCGGTGGCTCAGTGGTAGAGCGTTCACTTCTGGTGCATGGAGTCCTTGGTTCGATCCCAGCTCACGCCAAGTAAGCTTTGGGGTGGACAAACACTGTGAGCGTGGTTTTTCTCGGGGCTCTCCCGTTTCCTGCAACTTTCTTCATTCCACCATTTCTCATCATCACCGTCTCCTTTAGCCTAACCGGTTTCATTTTATTATTAGAGGGATTTTCCGTAATTCTGACATTGTGTGCACGTCATCCCGAAATCAATTCATGGAGGGGTTTTGGGAATAGAAAATAGTCTGCAGGTGCTAAGTCAGGCCAGTAAGGGGATTTTCCAACACAATCACATTTATTCGCCGAAACCTACTTCACAGTAATCATGTTGTGAGCTGGAGCATTGTCTTGGAGAAGGAACCAGTCATGGTCGGTCTGTCACGCCAAATTCTTTCAAGAAACCTATCCATTACGCCATTGTAGTAGTGCCGGTTCACAATTGACTTTGTGGTACGAATTCCTTGTGGATAACGCCTTCCCAGTCGGAAAAGAATAGAATAGGAAAGATAGTAGTTCTGAAGCAGCAGTTGTCGAATTACATCGATTGTTGTTCATTTTTACATTATACTTTGCAGCCACTTCTGGGATCGTCTTAAAAGTTATCAGAATCGTTCAAACCACCGAAAGACATTCGAACGGAACAATACAAACGGTAAACAGCATTTACTATTCGAAGCTCTTTGTCGCCATTTTGCTGCCGGCTTTAACACACAACTTAATTGCTATTCGTTGCCCCTACGTCGAATCCATTACAAGCACACTTGGCACAACTCTGTTGAATCGCACATGTCACAAAAACTACCAACCGCACATATAAAATACGAGATATGTTAGAAAAGTAATGAGTGATTTTGTACTAACTAAAGTTTTTTTAAAAGTTTTTCAAACAACAATGTTATCCCCTTCAAAGTAGTTCCCTTGGACAGCTATACACCGGCGGAGTCGTTGTTTCCACTCTTGGTAGCAGCGCTGGAAGTTTTCAACTGGTATGGCTTTTAACTGGTCGTTCACAGTCTTTTGAATGTTCTCCAGAGTTCCAAAATGACGTCCTTTTAAGACATGTTTCAATTTCTGGAAAAGGAAAATGTCACAAGGACTCAAATCAGGTGAATAGGGGGGTTGAGGAACAACAGTAATGCGGTTTGAGGTCAAAAATTCACTGATGATAAATGGCCGTGTGACACGGGACATTGCCATGATGAAGCATCCACTTGTCCGCAATGTCTGGTCTCACGCGAATCACTCTTTTCTTGAGACTTTCAAGGACACTTTTATAAAACACTTGGTTGACAGTTTGTCCTGGTGAAACAAATTCTTTATGCACGATACCCTTCCTGTGAAAAAACAAACAAACAAACAAACAAATCAGCATCGTCTTGATCTTTGATTTGCTCATTGGACATTTTTTTCGGTCGATGAGATGACGGAGTGTGCCACTCTTCGCTTTGCCGCTTTGTTTCAGGATCGTACTCAAAAATCCAGGATTCATCACCTGTGATCACACAATTGAAGAATTCTTGGTCATTGGCAATCCTCTCAAGAAGATCAACGCACACGTTTTTTCGATTGTCCTTCTGTTCAGTTGTGAGGTTTTTCGGCATCATTTTGTCACAAATCTTTCGCATGTTCAACTCGTCTGTCAAAATTTGATGTACGGTGAAAGTGTTTAAATTTAACTGTTCACTCATCATCCTTATTGTTAAACGACGGTCTGATCGTACAAGAGCCCTCACATGTTCAACGTTTCCGTCAGTTTATGAAGTTGAGGGTCTCCCTGAGAGAGGTTCATATTCAACGTGTTCTCGGCCTTCCAAAACTGATTTGTGCCAGCGGAAACTTGTGCTCTTGATAAGCAATGTTTCCCATAGGCCTGTTTCAGTCACACTCGCGGATTCACCAAGTTTAACACAAAACTTTATTGCACAACGTTGCTCTAAATTCCGATGCTCCATTTCTGTAACACAACAAAAACATGACTCCACTGATGGCGCTGTCAAAAATAACGTGTTAGCAGTGCGGAGTTGTAACTCGGACTGAGGAAGTGGAACGGATAAACAAACCGGTCTAGCACAGGCCGGTAGACACAATGTTGCCAGATCGCCCGCAGCGTTGCCAGTCTCATTACTTTTCTCACACCTTGTATATACGTATTTCTTGTAAGATTCACATTTATTAATGGAAGTGATACAGACAAAAGTTCCTTATTTTTTACTGTAGAATTCGAAAACATAACTTTTTGTAAGGGTTACTGTTTGAAATTTTGAAATTGGACACAGGGGACAGGGGATCTATGATGAGGATTATCCGGGCTACCCGGTCCCAGAAATATCCGAATCCAGTGAGAATTGGGTACCTAGTTTCAAAACCGAGAATCAGATACCCAGTTCTGAAACCAAGAATCGAATATCCGATTCAATTGTTACCCGAGACTCGGGTGTTTCAGGATCTGATTCTGGTCATCACTAATAATTACTACTTAGTTCTCTCAAGTCTGACTGTATCTCTTCCATCTTTTTCATCCTACTCAAAGTATCTTTACTCAGAGGTTTTCAGGTCCCCAGAACCTAGAAATATCTTTCTCGTTCCTTTTTTTTTTTTTTTTTTTTTTTGTAGCTTTTCTACAGACATCATCATGTAAAGTTATAATGAGATCCATTTTAATTTAGGATTTCTGATAAATTTTTAATCAATTCTTTGACACATCGATCCTGACGTCGAAGCAATTATTCCACGATCATACCTTTGTGATATAGTCAGACGAAAGGTGCTTTTTTTATTTTTTATTTTATTTATTTATTTATTTTTTTTGTAAATTTACTATAGTAGTGCTATTCTAAAGATGGATCAAATCAAAATTTCTCAATCTTTTTGTTTAGTCTTTCTAGCTCGTCAATATATGACGTAAGATCGCTGTTTTATAGTTTGAGAAAAGCAGAGAGAAATAGAACGAGGAAAGGAGGGGAGGGGCAACGTAGGGCATTAAGTATTGGCAGTGTACGCGTATTCATGAGTCCAGGAATAGCATGCCTGCAAAACCATCAACTATGCTATCGATGTTCTTCGACAGCGCCTTGTACTGTCTTCTATGAACGTCATATTACCTGCCAGCCCCTTCTCCTAAAAAACTGAGAAGGCGAGAAGCAAACTGTGACGTCTCAGAGCATTCAGTCTGAAGTGACTTGTTTTGTAAGACGTTAAGGTTTTCGACACATTGTAGTGTCCGTTAATTACGGCACATACCACACTAACTAAACTACACTTACCTAAATTTAGTGTGCAAACTAGATGATTCCTCAAGGGTGTTGGGTAATACTGATCGAAGATTATGGTTAACCCTGATAAAAAATCAGCCATGGCTACACTTCCAAGGAACATGTATGTAGTTTTTGGTTCTACTTTCCGCTTAAGAATAAGACCCGATGAGATGACAACCGCAAGGTTGAGGACGATGACAACTGACCCAAGAACAGGAACGAACACGTCATAGAGTGCGAGCTCTGCTTGAGCTCCGTGAACGTTTGTCAAGTTCCGTTCGTCGGACAAATTCATCCTCAAGCTGGCTGTTAGACCTACTGTCACTCAGAGCGTTGTGGTGTTCAGTAAGTGTTGTGATTCATGTGGAGTTTGCCCTTACACCTGACCTTAATCAGTGCGACGCAAAGTATGTAACCATCTATATTAAGTTGTTACGGCTGGGTGATCAACCTGAACCACTGTTTACATAATTTTGCATAACAAGAGGAAAACGACCCCTAGAGATGAGATGGAAGATAATGAAAAATCTGTTTTCTTTTTCCATAAGTGCCTCTTGACACATCGACCTACGTAAAGCAAAAAGGAAACATACGTAATACGTGTCAATATTGAACACAGATTTATGCATAAACACTCATGTCCAATATAGGCATATCGTAATCTCTTTCGTTTCTTAATCACGAGCACCAAGTTCTTCGAAATGTCATATTATTTTTATTTCCAAGAACTTTACAATTGTTTTACAATTGGTTTCCGATTTTCATTATACTGTGTTAATTTTACCTAACTGCGGCGAACCTAAAAGAAAGGCAATTTTCAGTCTATACAGACTATATACAGGGTGTTTGAAAACAACACCGACCATAATCCCTCGGATTTACAAATGCGTTTATTTATTTATTTATTTTATTTTTTGGAGGTGTAACCCGCCCAACATTTTGCGGAATAATGCAGAAAGTGCTCTATCTCGACAACGACTGTAGGATTGAAATCAAATGAAAAGCCTTGATAATCATCTTGAATCATGAATAAAAAATATTTCACCGAATATCTTCTTTTCCCAATCAGTTGGGGTCGGCTTCGCGGATCGCCGCCCTTCGCCATCTATCTTGTATCATACACCATACTGTGCCATCCTTCACAATCAATCCACTCCACCTTAGTCGATCCCGCGTTCATTTCGCATTCAATTTTATAGCATTCACTTGGTGAGCTACATATTTCAAAGGCTTTCGTCTTACATGTACAGTATAAGCCATCGAAGTCTACTTTCTTGCAGTTTTTGCACTACTGGCTTTAGTGTTTCTCGGATCACTTTATTCCTAATTTTGTTCTTCCGCGTAACTCCAGACATCCACTGCAACATCTTTATCTGACAATATATACGAGATATATCTTTAAAACGCCTGTTTTTAACTTTTTTAAAAAAATCGAGAGATGATAACATAGAAGAAAGTATGCCGGCTACAAAACATCCTGGTTCGAAGTTTCAAAGATTTACATGTTTCATGGTCCTTACATGCTGAAAAAGTTATTTTTTGGATGTTGTTCGTCCCAATTTACATTCACCTTGAGGTAGGGTTCATTTTTTGAAAAACAAAATACAGAACACTTCCGGATTTAATAGTATGGGACACTTTTTAATTACTATTTCACGATACGAAGGGGGCACGGTGACTCAGTGGTAGAGCGATCACCGCTGGTGCATGGGGTCCCGGGTTCGATCCCGGATCCCGCCAAGTAAACTTTGTGGTGGACAAACACCGTGTGCGTGGATTTCCTCGGGATTCTCCCGTTTCCTCCCACTTACTTCATTCCACCATTTCATTCATTTCTCGTCATCACTAGGGATACATACATTACAGGACAGTTGTGCGTTTCGAAGAATTTTGTTGGGACGTCAGAACATAACTTCATAATAAGGGACAGTCTGTAAAGTACAGGATATTGTGAACTTGACTTCAGCGTATCCGAACCAATGTAATTTTTCGAATTTTTTCCCACCACTCTAAAATAACGATACTTCACTGGAGGATGAAAATAAAATAAAATAAAATAAAAATGTGCAAATTTCTTGAAAATGGTTCTGATGATTTTGTTTATACAGGGTAGTCCACGTAAGTATCCCGGCATGGTGATACCGGCTGAAAATATAAATACTGGGTTTATCTGCATGTTACAGAAGATGCTGAAAGACTGACACAGCCTGTAGCTCTTCATGACGTATTTTATATTTATTATATTTAGGTGTGGGCGCCTATATATTGTTTGCTTACACTTAAGAAATGTCTAAAAGCGGCCCTCTTCACAAAGGGTTATTTACTCTTGGAAGTGAGTTCTTTTCGGGCAATTGTCTCAAAAAGCGTTCAGGCGATTTTGATCTTATTTCATAAATATAAAGTTCATTAATAATTATATCATTTGCCATAAGTCATTTCTCATTGTAAAAAATGCTGAACACCACATCAATTAATTTTAAAAGTTTAGTACGGTGTCCTGAACTGTTATTTATGTTGAAACTGTTCAACTTACACCTAATTCTACGTTTAATTTGACTTTCAAGGTTTAAAGTTGACACAAATATCAAGCATAACGTTTTTCAGAGGGTAGCTCGGGAAAAATTTGATAGATGTGGACGAGCTTGTCTCAACAAAGTTTCGAATGTGGGTTGGGAAAAAGAGTAAATCTCGCAAATTCGTTTTTCCAAACAACTATACTTGGTAATTTATTTTTCATTTTACCATGTCATGTTTATTTTTTTTTATCTTGTAGGGAGAATCATGTTGTTGTTTGTAGAGATGACCAGAACCGGTTCCTGGTGAAACCGGTTTTCGGCTCTGTACGGATCTGGTTCTAGAAGATCCGGTTCCAGAACCGTTTTTTCGGATCCATGTCTGGAACCGGTTCCCAAGATCCGGTTCTGAAAACCAGATTTCCAAGAACCGGTTCCGCCGAAACCGATACTTTGTGGCCACCCCTACGCTAAACCCGAGCTGCTGGCAGGCTGTGAACAGTGCGCTAGTTGAAATGGTGGAAGCGACAGCCAGGCGCCTAGGCGGCGGCCGCTTGTCTCATTTGGCTAAACAACCTGGGTAACTGGCAAACTCATTGGCTAAACAGGCAAACTGGCAAACTCATTTGGCTAAACACCCACTGATGGACCAATTTTTTTTCTGGGGGGCACAAGCGGATCTGGGCGGGGAGAGCATAAGCGCGTGCTCCTGTTTGCAGTGTTTTAAAGGTGAACTTCGCCTCCATTACGGGTCTTTGGGAATTTTCGGATCCAGGTCTAGAATCGGTTCGTAAGATCTGGTTCTGGAACCGGGTTTTTGGGTGCAAGCCGGAAACCAATTCTGAAAACCGGATCTCCAAGAACTGGCTCCTCGCGGGACCGATTTCACCGGAACCGGACTTTGTGGCCATCCCCCAGTTATTTTTTCTCTTATAAAATAGTGAGGTAAAGCAAATGCCGAACTTACTTCCGATTCCGGTGCTAACTCTAGTTTTCTCTTATGATTAGCCTCTGTGGAATTAAGGAGGCAAATGACAAATGAAAGTGAATAATAAAAGAATTCAGAAAACGAGAAAGCACGAGGAGAACCCAAAGAAAACGCACGAGAACTATGTTGTGGTTCCAACTCAAAGCCTGAGATCGAACTAGGGACTCTTCAGTGTCGCACGCAGGCACCTTTCAACTGAAACAGTGTTTTAAATCTGTTCAGAATTATGTTGAATGGAAAAAATATTTTCATCTGGGAATTTATATAGTTAAATTCGTTACTGTATAGATGTTCTGCACTTCAATATCTTCGTGAAATCTGATCGTAATGCGTTTTTATAGGTCAAAAGAGTATTTATTTTCTGTCTAGAGACAATCAATAAATATAGGCCTATATATATCTTCTCATATACAGTAATCGATGTTTTGGTTCATTGATCCTAAGGAAAATGTTTTTGTTATAACAGTGATTATTTTACTCCAAACTAAGTGATTTTGGCTGCTTAGATTATATACATAAAATAAAATCTTCCTATGCTAAAGTAAACTGTAGCAAGCTGTCTGTTGTATGCATTTACTAATCAAATATAAAATATCGTGATCGTGGCTTAGGCAAACACTTCATCGTTTTCCCTTATCTAGTTATGTTGACTTTGGATCAACTACCTCTGTCTAATTACTGTTTATATTACATTTAATTTTCTAATTTGAGAACGTTTGTATTGCATTGAGTTTTATGCAACGTTTAAAATATCTCTTCCGTAAACAAAGCGATATATTTATAATAATAACCAGTTGAGAATGCTCCAATACCATTGCCAGAACGAGCTTAAAAAGAATTAATTTTTCTTATTAACTTCTACAGACTGTACACCAATTATTGTTCTATGTACTTTATTATTATACTCATTAAGCAATCTTGTAATTATCTATCTATTTATAATTTACTTGAGTACTAATTTTTTCCACATGTTTTGTTTAAGAGTTCCGTTAAAACGTTCTACGATATGTTGTTTTACGAAGGCAATGCTCAAAATGGAGGGCTCAAAATTGAGAAAAAATCACAAAATATCATCTCTCTCTATGACTTACGGTTCCAGAGATATGGCTCCTTAAATCTTCCGAAATCGGAACTTTTTTAGCCAATATCTCGGGAACGGTGAGAGTGATGCCAAACATTCCGTCAGATAGTTTCAGATAGTTTTTGATGTTCTATCGAATATAAGGCTAAAAATTGAAAAAATCGCAAATAACAGATACACACATACAGAAGAGAATTTAGTAACGAATTTTTTAGTTTGTTGGTAATAATAATATGAGTTCCTTAAACAAGTATCGACGAAGCACGGGGCTCAGTAGGAGATAGTTGACTTTGGTATGAGGGATTCCTGGCTCTACCTCGCGGTGGCTCAGTAGTAGAGCATTCACCTCTGGTGCTTGGGGTCCCGGGTTCGATCCCAGCCCCCGCTAAGTGAACTTTGTGGTGGACAAACACCGTGTGCGTGGGTTTCCTTAGAGTTCTCTCGTTTCCTCCCACTTTCTTTATTCCACCATTTCATTCATTACTCATCATCACCGTCTCCTTTAGCCTAACCGGCATAACCATGGAACGTAAAACTCAAAGATTTCATTTTTTCCCTAGCCCTACCCCAGTCGTATGAATTTGTGGAGAACAACACCGTGTCCGTAAGTTTTATTGTGGTCCTTTCGTTTCCTCCCACATTCTGATTCCATCGATGTTCCATTAATCATTCGTCCTCTGTAGCCTAAAAGCCATAACCATGAGACGTTAAATTAAAATTTTCATTTTTAAACAAGTTTCGAAAAAACTTCATATGTATTTATTTATTGTATGTCCTTAATAGTTTGTAATTCCTCCATTCTGACTATTTTTTACCTGGAAGACTTGAGTGTCTCCTAGGTTTGGAGGATGGAAAGCACGTACAGTAACTACTGGAGATCGAACTTGGAAGATCCGCTAGTCATCTTCTCCCCTTATATTCTAACTTGTCTTCCGTGAATATTATAGGGGAAAGCAGCAATGTTACACATTTCTTCTGGCATGCCAGTATTGTATTCCTCGTATGACGTGAAACTAGTTGTTCGGGCATGGTAAAATCCCGTGTCTCGGTAGCATGACCAATTCCTCTTTTTATTTCCGTGTAATTTTGCGCTGCCTCGGAAATCCCTCTTCGCGCGTCTGTTAAGGCCTCCTGTTCGTACAGTATTGATATTTATGAATCTCTCAGTGCGTTATATATTTTCGTGATGTATTGGGGATCTCTGTTGTGCAACCACCGCTCCGCTTCCATTTTTGTTGTATCTTGCTGCATTTGTCCGGTGCGACTTTCTGTGTAATCATTTGACCCGACAGCAATATCTTTTCGGGTTCATGAAATATTTGGTATTATATCAGCGCCTTCGCCGCTATTTTATCACCTCTCACTAGGTGTCAGTGCAGCTTTCGACCAATATTCATTAGACATTCCACTTTCCGGATTTCGGGGGGAAAATTCGGAATGTTCCGATTTCCCTTTCCGGATTCCGAAAAGTAAAAATTCCGGAATTGGTCATCCCTAGTCTGACACCTGTTAGCAGAGGGACATATCAGTTCTTTAAGACTTCCCATACTTACGCATAGCATAGTTTGGAAGTCTAATGGAGGGAAAATCAAGGTTCAATGCCGTGGGTGGTATCAATAAAAATAAGTAGCTACTACTGAGAAGTCCTGCTCGAGAATCAGAGTAACTACGCCTGGAGTAATCTCCCTCAATTTCGTATCAATAAAACAAGCCACTACTCAGGTCTAGACTGCTCCAGATTTATGAACGTTCACTCGCGTTTCCTCTGCGCGTAGCAATGAATCGTATCAACAAAAGGAGTGATTACTCATTTCTCCCATCTGTCTCGCGCGGTCATTTCGTTGTTTTTAACCTATGGCGTAGTATCCTAAACGCCATGGAAGGGGCAAATAGCAACGACAGTTTCAATCAAAGTGCATTTGTGGATATTACAAAAGAGTTTCCAGTGGTACTTTCAAAGTCTCAGTTACCAGAAAGTAAACGAAGGAAAGTTGAAGCTTTGAAGGCAATTACAGTGAAATGCAACGAAATATCAAATACATCTACGACAGAGACACAAATTCAAAAGAGAATCTTTAATATTCGAGCGAGAACAAAACAAAAAAAGAAAGAAAAAACGAAAAGGAAAATGAAAAAAAAATAAAAAGAAACGGGAAACAAGAAAGTAATACTAAAACCATGGGAATGAACCTATTGGAGCTGATGGATGTTGATTAGAATCCAGCAATATCAAGATTAACACGACAAGCGCATATCACGTGTTGTCCAAGGTCTTTGTAGATTGGATTTAAGAACGAAATCAAACACTTGGCCCCTTTATTTCCTTTAAAAAAAGGAAGTCCAGCCAGTCACGTCATAAAACACGTCCATCTGATTGCGTTTTCCACACCATACGTGTCCCCTTTCGCCTTGACCTAAACAAAATACATTCTCATGCATACCTCCTTCCTATCAACGTTGAGTTGAGTTGGTTTTGAGTTTAATGTCCTTTTCAGTAGCGAGGCTACATGAGACGCGACCCACTGATTAACTTGGAATCCGAACCACATGAGCTCCCGCCGGGAATCGAACGGGAGTCTCCCATGCCAAAGGAATGTACGCTAACCGCTTAGCCACGAAGGAGCTCTTCCTATTAACGTATTCGTCTCCAAAATACTAGGTTTCTTTATTGCCACGTGTGTATAGTCAAGTGCTACGATAGCACCCGGAAATGTATATTATTCTCGCCACTCTGCCTTTGCTGTTTGCATATTACGCAAACTTCCGGAAACAACCCATTTTCAGATTTCGCAATAATTGCATCCATTACACTTGTAGTAGTCATAGACACAGTACTTTGAGCCACACCAGAATTCTCTGACATTCCGACCTGGAATCCTGGATCACTCACGTAACGCAAGAAAACCCACATCTTTTCGTCATTACGTAGTGCACTACCCCGAATTTCGATTGATTCTCCTTAAAAATGTTGTGCTAACCACTCTACATTTTCTTTCATGAACATATAATGTTTTTTTTTTTTTTTTTTAAATCTCCGTTTGCAACATTTCTATGCAGTTTATAAGTTTTTCTACGTAGCAAAACAATCATATACTCTGACACATTTCGCACGGAGTCCCTATTGGGCGATATCAATAAAGAGGAGAAGTTACTCATTATTCCCTATTTTGAAGTAGTTACTCGCATTGGTATCAATAAAAAAAGAACAGAGCACTACTCGTCTCGGCTGACCTCGGAGAAGCCCCGCCCTTTTGAAGTAATCACGCCTCTATTCTCGAGCCGAGTAACTACTCCGCGTTTGATATCAATAAAAATCAAAGACTCCTCTGTGATGCTAGTAACTTCTCCAAATTTGTGGAGCAAGCTCAATGGGTGACTCCGTGCGAAATATGGCAGAGTATATGATTATTTTTCACGCGTAGAAAAACTTATAAACTGCATAGAAATGTTGCAAATGGTGATTACAAAAAAACATTAGAGGTTAATGAAAGAAAATGTCGAGTGATTAGCACAACATTTTTTAGGAGAATCAACCGAAAGTCGGGGTGGCGCACTGAGTAATGACGAAAAGACGCGATTTTTCTTGTGTTACGTGAGTGATCCGAGATTCCAGGTTAGAGTGTCAGAAGATTATGGTGTGGCTCAAAGTACTGTGTCTATGACTACTACAAGTGTAATGGATGTGATTATTGTGAAATATGAAAACGAGATTGTTTCCGGCAAGTGCGCGTAATATGCAAACAGCAAAGGCAGAGTGGCAAGAATAATATACATTTCCGGATGCTATCGGAGCACTTGACTATACACACATGGCAATAAAGAAACCTAGTATTTTGGAGACGAATACGTTAATAGGAAGAGCTCCGTCGTGGCTAAGCAGTTAGCGTACATGCCTTTGGCGTGGGAGACCCGCGTTCGATTCCTGGCGGGAGCTCATGTGGTTCGGATTCCACCTTAATCAGTAGGTTCCGTCTCATATAGCCTTGCTACTGAAGGGGACGTTAAACTCAAAACCAACTCAACTCAACGTTGATAGGAAGGAGGTATACATGTGAATGTATTTTGTTTAGGTCTAGGCGAAAGGGGACACGTATGGTGTGGAAAACACAATCAGATGGACGTGTTTTATGACGTGACTGACTGGACTTTTTAAAAAGTAAACAAAGGGGCCAAGTGTCTCATTTCGTTCTTAAAGCCAAACCAGGGCGTCTTAAACAATCTACAAGACCTTGGACAACACGTGATATGCGCTTGTCGTGTTAATCTTGATATTGCTGGATTCGAATCAACATCCATCAGCTCCAATAGGTTCGTTCCCATGGTTTCGATGTTACTTTCTTGTTTCCCGTTTTTTTCTTTTCTTCTTTTTTTATTTTTGTTTTATTCTCGCTCGAATATTAAATATTCTGTTTTTAATTTGTGTCTCAGTCGTCGATGTATTTGATATTTCGTTGCTTTTCACTGTAATTGCCTTTAAAGCTTCGGCTTTCCTTCATTTACTTTCAGGTAACTGTAACTTTTAAAGTATCACTGGCAACTCTTTTATAACACCCACAAATGCACTTTGATTGAAGCTGTCTTTGCTACTTGCCCGTTTCGTGGCGTTTAGGATACTACGACATAGTTTAAAAACAACGAAATGACCGCGCGACGGATGGGAGAAATGAGTAATCACTTCTTTTATTGATACGACTCACTGCCACGCGCAGATGAAACGCGAGTAAACGTTCATAAATCTGGAGCAGTCTAGACCTGAGTAGTGGCTTGTTTTATTGATACGAAATTGAGGGAGGAGATTACTCCAGCTGTAGTTACTCCGATTCTCGAGCAGGACCTCTCAGTAGTAGTTACTTATTTTTTATTGATATCACCCATTGAGCTTGCTCCACAAATTTGGAGAAGTTACTATTTGGTCTAGGAATTAATTCGTGCGGGTGGACAAGAGATGGCGCAACGAACGGAGCGTCCCACAGTTCCGTGTATCCACACATGTGTTGCAAACCCCTGTCATCGCGTATCGTTCGTAGTATAGGGCAGTGGATTAAAGCGTCAACAACACCAGTTTGTAGTTAAGTGAACATGGCGCAATTTGTGCCCGATAAAGTGTTTTTTGCGGGATGTCCTGCTGCATTACTTTAACATGCAGAAAAGTGCGACTGAAAGTCATCGTATTTTGGTGGAAGTGTATGGTGACCATGCTCTAGCTGAGCGAACGTGTCAGAAGTGGTTTGCACGGTTTAGAAGTGGTGATTTCGGCTTGGCAGACGCAGAGCGAGCTGGACAGCCAAAAAAATTTCAAGACGAAGAATTGACAGCATTGCTCGAGCAGGATTCGTGTCAAACGCAGGAACAACTTGCAGCAGCATTAGGCGTTGATCAAACAACAGTCTCCAAACGCTTGAAAGCCATGGGAATGATTCAAAAGATGTCACATTGGGTTCCACATGAATTGAAAGACAGAGACGTTGAAAGACGAAAAACCATTTGCGAATTACTGCTTCAACGACAAAGCAGAAAGGGGTTTCTGCATCGAATTATTACGGGTGATGAGAAGTGGAACCATTACGAGAACCCTAAACGAAAAAAAGGCCTGGGTGAAACCAGGTGAACCAGGTCCATCACAACCAAAACGAGATATTCACTGTGCAAAGGTTATGCTGTGCATATGGTGGGATATGAAAGGTTTGGTGTACTATGAGCTGCTGCAACCGGGTGAAACTATGAATGGAGAACGTTATCGACGACAATTAATGCGTTTGAAGCAAGCTCTGGCCAGAACACGACCAGAATGGGAGAACAGACATGATAAACTTATTGTGCAACATGATAACGCTCGTCCACATGTCGCAAAACTGGTCAAAACCTATTTAGAAAATGTCGGATGGGAAGTTTTACCCCACCCGCCGTATTCACCAGACGTTGCTCCTTGGGACTACTACTTGTTCGATTGCATGAACAACGATTTGGTTGGACAGCGGTTTACTTCTTCAGAAGATATCGAAACATGGGTCTCTGACTGGATCGCTTCCAAGGATGAGGAGTTCTTTCACCACGGAATCCGTACATTGCCTGACTGATGGGCGAAAGTGATGGCTAGCGATGGACAATATTTTTCTTAAGGTATTTATGTATTTTGTGTTTGTACTACAGCTTCAATGTGTGCGTACCAACCGCACGAATTAATTCCTAGACCAAATAGCATCACAGAGGAGTCTTTGATTTTTATTGATATCAAACGCGAAGTAGTTACTCGGCTCGAGAATAGAGGTGTGGTTATTCCAGAGGAGCAGGGCTTTTCCGAGGTCAGCCGAGACGAGTAGTGCTCAGTTCTCTTTTTTAATGATACCAATGCGAATAACTACTACAAAATTGGGAATAATGAGCAACTTCTCCGTTTTATTGATATCGCCAAAATTAGAGCCTTATCATTTTCTCATAGTGTACTTAATAGTAAAAGCAGTCATATTTTTATTTCTTTGTTATATAATGTATGATATAATATTATGTTCATAGAGACAGAAATGAAACTGATATTATAATAAGGAAATGTGACATACTATTCTGGGGAGAAGTTTGTTATTTCCGGGGTAGGATTTCCCCTCGACTAATCATTGCATCTGACGCTTTTAATAAGGAAATAAATTCATCCATGATGTTTATATTAACAGCGTTTATTGCAAAATGTGAGCATTAAATATGTGGCGGCATATGCCTGTCTTAATTGTGTACAAAGTAGATTAATTTGTTTAATAATCTATATAACTTCCTTTATTTTGTTCATGGAGGAAACCACATCCTCCACGTGGATGTAATTTGCAAAAGGGGAAGTTGTACATCTTCTGTTATCATAAGCTGCAAAAATGATAAAGAAATGCTACTGTAGTTCTTAAACTACATTTGTAATACCGTGACCTTGATTTGTCATCTGGTCTTGTTAGCTGCTCCGCTTGTTCGCAAGACTCACTACAAGGAAAGATACGTTTTACGTAGAGCTCTCTCTGTCAGCAGATGGAAATTAACGGATGGGAGAGGGGAACAAGGAAGTAAGATAATTATAAAATGAAGAACGTAGCAGCCAGTATCTTATGTCAGTCCCAGAACATTATTTTGAAGGAATCTGCATTTTTCTTTTTCTTTTCTTTTTCCTTTTTTTTTTGGGGGGGGGGGATATTTATACCAATGATGTATAGGGTGTTCATGAACTCAAGTCATAAATTCAGAAAGTGATAATTTATATCAAATGATAGAAATTTTTTTAATAAAAACATGGGACGGAAAGCCTTTTCCTTTCAGAATTATAAACAGCCGAAAATGTAAAAAAATCACATTTTAAAACGTCCTGACTTAAAAATTATGGGACCTTTTGCGAAGTGGTTCAAGGAATTACACAGAAACTTGTATGCATTGTTTATAAGTTTCTGTGTAATTCCTTCAACTGCTTTTGTAATACAGTAGAGTACCGAAAACTCGGTCTAAGGTGGACTGAAGGGTGGCCGAGTTTATGAAAATGCCGGGTTATCGGGAATGAGGTTTAAAAAAGCATAAGTACAAGTGTTTACTCAGAAAATATGGTACTGTACTTGTTGGTTGCTTAAGATACTGCCCAAATATCCTTAAGAAATCGACTAACCCTAGTAAAGGTGCAGGTAGACTGAACGGTTGAGTGCGCGCAGGCGCCAGACACGTGGTGGAGGAGTGAGAATGTGACGCGAAAAGAAGGCTGTGGGGAGAGGGGACACACGGACGCTGGTAATGACCTTGAATGGATCTGCGTGCAGGATTTTTTTCGCCCTGTCAGGGTGTGGCCGAGTTATCCGGACTGCCGGATTATCGAGTGCCGAGTTTTTGGGCTCTACTGTATTCATCTTTCAGAATCCCCGGGTACAAGCATAACGAATTATTTAAAGCAAGTTAAGATTGAGTAGTTTTTAAGTACTCAGTGAGTTGCGTGAGTACCCAAGAAGACTGTGAAATGTGGATATTTAGATAGAAGCATGCTACAGTAATTTCTGTGTAATTCCTTAAACCGATATTCTATAATTTTCAGGCTAGACCATTTTAAAATGTGATTTTTCGCATTTTCGGCGGTTTATGACTCTGAAACGAGGCGTTTTCTGACTCGTGTTTATTGGATCTGTTACCTTCGTTTGATATAAGGAATCATCACATTGTAAATTTATGACATTGATTTCATTAATATTAAAATTAATATATATGCCTATTTTTTAAAAATCACACATAGCATACAAATCTGTACAATTACTTAAAAATGCTTTGTCTGTGTTTCAGGCACGTGGCAAGAATTTCATTTCGTGGTGAGGGGAACAAGGACAATAATCTTTCCAGGTTTCTTCTTCAGGAACTTCCTTTATAGTCTATAGGCCTGCATGTTGCGATTGGGAAGCACACACCTAAATTCATTTAGGTTCAATGTATTAATTGTCTATTGGTTTTAAACAATGAATCTCTCATTTCTCTTTAAATTATAGGCATACATTTACTATTATCAAAAGGGTTTCAGATAGAGAAAAACTTGTACCACTTGAAGACTAGGCCCTCCTCTTGATTAAGCTATCGACTTGACTAGCGCACGAAATTCGATTCTGAATACAGATATAAATAATAAGGTGTTTTCACTTGCTTACTGTTAGTATAGCGGGCCGCTTGTTACTCAAAAACATGCTTCTGAGTGAATATCGCTGAAAATATTTTTTGATCCTATACTAAGTTTGAACCTTCAATATTGAGTGTGAGTTCGTAATTTTGGACTTTATTAGTTTGTGCTATTTACTTCCAAATATTAGATTTGGTAATACCTAAGGAGAGGAATTGCTTAGTAAAGCACCTGACTCTGAGATCGTTCTTGTACTCAGTATTTAAAACTCAAATATGCACACATGTACGCAGTGTTTATTCCAGACATGTTTTTTGGGGGGCCCTACCCTCCCGAACTCTGAAAGTGCCCCCCCCCGGACGAGACAAAATAATACGTCTATAACATAATAATAAATAAAATAGTACCAGCAGTGTCCCCCGGAATACTACATTTGCCCCACCGGAACACTTTCTGAAAGAACGACTGCATGTACGAGGAGCATGCTGAAAGTTTTCGGACTTAATACAATTCAAATTGCGTTACCGTACTCTCATGAATTTTTTGCCATTTTTGTGAAATATCATTTTTGTATTACTTTGAAATACACTTGGAACAATTTTTGCGTAAGATAATCCATTTTCAGTGTGTGTACTAAAATTTCAAACTGAAATTTCGTGACTTTTTCTTTCCCAAACTAAAATTTAGTCACATTCTCAAGAGCGAATTTGGGTGCAAATTGGGCCAAATTTAATGCACGCAGTAGAAGCGTGCTTTGCTTGAGATTTGGTAGCGTCTAAAGCCGACCATAGACATTTTTAGTTGTGAATTTTGACGTTATAATGAACAGAATTTTCCGTCTATACTTACAGATTTTGTACAGATAAAAAAAATCGTAACCCAAAAGCTAAATTTCGTGAATTTTTCTTGACTTTCGTGACCGATAGACACCCTGATTTTCGATGTTTAAATACAAATTGATTTTTGTGAGACAAACGTTTATATGCAACATTCTTTATTTGAAATACTTCGGATTTATATTTCCCAGAGTTCTTCATTGTAAGGAAATTGCTGCACATTCTTCAAGTGACTAAGATGATCGTAGACTTGAGGAAGAAAAAGGAGAACGCAATTACGAGCACGAAACTTGTTCAGGGATTTTATAGGCATGTGTGGTGGAAGACACGAATTGTGAAACTTAATAACAATATTGTGACTGACGGTTGACTAAATTATGTGTTTCAATGATTTAGTTTCTGTGAAATGATGTGAGAAAGTGTCAGTTCATTGTTGTTTTTATTTGATTTATTTCTTTTAATTTTAAAGAAAATCTGAAAGCAAGTGTATGTAGAATTTGGCGTTGTATGGATGTGAGGTATGAACTATAGAAGAAGAAAAAACGTAGAATTCAAACCTTCGAATTGTGCTATAGAATAATATTGAAAATTAGGTGGGTAAATAAGGTATCAAATTAAAGTAAGTCTAATTGAAATGGCAGAGGGGAAGGAGAATATCCTGAAGATTATTTGTAAAAAAAAAAAAAAAAAAAAAAAAAAAAAAAAAAAGAAAAAAAGAAGATAAGATGATTGAACATATTATGATAAAAGATGGAGGAATAACAAATGCTATTGGCTATAAAAGGAATGGTGGAAACAAAAATACCCAGAGAAGGACCGTGATTGAAATATATAGAACCAAATGTAAGAAAGAAGATAAAAAGTCTGGGTCGGGATAGGGAAAAATGGAAAGCTGCATTAAGTTAGTCGAAAAATTGCTTGCTGACCAAACAAAAAGATAAAGATGTGTTCCTCTATTCGTGGAAATGTTGAGCGACCCTTCGCTCATGTCATTGAACCAAAGTAATGGTTTTCTGTTAAGAAATACTCCATTTTCTGTCTAACTATACAGTAATATATGGACAATCCAAACATACTATTGTTTCTGTCTTTATCCTGCAGTGTGTAAAGAGTTTCTTACTATTCTGCATATGCCCAGTACTACGCTCTTCTATATTTTTGTGCTTCTCTCTAAACGATCCCAGATATTTCAAACGCCTTTCTCCACCTTTTCTGGAGCACTCTGGTATCCGATGATGATGATTATACTACTATTAACCCTTTTGGGATCCTGGCTTTTTGGGCTATTTTTTAGACTTTCGGTCAAGCAGCTACTGCATCGTCACTATTTATCCTAGGATCATGGTTCATACCTCATTCTTTTCAGAATAGAACTGGCTTTCAAATGGTACCACTTATAACGACTTATCAAAAAGATAGTCGTAAACCTGGTTCGTTTGCTGAGGTAAAAATTCGAAGTGGTAGTATTTCTTTGGCATTAAAATATTAGCTTCGATATTTAAATACCATTAATCTCACCTTTTTAATAAAAATGACAATGTCTATAAACGGTGCTAAACTGGTTTATTATTTGATATAACTTATAATATCCTTTTCTTAAAACTGTTAAGTACACAAACTCACTGACTAGGTAACCATAAAACATGTCCATATCAACAACTATCCCATAATAATAATCTTACATATATTAAAAACATTCTTCTTTTGTTAATATGAAATGAACATTCTACTAAGTATAGTGCACATGTATGAGTACTTTCTGCCCAAGGTACAGGTAAATATTACTCAAACCAAAGTATTTTGTTATACACTTGCGTGCTCATACCATATACCAGAAGAGGGAAAAAAATGTCAAAGTGAAAATTTCGGAGGGAAATTTTTTTTCTCGAACTTTGGCCCCCCTGGACCCCCCTGTGTGATCGTAGCCATCTAAAAAAAATCTGAGAAATAGTACTTGGTATACTGAATGTGTGTGCCAAATTTCAAGTTTCTATCTTGAATAGTAAGGGCGGGAGAATTTTTATCAAAAGTTCCCACAGTGCCCCAAAGTACCATAAAACACTATGATCTCAGGGAAAAAATCCTGAGACATCCCTAATTACCCTAGGACTATAATCCGCCAATCATTCTGTTCAGAATAGAATTGTCTTTCAGGCGGTACCATTCATATGTCTCCATCATGTATCTAAGGCGGGAAATTCCTGAAAAAAGGGATTTTGGGGGGCAAAATTTCCCTTTTTTCAACTTTTGCCCCTCTGGACCCCCCTGTTTTTACGCAGAAATCGGAAAAAAACTTCTGGTAAATACTACTCGGTGGACTGAATGTTTGTGCAAAATTTCAATCTTCTACGTGAAAAAATAGGCCCGCCAGAAAAAATTTCCCTATCATGCCCCACTTTTACCCTATACAGAAGTATATTTGGATAAAAATTCACTGAGACAGCCCTAATTACCCTAGAATAATAATTCGACCGTCGTTCTATTCAGAATGGAACGGCCTTTCAGACGGTATGATTCACGTGGTCCTATCATGTTTTTTGGCGGGAAAATGACGAAATACGGGATTTTTGGGGTAAAAAATCCCTATTTTTACCCATTTGCCCCTCTGGTTCCCCCCTGTTTTAGCACTGACATCGGAACAAAAAATCTGGTAAATAGTACTCGGTAGACTGAATGTTTGTGCGAAATTTCAATCTTCTACGTTCAAAAATAAGCCCGCCAAAAAATATATATACCGACAATGCCCCATATTTCCCTATATAGAATTATATTTTTCAAAAAATCCCTGAGACGTCCCTAATTACCCTAGAATAATAATTCGACCGTCATTCTCTTCAGAATGGAACGGCCTTTCAGACGGTATGACTCACGTGGTCCTATCATGTTTTTTTTGGTGGGAAAATGACGAAATACGGGATTTTGGGAGTAAAAAATCCCTATTTTTACCCCTTTTCCCCTCTGGTTCCCTCCCTGTTTTAGCACTGACATCAGAACAAAAAATCTGGTAAATGCTACTCGGTGGACTGAATGTTTGTGCAAAATTTCAATCTTCTACGTAGAAAAATAAGCCCGCCAAAAAATATTGAACATAGGCTTGGAAAATGAGAAAATAAATTTTTTACTTATGACGTCATCACCTCCTATGTCTGGACGCAGGACGGTCTGAAACCATACGTAATGTCTTCTACAAGGCCTCTGGACTTGGGAAAAAAAAAACGGACGAAAAAGCTCAAATAGAAGAGAAATAACGCAATGTACCATGAAAAGTGCATATGGTACAAATTGTACCATAGGATCCCCAAAGGGTTAAGGCCGTGTTACTGTTTCATATAGGCCAGTAGTTCACAACACACACACAAATTGTGAATGTTTTGAATTTGTTCATGATCCTACTATGCTGCATTTCTTCCAAAAGCTTCTTTTGAAAACTGTCATCCTATGTTGTATTCAATCTTCATCTTTTTACTAATAACGAATAATGTAATAGAATTTATTTTCATAGATCTAATATTCAAAGTTATTTATAGATGTTATTAAATAATATTTCAGTAGTGTGACGTTTTGCAACTTCTTTTGCAGCTATGAAAATGTGCGTTTTCTTGATGTCCAATGTCGTTCTGGAGGTCGATCTAGAAGATGGAGTGAATACCACTGTACAGGAATTGGTGCAGTCAATTTTACAAGAAGAAGAATTGTCCCTACCTCGATTTGCGGCCAATGTATTTACCTTGTGGATGTCGTCCGATCTCTTAGGTAAGTCGTTATTTGTAATTAATTTCTTGCAAACTCAATTCTCGATGACTATTATACGATTATATATATTAGAGAATTTCCTCGTGACTATATGGTTAGCTTTCGCGCCTTCAGCGGAGACTCGGGTTTGATTTCCAGTGGGAGCTTATGTAGTTCGAATCCGAGGTTAAGCTATAGGTTCACGTCTCATAGCCAGTGGCGGCGATTGGACGTTAAAAGTGGAGGGGAGGGCAAGACTTGACGGGAGGTTGTATAACTAATAGGATACTATCTTTTTTTGTTAAAGTATCGTATATCGTATTTCATATTTTATTAAGTAAATTGACAAGACCAATGCAAGTATGTACTAGCCCTTTGTACTCTTAAACAGAGATTTGATTCCTTGCTCATGAACGTCTTAAAATTCAAAGAGGCTGATTAATATATTGAATCCTTATAAGAAGTGAAAATATGCTGAAATTGTTGTGTGGCAATAGGTTAATTTTTGGGTTATTTTCCGTGGAAATTAAAACGCACTTTCTGCAGCTTTCTTAACTCCACGGGAGGATAACCATCACGTACTCACGCAACGGCGAATATTATATAGCACCATTTTTTTTTCTATGAACCAGTAATACATACAAAAACTTTACATTTCCAAATGAAACTATATACATAAATGGGTTACATCAAAAAAGTGGGGGGAAACTGCCCCCTTTGCCCCCCTAATCGCCGCCCATGCTCATAGCTATGGCCTTGGTGCTGAAAGGAACGCTAAAACCCAAATCAACCAACAAAGTCCGTGGTAACTGTGGAGAAGAGACCATAGGATATTTAGAATTTGATGTAAATGCGTATTTTAAGAAGATGGAGGGAGGTGTGTTTTCTTTTTGTAAAGAATAACGGATTTTTGAACATGATAGAACTTGGGTCGAGCTTGGATTTTATCATTCCATTTCGATTCATGTACGGTTCATAAGGGGAAGCCCTTGCGAAGAACGGGCACTTCTGTATATTTGTAAATATTTTATTTATTTATACACGTTTCTGGGCATTACTGGTATAGATGGTCTTAAGCACGTAATGTATGGGGGTTGACGTCCCTCGGCAACCACACTATCCGGAGAAAGGAGAAAGAAGGAAGCGGACTGGGTACCATCCTGGCATTTCTCTAGTATGTATGAGAAAAACCCAAGAAAAACCTCTTCGAGTCAAGAAACCACAGCTTCAAGGCTCTTCAATACGTTTTCTCAATTAATTATAACTTAAAGACGATGAGCAATATCGAAAATTTAAAAAGTGAGGCAGAAGTATCCGCGATATTAAACAAGTAGCAGTGCCACATGTACACACGTGAGGGAATTTGGTTTATATTGCGTGATATTGTCGTAACTAATATTGAAACCTCAATGTTAGTAGATTTCTACCACTTCTGGTTTTAATAGAGAGATTAGAATGAAAGCAAAATATATACTTAGGACGCTTAATTGATTGCAGAAAACCGTTTCTAGCTATCTAGTACCATTTTCACTCCATAACTATCAATGTTGAAACCGGAAGTGATTGATTTCTGCCACTTACGGTTTCAGTATTGTTATTAGAGTAGAGACGAAATATAATTATGAAACGCTTTAATTGATCGCAGAAAACCGATTCCCGCTACCTATTAGGTTTTTATTTGTTTGGCGATTAACGTTAAACCCGGAAGTGGTTGATTTATGCTACTTCAGGTTTGAATAGGGGTTAAGATGGGATATGGTAGCTATTCTTAGAACGTTAAATTGATTCCAAAAAGATTGCTTCTCGCTATCTGTTATCGTTTTGCCCTGTGTAAATCAGTTAAAACTGGAATTTGTAGTGGATTTTTACCACTTCTGGTATTAGTAGAGAATTAAGAATGGAAATGTAATGTATTCTTGGGACGCTTAGTCGATTGAAAAAAAAAACTATCTATTACTGTCTTTACTCTATAAAGATCAACATTACAATTGGAAATGGTTAATTTATAGTACTACTGGGTTGAATTTCGGCTCCAAAATTGAATTTTACTTCTAACTTTCGACTCTTTACATCCGGACCGAATTTGGTGGTGATTAATGAAGTAATTCTTGATTTTCTTTGTCTTTCGGACAGACGGACAAATATGGTAAATACTGTATACTCGGATAAAGGAGTTGGTGGGGACACTCGGCCGAAAAAGGTGTAAAGTTTTTTCAGCCCAGCCATACTGGGTGGGGTTTTCCTAATTCACACTGGGCAAATGCCGGGATGATACCTAACACACAGGTCACAACCCGCATCGTTCCTTCCACAATCCTTTCATGTTTCCCTTTCCTCGGGTATTGTGACGCCGTGGGACGTCATCCCTTATCCATGACGGACTAGCATGGCCGTAGATGCCGAAAGCCCAGAAATCTAATTCATAATCCTAATAGAATAAAAATGTTTTAATAAACCAGACTCCTTAATAAATTTGTCCTTAAATATTTCCATACCTTTTCTTAAATGCTAGAAATCTGAGTGCACAGTTTATGACCTCATCATTTTCGGGCACTCAAATTTCTTCAATATAGCAAGAGGTCTGAAATCAATTATTTGTTCATTTAATATCATTTTGCGGTTAATATCTCTCACGTTGTACATTTTTGATGTTACGTATTGCTTTTAAGTTATTCACATAGAATTCAAAAAAGTCGGAGTGAGTGTAGTGAAGGCGGTTGACAGGAAGATTCTGTATTACAATTATAATACAGAATAGAATAGAATAGTATAGTGAGTTACATCCGATCACAGTTTTTAACACACAAAGTTTGTCAATATTTCAGAACATACAGGAAAGAAAGTAAAACGTATATGAAGAAAATAACATTATAGAATTATACTTAATTATAAATTGAATCATCGCACAAAAAATTCATTGAACAAATTACTTTTTTCACCGGTACATTTAGTTTTTTTTTTTTTTTTTTTTTTGTATATTTTCAATACTTTTGAGCAACTTGATAAATAATCTGTTGCACGAAGAGCAGCGAATATGTTTAGTTTTGAGTTATATTATTATACGTATATATATATATATATATATATATATATATATATATATATATATATATATATATATAGTTATACTATTATACGTATAGAGATCTATTTACGTATAATAGTAAAAGTATGGGACTTAAGATTTTTGAAGAATGAAATATATTTGGTACAGTGACCTGAATTTCATGCTAAAAATAGCTCAAATTACTCTCGTTGCGCACGAAAAGAATTTACAGTAGAATGTAGTGTACCCTATCTGAAGCTAATAAGTAAATATAATTTCACATGGTGTATTGAAATCAGTTTGTCGAAAAACTGTGTTTTGAAATCTGTAAATGATAAAGCAGCTGTAGATATTAGAAGTCACTTACAATTAGGGAGAGTAAAGGAATTTCATTTTGATGAAGTCAGAACAGTATAAACGGATTTCGAGCCAGATAGCTTTTACTCCTTCCATTAATGTTATGAAAGGAATTTGTCCCACCTTGCCCAATTTGGTACATATGTAGAACTTTATCTCCTTAGTATAGATATAAAATAATGCGGAAGACCCAATTTTATTAATTACATAATTTAAAGCACGATTGTTTTTAAAGGAGTCAAACGTATGCTTTATTCCCGTGTGTTGTTTCCTTTCTGGAGCTGATATAGTTTATACGGAGTTTTTGATTTAACAAGATTCAATATTTTGCTGCTAAAGCCATTTTATAATTCTTTAACAACCTAATATAATAAACTACATACCTTCTTCAAATTGCTTTGAAAATATTTTTATAAATGGACCATAACTTAAGTTGCTTACTGTAAATACTATATAAATACACATATTATTTGTCAACTTTGTCTGATGTGGAAGGAGTAGAACAAAAGTATACACAGACAGGTCTCGAGTTAAAGAAATTCGACTTGTAAATTCATACTTACGTAAGAAATTTCCTATACAAATAAAATTAACAAACAATACTTACAACCGAAGCAAGAAGCAATATTAAATTTTTAAATTCTATTTTGACAATATTATGAAGTGAGTGAGACATGAAGTAATTAGGTAATTAACTATCCATCGGCATTGTAAGAATGTGAAGTTCTGTACTCTATTTATATAAAATATATTATGTAATCGAGTTCTTGCATTACAGTATTATTAAACAGTATTACTTCGTTTTCTTGTTATTTTTTCATACATGTTTGTTTCTGACAAATCTTAAGTTATTACAAAAATTCAACTTACGCAAAGGGCCTTGGAACAACTATTTGTCACTGTGTTAGAGGCCTCCAAAGTTTTTATGTTCGTGATGCTGTAGCGTCCTTAGTTTGTAACACGAAATAATAAATGTGATAACGTTCAGTTTTCGTTGTACATGTAGATTTGAAATACATAATAATTTAACTTAGTACCATCTGAAAAAAATAGAAGCTTATTTTGGATTGACAAAACTGTTAGTCTGGTGTGTTTCAGAGTATGTGAAACAATGTCTCCTTATTGGTATTTGAATTGTACAAGCTTTAAGCGATTTCTATGTATTAGTTTATAAATTACAAGACCGTTACTAGATAAATGGTCCACCCTGTATCTAAAGATGGACTTTCAACGTCAGTAAATGACTCAATCTATACTATCTAAGTAAATTGTTTTGATTTATAGAGTTGCAGTTGAAACCTCATCACAAACCATTTGAAATCCGACAGAACTGGCAGATGTTCTTGTCGCGATACAGTCATGCGTCTGAGTCCAGAAAAGAAAGAGATGAACCCATTCTGTCATTCCAGAGGAACGTATTCTTCCCGAAAAGAGAAGAAGACAAACTCAAGTAAGTGGATTCATTACTCTTATGGTGTTAAAGATATAAAACTACTAGTTTCCTACGAAACGATATACAGATCAGTAAGTTCTCCAAATAATTGTCGGTTCACCACTTTTGCTATTAGGATAATACGGTGAGCTTTATAAGATTTTAATGTTAGTACGTACATAGGTAGTATGTCCATTACACCACACTATGACTCTTGAACGAAAGCGATTTTTTTTTTCAATAGATACCTAAAGCGATTGATTATCTCGGCTGAACTCGTTAATAGAGTAAATTCGGTAACTATTTTCACTTGTAACGGTTACTTACTTTCTCCCATTACCCCACACGGTAACTTTAGAATGAAAGTGAATTTTTGGATTGTTTTTTTGTGCAATATATAGCGAATGGAATCAATCCGTTAACATTTTCACGAGTAATAGCAACTTACATGCGTCCGTTACTCCACACGATAACTCTTGAGCAAAAGCAAATTTTCGAAATATTGTATTTTGCATAAATAGCTAGAGCGGTTAACTTAGTCGAGTTCGTTAATATGCCAGTCCGTTATCACCTTCACAGTTAACATCTGAAACGATCTAGAATAAGCTCCAGAAGTTTGAAGAAGTTGAATTGATGCCACACCAGCTTACAAATAGCCCAGACCTCGCACCCATGGATTATTACTTGTGCCACTCCAAGACTAACTTTTTGTTTCAAGAAATGTGAGAAGGAAGGTGCAATGCAGACCTCAAAGGACAAGAGCTGATACTGAAGTGGGATCGTAGAACTGGTCACAAGTTGGTTTTAGATGATGCAACATGATCGCGTCTACTTTGAGTGCTAAGCAAATTTTATTGTAACTTTTCGCATAAAGCAATTAAGTGACCGAAACATTGTGAAATATTTGACTCACGTTTGTACGTTACACCAATTTGTAAGAACAGTAGATAGTGTGTTGGAAGTCGTTTTAATATTAATAACAATAATAGTAAACTAACGCCAGCTTTTGTTTGAGAAACTATATATCTTCTGTAATCGTAGTATAAAACGTAGATGCATATTCGCGTTTTTTTTTAAAGCGTATTTCGCAAGCTTTTGTATCGAAACATGATCTTGCGTGAGTAGAGGTCTTCGGAAAGAAAATTGGGTATATAGTGATTTTAAGGTGACATGTATCCAAGGAGCGAACATTCATTCAAATGCCAATTGAGAATGAAAAGTAACAGGAAATTCATGCGCATAGATGCATTTTCAACATGGGAGAATCACGTTCAAAAATCAAACTCGGGTTACTTTCAATTAACGTAGCCTAATTTAATATAACATTTAATATAATATAACATAATCATCTACGGAAAATAGAACTCAAATCTTGCCCCAAAATGTAAAGATTCCAGAGTCTCCTCCATCTCAACTCACAGTCCGGTATCCAGACCTGCAGTTCATTATCCACATCCCATCAGGAAACAGGTGGTGAACCACAACTACAGACACAGGACATCGATCTACGAGTGGAGCTGGCAATGAGCACAATGGAGATCTTAATGTCTGTAAAAGCCCTATCTAAATAAAATTAAAAAAAAACAAAAAAAAAACTTACAAATCCCAAAACCGAATTTTTGTCGCGCAACGGAATAAAAAAAAAAATCCGAACTGAGATTTTGATTAAAACTGATAAAAATAAGAAAATTTCTGCAGACTTGGTTGTTTCCAACCCCGGTCACACTAAGGAAAAATCTCTTCCCTTTGATTCACAGCTATTTCATTTCACCAGTAAAATTATTATGTGTGTACTGCTCTTTGCCTTGTTCATGCTTCACATACATATCAAACATAACTGTAACTCAAATTTTACTTCTTAAAACTACAAAAGAATTTATATTCTGTACTTGAAAAGAAAGATGTTTTCACGGCTAGTAAATTTCATTTAACATTATTCATGAAAAGTGGATTGGACAAGAAATTTGATAAAAAGAATCTTTACATTTGCTTGTACTGACATACCCATCTGAATGGAGATAAAGAAACTAACATTAAAGATTTTCTAAATCTTCAGAGCCTAAAACATTATTTACTTTCATTTAATTTTCCACAAATATTCTTGAAATATTCATATTCATTAATATTCTCAACATGTATAAACATTCACATCAGATCGACACGAAACAAATGGAAAATCAACAAAACAAACACATCACACTTTTAAATCTTCACTACATATTGTCTGTGGTTAGCTATTTTATTTCCTTTCTCTCTCATTTTGGTGCTCAAAACCTTCTGTGCATTGAAATTGCGGCCGGCATAGAGGATTTACGCTTTTCGCTACCTCTCTTGAAGCTCGGACCCCTAGGACAAACTAGCACATGTAAACACTCAGAGAAAACTGCATATTTGCATAACTTAAACCTAAAATCCCTATCCTCGCCTAGCTACACTATACTAACTTAACCTAAGAAAAAAAAAGTCATACACATATACATGAAGCACCCTTTTCATTCATAAAATTTATGTTGACTTTAGCTACCACATTACGACAGAAGACGTAGTGGCTATTTCTTAAAGTGTCGCTCTGAAATTCTGTTTTACTTTAAAATACTAAAATATTTCTACTAGTAATCATTAAAACTGTAATTAAAATTTTCTCGATGGGTATCAGAGTAAAATAACGTAGATTTGACCTATTGGCGATAGTCTCCTGTTACCGGTACGCATTTTTTTTATGTACCCTTGTACTAGACATTAGCCGTGATTTCTGACACTTACTTCCAAAATTTTTGTAATGTTTAGAATTATTTTAAAACCAAAGAAAACATGCCAAATTATACAAATTAATTTCGAGCAGTACTATGTTCCGAAAATGAATAATTTTGAGGTTTTTAGAGAATCTAACATGTGCGGTACACACATTTTCTTGTTGTTATGACAATCGTCTGCGTTGAGATCAATCTAGCTTTCTCTCCCCCCCCCCCCCTCCCTCATTGAATGAATTCACGCTGTCACATTTTCCAGACCTATATGTATGAAATGGGGAAAAACTTACTGCACTTAGCACATCATGTTAATATTTACACATATACAAGAAAACCATACTGTTATTGTTATGCCACAAAATATTGATTTCGAGATTGGAGTTCCTAAACTGATTTTCTTGGTTTTCTCACTTTACACTTACTTGGTTTCCATCCAACGATGATCCGAAAATGTTGGAGGCAGAAACTTTCCAAAATATAAATACCTGACTTCTTCCACGTGATTCTATAAAGAATCACACATCGTAGACTCAAAACATAGCCGGAACAGTGTCGGACATATTCTTCTGAAATATGGCTTACCAGTTCACCTCTTCTTCCACGACGCCAATCACCAAACTCAAGACCAGAGTCTTTGCCACTGTCTTATTCGGCTTCTACTGCAATTCCTCGCTGTTCGAGAACATAAAACTTTCTAGAAGCACCACTCCATACAAGTAACATTGATGTCAGTCCAAGAATAAATCAAAGTTTAGAAATACTAGTTAATTTCACAATTTCGTACAGACGTCAAACACTGCACGTCCATATCCTATAGCTGTTGATGATGCAAGACAAAGAACAATGAGAAGATGATCCCTAATTGGAAGATAATTGTGACGTAACTATCGGATGATAGGCTTCTCTGCTGAGATCAAAGAAAGCCGAAAATCTCAACCACAGCTGTGATAGCGGATGATCCAATCAAATAATTTACTCCGAAAACAAAGAGATGCACCAAGAAGAAATTATGGCTGACTTCCTTAATTTGGAATTTTGAAGAAAAATTACGAAATAAAAATTTTAGTTTTCTTGTGAAGATTCCCTATGCCGAAATATCTATAGAAATAAACTGAAAACCATTAAGAAAACTAAAATATATACTTATTTTCTAAAATAATGTTATATTTTTGGTTAAATACGCAAAATATACAAAATATAATTACCAACCCTGTATTTGTCATGTAATATTCGTTGAAACCATTTACTTAACATAAATTACGCAAAATTTGCGACCGACTTTTCCTACTACAAGAAATTAAACATGTTTTCTTACATTTTCAATAAAGATAAAATTTCTTTCAATATACAAGGTGTTCAAAAGTACCAAGCCATGTTACGTTATGCCGAGCATAAGGTAACAAGACAAAAAGTATAGATTATAATGGGTGCACAAATGCTTCCTTTCGGAGTTATAGGTTGCTGAAAATATGAAAAAATGAACTCTATAGGTCCATAGCTCCAAAAGTATGGGACATACAGTAGTCGGGTCAAGACTTTTAGTTTTTTTTTTGTTTTTTTTTTTCATGTTTTCGGCAGCCTATAACTCCGAAAGAAAGCATTTGTGCACCCACGATGGTCTATACTTTTTGTCTTATTTTGGTGTAAGAAATCACCTCTCAAATGTTGTCGGCGTTGTTTTGAAACACCCTGTATATAAACAAGACTTGATGTGCAGAATATGCCGGCTGGACACTTTGCTGCTACATGTTAACTTAGCGGATTTTAGCTGCATAATGCTTCTTTCTGGTTGCGCGGTGTCTCAGCACGCTGCATTGAGTCTCGGACCCAGAGCGTTTTCATTGAAACTCGTACTCTCAAATACCTAAAATATTAGTTTTTATTTTCGCGTCGTCTGTAAGCATGCTCTTATTGATTATTACAGTTTAGCTGCTTGCAGCGAGCGATCTTGTAGCTTCTTTGGCAAAGATTATCCCACGGTCCTAGAGATAACCGATAACAATGTGTCTTTGTATTGTATAAATAATGAAAAAGAGAGAAGCGTTCCACTGCACAGAAAATTGTCTCAATGAGCCCACTTTGCTGAAATAAAGGGGCCGCGGTGGCTCAGTGGTAGAGCGTTCACCTCTGGTGCTTGGGGTCCCGGGTTCGATCCCAGCCCCCGCCAAGTGAACTTTGTGGTGGACAAACACCGTGTGCGTGGGTTTTCTCGGGGTTCTCCCGTTTCCTCCCACTTTCTTCATTCCACCATTTCATTCATTACTCATTATCACCGTCTCCTTTAGCCTAACCGGCATAACCGTGGGACGTAAAACTCAAAGATTTCATTTCATTTCATTTTGCTGAAATAAAGACAGTGTCCAAAATGAAGTAAAGGAAAGCTAGTACGGGTGTTCAGAGATTTATTGAATGACTGTACAAGCAATGCTTGGCATGTTTTGTAAAAGCTTAACCTATTCTAACATATGTAAACGTTGTATACGAGTGAAATTAGTAATTACCAATTTGTAATTATGCGACATAATTTTATTGTAATTTGTCATTTACTCATTTTTATATTTTAAAAATCTCTAATATAGACAGCTGATATTCCTAGCGCTGCAGGTTACACGATATAAGATAGTAAAAAGCTGTTAAAAGATTTCATATTTTACGCAACTGTATTCATTATCTTGAAGTAACTCACAGCAGCAAACGTAAGTGAAATAAAATGCAAAAATAAATCGTCACCGCAACTAACGAATAAAATATCTTTCTTTATTTGTCAATAAACAGCTGTATTATTCAGTTAAGAAACCCTATCATTATTTTGATTCCTTGTATATACTTTATTTATTGAGCGGCTAGAAATTAAGATCTTACAGAGAATTTAATGAAAGTTCATAACAAATGCGAGATAATTGAAGTTCGCCTGAAGTTTAAAAGACAATAATTCAATAATTATGGAGGATTTCTAGCTTAGCGTCCATAGAGAACATCTGAGACCTTATTCTTCAACATTACATGCACTATACATTAAAAAAAAAAAAAAAAAAAAAAAATCAGAAACTATTTTAAACTAAGAAATTTCTTCATTCATTAAATTGCATATTATTAAAAATGTATAGCGTTAGTATGTACGTAATAATTTCCCTTCTTGTTTTATAGAGACCAAAAAATTATTGATCTCTTGTATGAGGAAGCTAAGTACAACATTCTTGAAGGCCGATACCCATGTGAGGTTTCTCATTACATTATGCTTGGAGGTATTCAAGCAAGAATAGAACTGGGACCATACAATCCTCAAGTACATACGACAGATTATTTCAGGTAGGTTTACGCTTAAGTATTGAAAGTATACAGACAAACGTATGTGAATTAGGTAATAATTTACGTTAAGTTTTCATTTTATACGTCATTGTGCATAATAAAGTAAATAAACAAATTCCACGTACCTGCGAGTATTATTTGAATTTTTAATTCTGTTATTTCAGTATCTTGTGTAGTACTGGTAACTTCTTCAGGGAAGGTTTATATTCGCCTTTGAGTATAAATCGAGTTGATATTTACCTCTTGGGATTTTATCAAGTTGATATTTTGTGGAATATAGGGGTCGACACACGAAAAGATGATGTAAGTTAATTAAACATTGGTTATTTACCAGTATATCCTACCGTGGGAAAACTAAATATTCTTCAGACGTGTCGGAACAACAAGCTAATTCCGTCTGCAGTGATAGGGTACAAGGATAAAAATCAGAGTGCGAGGGGAGGATGGTAACAAGGGTAAAAATCAGAGTGCGAGGGAGGATAGTAACAAGGATAAAAATCAGAGTGCGAGGGAGGATGGTAACAAGGATAAAAATCAGAGTGCGAGGGGGATGGTAACAAGGATAAAAATCAGAGTGCGAGGGGGGGATAAAACTAGGCCAACACGACGTAGAGTCTGAAGGTGCAATAATTCAAAATGAGACAATAATGCTAACCCCTCCCACCACCACCACCACACATAAATATGATATGACATCTGTAATAAATAAAAGATTTATTAATTCAATAAATCTACTGACAACAACTGTGTATATATTGTCTGACACGCACACACTACACCTAACTTTTCTGAACGTGTTTAAATGTACTCACTCTTGTGTTCGTAGCTCTCTTAAGTTTTATTTACTTAATAATTCGGCCCGAGCGATAGGCATGATCACAAGCATATGTTAATTTTTCCGCTCATATTGAAATTTTCCACTTTACGTTATTACTCACAGCCTTGCAAAAGAAAATCTACTTCAGTATGATGAAAAGCACTAAAATTATCAGTTAAACCGGAATTATATTTTTTTTAAAAGAATCGATGTATTAGCCTATCATACGAGAAATGAATTGTTGCTGGTCCCGATTTCTGGCATCAAGTACAAATCGAAGGCCAGATATGTAAGAACTCGCAATTCAAATTTCGAGCTTGCACTTCCACTTCCTACTAATGCTGCGCTTTCCTTTTTTTTTTTCTTTCTTCTTCTTCAAATATCGATTCCGTGATGGAGCTCAGGAAATCAACACTTACAATTACTTTACTGTTAGGTTACAGCTGAGTTGATTCACTATGCGCTGCGTTATCAAATGAAGTATAAACATTTAAAAAGTCCGCCCCAGTTGAAGTGCTTATAGAGACACGGACAATTAATGACACGGAGAATCAGTCGTATTAGCAAATGCTGAAA